>NC_134828.1:57968174-58568174 GCF_004210375.1 Tachypleus tridentatus
TTTTGAATGAGCTGTTATGTTTTGTTAAAAGTCTTAGTATGCCAATGAGAACAAATAAATTCTGCATGAAAGAAATACAAAAAAATAATTTTTAGCGGGTAATTTTAATTCAGGCATACGGCAAACCAAGCACTATGTGCAGATGTATTTATTAAAAATTGTATTCTTTACTAATTACTGTCTTTCTATATGTGATATTGTTTTATTATTATGTATCATTGATACTATTTAGGAAATTGCATCATCCTTGAGGCATGTAGAAGAAAGTAAAACAGTAACATCTGACTCCAGTAAATGCTGCTATTAGTGAAACAAACTGCTCAAAATGAAATCAGTAATGAACAGCAGTTAAAAAATGCAGAAAACATTTGTAAAAACAAAATGGATGAAGAGTGCCAAAATATCAGGAAAGAATTTATGCAGAAAATGAAAAGAACTGGAATTTGACCTGAAACAAAAGTTTGAGGAAGAAAAAAGTGGTATAGAACAAAGCTACAAGACTAAAATTTGTGAAATGGAAAAAGATTTAAAAGACCAATTTGAAACAGAAAAGGGTGAAGATAGAAAAAATATAGAAAATTCATATCAGCAGAAAATTAAAATAATGGAACAGTTGCATGCTAATGAGAAACAAACTTTGAAAAATTACATTACGATGAACTTCAGGCTTTAAAAAAAGCAACAAATTGAAAGTCTAGAAAGTTTGAGTAAACAGTTAAATGACGATCACCAAAAAACATATTTCTTTAACAAAATCTCGCTAAAATGGCTTTAGTTCTGTAAGAAATCTTTTTCAAAAGAAAAATAAACAAAGTATCAAGTGTTTGCAGCAAGACTTTGAAAAGAAGCTCAAGTTTGTCTTTCATACACTGAATATCAGTCACCAAGATGAAATAAATCAGTTAAACAGTATGTTCCAGAATGATGTATCTGCTCTACAGATGGCTCACCACGAACAGTTTCAGAGATTGGCAGAAGATATGAGAAGACACTGGGAAGTAGAAAAATCTAAACTTCAGAAACTTCATGCTGAAGAAATTGAAGCAATGAAAGAAAACTTTAATAGAGGGTTAAAGCACAAGAAGCACATCAAAGAAGAAATTCAGCATACCATGCAACAAAATCAAGAAGAAGAGTTGAAAATGTTAGAAAAGTTATTCAAGCAAAAAGTGGACAACTTGCAAGAGCTTCTTAGAAACAGTAAGTTATTTACGTGTGTTAAACATCTTATAAATAGAAGTCTTGTTGAAAACAAAAAATCTCTCTTTGGAATACTAACTTTACTCTTGTTATGTATACATGATGAAGGTTAACCAATTCCCTTAAATGTTTATTTTCTGGACTTTAATATTTTGAGGCTATCCATAATTTAGAGAGAAAATAATATTATTAACAACTATATCATTTGTGCAGCTATTTCACCATTGTGAATTAAAATATAGAATGTTTAGATGTTTTACCTTGTATCATAATTTGCAATAGTTTAAAGTGAGTGAAAATACCAGTAAACTTAAAAACCTGATATTTGCAGTTATTTTAAACAGTCTTGGTTTGAATTGTACATATATTAGATTGAATCTAATAGGATCAGTATTGCATTACTATCAAAGAATCAGAGTCAAATAACTAAGAATAGGAGGCTCATTAAGCATGTGGTAACCACAAAACATTGACCAGTGACTGCAACAACTTTAACAGTTAACAACCTTTATTTCTTTCTTGTCAGTCAGGAATGATCTATTACACTACAACCTTCTCCTCATTTGCTTTAAGTATTACTTCCCATTTGGATTTCATTCTCAAGTCTGTTTCTTTCCGTCCCTTTATGCCAGCATTTCTTGTTGTTTTTCTTTTGTTCTCTCACTTTCTGATCCATTAACCTTGGGTTTATCTTTTATTCATGTTTTTTTGTTAGTTTTATGCTGCTTGCTTTAACTAATAGGATCCATTGTCATACCAAAATGCCTCATCCCTCAAATTTGTGACTCTGTTGTTTTGATTTTTTGCTTTCATCTGTACTTTTTCTCTATTCCCTGTTATTGTTATCTATCTGACGAGCCTGGGGATTGAACCTTTTACATCTGCATCTGAGACACTTCTAAGTGCATTTATAGACATTCATTCTCTTCTCTTTTTGGCCTCTTCCATTTTTTTTTCTGCTCTATTACTCCATACTTCGAGTTTATTGCTCTTGGGACTCCGTGGGGTCACATTATTTTCCTCTTTCCTGTATGCCTTCCTAAGCATCCTTCTTAGCATGTCCTCCATTTGTTTTCTGTTCTTTCTCCTTTCTTCTCACATTGTCTTGATCCTTACTCTTTCCTTTGATCTCGTAACAGCATCTTTTATATATTTTGGCATTGTGTGGGCCTTTGCTTACCATATTAATAGTCCTGGGTTTGGTATTCCTTGTTCAGAATTTTTCCTTCTGTTAGTGAATTTTTGGATGTTTTACCTCTTCTATCTTCATTTCTTTCACATAGATACTCAGTGTGGTTGGTACTTTGAGTCTTTTCTCCTCTTGTCTCAACTGAGTTCAGCTTATCTTTTCTTTTGAGCAGTGGTATATCTGGCTACCTGATTTTACACTTCTCATCCTCTTACTATACAAGAGGCCTTTTTTTTGTTTCCAGAAACCCTGGATTTCTTAAAATCCTCATTCGTTTGGGGTAAATACTGATGTGTCTCCAACAATGGACCTTACAGACCCATTGTTTTTTATTCATAGAGTCATTTTTTCCTTTGTGAGCATCTCCTTGGGGTATTGTTGTGGTGATATTGCTGCATCTGGATAACTTCCTGCACTAACGTACTCTCACACAGGATCTTTTACTTTTTTATTGCTTTCATCTCTCCAGGCAAATTTCTTCTGAGGGCAGGACTTTGAACATTTCATTGTTGATCCTGATCCTATGCTCCTTCAATTTTGATAGATGCAGCCCTCTCTTTGTTCTTTGGATGTTTTCTTGCCTTGTCTTGTTTCACCCAGACTCTTACACAGTTGTTTCTTGTTGCAACCAGAATCAACATTGTTCTGTTTCATGAAATCTTTAAGTAGCAACCTCTCACATAAATGTGTCAGAAAGTTGAACTATTCAATGTATTTATTTTGAGTTTCTTCTCTTTCTTCAACATCATTGTGTGATTGTTCTTACAGAAAACTCTATTGTGGTATGGTAGCTTATGTTGCTAATCAAAGAATTATTTTAATTAATTTAGTAGGTTCACCTTGAACTTAAATTTCTGGCTTGATTGATATTATGCTAAACTCACCAGATCATTGCCTTTTTCTGACACAGTGAACTTTTCACTGTTTGCTTTTTAGTGGATGGCCAAATCCTACAACTACAACTATACAAGGTCACACTGTACATATCACAGACTGTACAATAGACTTGTTGATAAAGAACTTGTTTAACAACTCAAACTACTACAACTATACATGTTCCTTGTTTAATAACTCAACCTACTACAACTATACAAGGTCTTACTGCACATCTCACAGACTGTAAAATAGGCTTGTTGATAAAGAACTTGTTTAACAACTCAAGCTACTACAACTACACATGGTCCTTGTTTAATAACTCAACCTACTACAACTATACAGGGTCTTACTGTACATCTTACAGACTGTAAAATAGGCTTGTTGATAAAGAACTTGTTTAACAACTCAAACTACTGCAACTATACAGAGTCTTACTGTACATCTCACAGGTTGTAAAATAGTACAGGAAGTGTTTATGCATTATAGAAATTGCTTATTAATGCAAATCAGAACCTAGGTATATTATAGCTGATACTCTATTTTTACTTTTAGCAGATTCTGTACTTTTCATTTTAAAAGAAACAATGTTGTTATCATTTATCTGTAGCATTATTATTTTCAAAACTATACTGGAGTTGTTTTTATTCTATTATTCATTTTCAAGAAACATCAATGACTTGTTTGTCTGTCTGCTAAGGATCAATTGTAATGTTATTTAAAAAAAAATCAGCAGTTTCAAATGAATGTATCCTATTTGTATCAAGGTAAGATTATTAATTTTTTTTATTTATTCCACTGACAGTTGTTTTAAATGACCACTTGCATTCAGGAATTGTCTTTGTTCTTTGTATGTACTCACCTCATGACCAAGATTCTGAACTATTTACTGTTTCCATTTTTAATTTATTTTATATGTTCACATACACACAAAAATTACCTATCTTGAACCTGGCTTTTCTTAATTTGCATAAATGGATATTGTAGTAAATAATTGTAGCAGTTTATGCTTTTATTGAAATTAATTTAAACAGTATGATTTTAAAAATATGCTTTGATAAGTTACAATATACAGAACAGCTTATAAAGCACTAATGGTCAAAAGGTATGAAAAGTATGGATTTCCAATTAATGAAATAACTCTTTAAGCAAATTTTTTTCTTACTCTGATAGAAGAGCTCTTGGAGTTACAGGCAGAGAAGGGGAAAGCTCTAAGTAATGACTTGCACTCCTCCTTGGAAGAAGAAAAACTTAAAAACTCTGAACTGATTAAGCAGCTCTCTAAACTGCATAACATGTGCTTTGAGCTTGAAATGACTTTATCATTAATGCAAAGAGATCTTTCTGATTTGAAAAAGGGTTTGGTCCAATGTCAAAAGCAAATAGAGAAGTACCTGTATGTTAATAAATTGTGTTTGATAATTTTTTGTAGTTTTGATAAGCTTCGAATAATACTAGTATGTTGAGTTTTATTCATTCAAATGTACTTTTAACCTTGGAATACCTGGTGTTTAATTTGGTTGTAGTTGATATTATTGACTTTTTTATTATAATCTTCCAAATGGAAAATAATTATTGAAAGCTCATAGTTTTTTGCATTTTTATCATATCTGTTAAGCAGATGTACAAAGTATTTTGTTGAACAACTTATGTACATATTAAATGAGACTTCAATTGCAAAATACAGATGTATTTAATTACATAAACAGAATACAAATGCAAAAATACATTTCAGTTGCAAAGTAATGTTAAAGCTAAAAGATATTTGAAATGTTGAAAGATATATTTTATATCGTATTAAATGACTATAAATATAGAGAGAAACAGTAAACCAAAACATTTGGTTATTTTCATTTCTCTAATAATTGTGATTACTTGTAATTGCTTTATAATTGTTTTTAAAAATAACCTGAATAAATACAGATGTAATTTTACAGTCTTATACATTTTGTTTATATCATACAGTATTGGTATTTAATTGAACATGTAAAAATATACATTTTATTTACAAAGACATATCTTGTATATTAGTCCTTCAGGAAATGTTATGATGTTGATAACATATATACTATCAGAGATACCAACCATTACAATTTGAGTGTAATCATTACAATTTTGGTGTATACATTACGACTATACACTCATACAGACAAATATTACGACTTGTTGCAACTCCTAAGTTATTATATATTATACAGGCTTATACAATAAAGTGATAAATTGTTTTCCCAGGGCTTTAAAGGGGGTGAAAAGAAAAGAAAATTTCTAGTGAGATACAAATAAATTTTGATAATAAATAAAAGACATAGTACAAATGGCTGCTTGAAATAATAAAAAATACTTGTATCTACCAATAGTTTGAGTGAGGTGCTTTTCCATACTGGGTACATGGGGAAATCCATAGTTATGTCATCAGTGCTTGTCAGCCAATCAGCACTTGCGTAGATGGGTATTTCTCGTTTTCTAAGCAGCATAGAAACACCAATGCGATCATTCACAAGATGGAAAAAAAAAGAGGCCTTGTTCACAAGATTGTCTTGTTTCTGGCAAATCTAAAAGGACTAAAACTGTGAAAGGGCTCTGTCTACAATCATTATGCTCAGTCATTTGAAATAGTTGGCATCTCTGTACTATAAACAGAAAGAGTTATGAGCAAACAAATATAGTGATAAAAGGTACAATTTTCTTTTAAAATGCTCAGATATGAATTAATGATATTGTTTGTATTCATATGCTGGATACCAAAAATTTAATGTTGCATTAATTTTCAGATACAGTGATCAGTATATATTATTTGCAATAGGTACTTTTCTATCTAACTTCAGAATAATCTACTTATGTTCAAGGGAACTAAACAGTTGAATGAGCGTCTTGCTGTTTAATCAAAAATGTGTGTTAAGCAGCATGAGAAAAATATTCAAAAACACTACTCACTTCTGTGCACCACAAAGAGCTAATACATTACACATACTATTATGTAAATTTGTGTGCAGGTTACTAGCCTTTAATAAATTTCCAACTTTTGTATATGTCAACATGTATTGTACCAGTGAATGATAGAATGATACATCCTACATACATAGTAATCTGCATGAGAACTAGCATGCTCATTCTTTCCTAGGCACTGTTTGTCTTCTGTACTTATTGTTTTAACCTTTTGTTTCTATTCATTGTTTAGTATCTCTCTTCTTAACTTTCTTTATTATCTGAAAGAACAATATATATTTTAAACATATCAGTTGGAACTTTCATTTGAATTATCTTCACTTTGACTTTTGTTTAATTGACCTATGCTTTTATTCCCATATCTGTTCTCATTGTTTAATCTGGCATTCAGTTCTTTTCTACTTTTCATTATTTATGCACAGTCGTCATACCAAGATCCGTTTATTTTTAATTGATACATAAAATAAAAACACAAACATACCACTACAACAACATTTTCATGGTTTAATTGGATTATGTATTTATGTTTCTGGCATCTTCCAAGATATATAACACTGCTTCACAGTAGTCATTCAATATTGTAATGACAGTGGAGACA
The DNA here is from genome assembly GCF_004210375.1 of Tachypleus tridentatus. Classification (NCBI taxonomy): domain Eukaryota; kingdom Metazoa; phylum Arthropoda; class Merostomata; order Xiphosura; family Limulidae; genus Tachypleus; species Tachypleus tridentatus. The sequence goes on from NC_134828.1 coordinate 57,974,981, forward strand.
CTACTGGTCAGTGATGACGAGAAAACCTACTTGTAGAGAAATATACATGTAAAAACAGCTGGTTTGGGTTGAAATTTTTTTATATTTTACTATGTAGAGGAGCGAACAATGATGACCGAAGAAGGTTAAAACGTTGTTCGCTCCTCTACATTAAAAAAAAAAACAATATCAACCCAAACCAGCCGTTTTTACATATATATTTCACTACTGGTCAGTGATACATCTAATATTGCACAACATATGATTGGTTCCATTCTGATCTCAGATCGAGGATTCACAGTTATCTGCATCTATTACTGCAGCTGAGCCTGCTCCATTTTGTGTTTCATTACTGTTGTTTTTATATTTCCATATCTACTTTTGTTTCTCTTTTCAATGTGGACCAGGTAGTCTCACTTTTATTGTTCACTGCTTGGATTCCATGGGTTTGTATATTTTGTTTTCTCTTCCTGTGGTGATATTTTGCTGACTCACAAGCTTCTTTATTGTATGAGCCCCATTCACCTGATTTTTTTCTTATTCAGTTTAGGGATCACTGTGAGGTTTTATGTATGGGCTGACTCCTTTACATTAGGAGTCTGTGAATTGTTGGTGATAAATTTTAACAGTAAACAAACAGTACACAGTCTACTTGTTTTAAAATATATATATGTTTTTCCCTGTAATTGGTCTTCTTCAGTCTACTAACCAATTTTTGACATTAAGCAGACCCATATGCAGAATGTGTGTGACAGGAGTTTCTGATTTACAAGATCACAAGTCAACACATACTATGCAAAGTACAATCAGCATGCTAATGCTATGTGGATCTGTGAGGCATGTGGATATTTCAAGTCAATAAATGCTAATGCCTCATCCAGACTGTGCTTGCCAAGGAGTACATTGAAAAAATCTAGCACCAAGGAAGTGCCTGTCCACTTTCATAGCTTATGTATGCTGGCTTTATAAAATAGATTTCATGGTATTCTGTTGTACTTTTTCCAGTAAAAGACTGTTACGGTGGTTAAATCTGAGTCCAGGTACTTTTATGGATTATCTTCAACATCTTTTGCTCACCATGGTGTAAAAGAGGAGAACAAGAGACCTTCACCATTCCAATATTATATATAACTACTAGGGTGGTTAACTGGGAGAGTTTCTTAGCAGTTATGGAATCCCTCCAGAAAAAGTCAGAGTTAGCAGCACAATGCATTAGGAAGTAGGGCAGGAGTATCCATGTTATTATAGTACAAGTCACCCATAGGACTGATTTTCCTCTGGTTTTGGTCATCAGGATGGGCCAAAGTGTTCTCCATTGGAATCAGGAAGGGCCTTAGTCTCCTGTATGTATAGTGATTAAATTGTACAGTATAAAACATACCAAAATATATGTCTGATCTTTGTGCTAATATGTACTACATTTTATGTCCATCCAATCTGTTATGTGAAAAGATCAGTTAATCATATAATTTTCTACCTACCCTGAGAAAAATTGGCTAATCTTTGTTTTCCTCCTTTCATACTTCCATCTAGAAAAAGGTAAACCCTGCCTTAGAAGAAAGCACTGTCCCACAAGTGTTGCCCTTCTATCATAGTATGCCCTCACTTATAAGTGTCATGTTCCATGTGTTTTCCTTTCTACTGCATTTGGAGAAGGGAACTCATTTAGATTTTCTCTTTTGCATAGGCCTCTCCACTGTATGAATGTAGAATTCTGGCTACTGTGTGAAGAGAATTAATTAGATTATTTCAGAAGATAGTATTTTCCTTACTTGAGAATGTGTTTCAGATACATACTTTCCTTACTTGAGAATGTGTTTCAGATACATACTTCACTGAACACCTTCCCAACCTTTTCTTTACATTATTGGTTCACATTATTCCTGTCTCATCTATGAATGAAGTTAATAGTGAATGCAAGTGTTGATGGAAATCTACTGTGAATGGATCATATGTTGCTCTTTTATTGGTGGGTGGTTATTTTTAAATAATGATTGCCTCATGTACTAGTGAAGCTCACATTCAAATGTGATTTAGGTGGAACATAGTTCAAGATTAATTGTGTGTGCAAGTTCTCAACAGTGGGTGAATGAGAAATAACTATTGTATGTGTAGAGATATATCTGTTGGAAACACATTTTCAAGTAAGGAAAATGTTAAACCTTTCTTGTTTTGTTTTTTTTCTCCATCGTAAGGAGCTACCCCTTATTCATTACAAAGTGGTCTAAGGTTCTGCCAGGTCCTCAGCTTTAAAATTGTTGGACCCCATTCACCATCTGTGGTTTCAGCTCTGCAGGGGGATTTTCCACACTTCTCCAGTCCAGATTTTGTACACTGAGTCTCACACACCTCCTCTTCATCTCTGCTGTTTTCAACTTTCTTTACTTTACACTTCAAAGTTTTTATCCACACCACATCTGGGGGTGTGTCTTTCTTCCTTGGTGTGCAGAGGTTTTTCAGAATAGATGGTCTGCCATTCTTCCTTTTGGTCTTCCTGTCCAAGCACAGCTGGCTGAATTGAGCCTGTCCTTAGAAAACATTGCTGTCTCCACTAGTCAGTCAGTCCCACCATGGCTTATCACCATCCTCACCTGTGACCTTTTTTTGAGCCATCTCAGGAAAGCAGTTACTCCTGACTGGAAGTTCTGTCTTCTGTTTGCTGAACATCTTCAGAACAATCTTTCCATTCCTATTTATAAGGATGGTTCAAAATCAGATGATTGTAGGCTCTGCCAGGGTTGATTGTGGTTCAGTAGTTACACATACAATCCCCTCTGCAGTTTCTGTGTTCACTGCTGAGTTGTACACCATTTCTCTTGCCCTGTATCACATAGAGGCTATGCTGTACACTAATTGTACTATTTATACTGACTCTCTAAGCTCTCTGCTGGTGCTGCAATCACTTCATGTTAGTTCTCATCAATATTCAAACCTGACTGGCTCATTTCTCTTCATCTTCCATTTCTATCCAGTTTTTTCTGTATACCAGGCCACGTTGGTATTTACTGGAATGAACTCGCTGACACCACAGATAAGTCTGTCTGCTCTTCTGCTATCACTACCGTATCTGTTCTACATATAGACTATAATCCAGTATTCAAGAAGTGAACTGGTACACTTTTTAAGAATATGATATAAATTGTGAAATAACATTGTGTATGTATTTGTATAAATGATTGGAAACAGAAAATAAATAACTTACACTAACAATATCGGAAAATGTATAAATAAAAGCACTTAATGGTGGTAGAGCAAATAGAAGAGTGAAATATTAATAATAAATTCAAGAAATTAAATCAAAAATAATAAACATATAAATTAATGAAAATGAATCCCTTTATTATTGAAATAATAATTTGTATATGTTATTACTTAATTAAATTATTTTTATTTTTGTATAATTAATTTTGTAATAAATAAAGTATTTTTAATATCACTTTGTAATCAATTCCAGTTTTAAATTATCAGTTATTTTGGCTTGTTATTTATTTTCTGTTGCATTTAGTGAACACGTATAAAACCCAAAATAAATATAATTTTTTGCCACTGTGAATTGTGTTACATATCTGGCGTTTTTCTTAAATAATTACAGTCAATGAGGCATATGTATATTTTACATCTCTCTCTCTCTCTTTTGCTTTGTTTTGACACTTTACATGTGCAATGTGCAAGCATGTCATGCTTTCTTCTTTATCTTTTTGTAATGTAGAACTTTTGAGAACTTTCTAGTTGTTCAGGATAGTGTGCAGAGTTTGTATAACGTAGTTTGTTTGTTTGATATGAATTTTCGCACAAAGTTACATGAGGGCTACCTGCGCGAACTGTCCCTAATTTAGCAGAGTAAGACCAGAGGAAAGGCAGCTAGTCATCTTCACCCACCACCAACTCTTGGGCTACTCTTTTACCAAAGAACAGTGAGATTGACCGCGACATCATAACTTCCCCAGGCTGAAAAAGCGAGCATGTTTAGTGTGATGAGGATTCGAACCAGCGACATTCAGATTACAAGTCGAGTACCTTAACCACCTGGCCATGCCAGGCCAACAAGTAGTCAAAAAAGTTGTTAAGTTACTTCTACTCCTGTTATCTGTTGCTCAGTCCGTGATTTTGTATGAAAGTAAAGAGCAGTTTTCTTCAACAGCAGTTCAGATGCTTTCAAGGCTATAACCTCCCTTTATTTTCTGTTGGGAATTACCATTCAAGTTAATGGCAGAAATCACTCTAGAAGACTATGACAGTGCTGCTTTAATGTGATGTTGTAACATAGTTTAATATTATTTAAAATTAAACAATCTGGTAGTTGCTTCATTCAGTAGAATTTGGAGAGGAATTAGACAGTTTAGATGTGTAAAAGCACATGTGTTTCAAGTTAAACAAGTACTCACTCTGTGTTGTATTTTAATGAGGATTGTTTATTTTATTTCTGTTTATTTGCAGTTTGTTTACAACTGCTGGAAATCCCATCTTTTTCACACACAAGTACCAGTGGTATGATGTTGAGCATATGCGAATCAGAGTTAGACTAATGTGGAAATGTCACAAGAGCTCGCCACAATCGCCCCTTTACAGATATATTACGCTTTTTTGCACACATACAATATTACAATGGTGATTATTTGGTCACTTGATTAAATACTCTGACTCTGACACTAACATAAAGTTCATGCTATTTCTAGTATCTCTATCATAATACTATTGGTTTAAATTACAAGGTCTGTTATTATAAAAAACACAAGAAACTGAGGATCACTACGAGTTTTAACTTAAGTAACTTAAAAAACCTCTTGATAATCAGATCTAACTAACTAATTAATCATAAAATGTTATATAAAACTGCCTGTATTTTAACTACACATAGTTGTTGCATATTATTTTTATAAAGGAAGGAAGCTTGTTTCACGAAAATTGGTAATGACAGAGAACTTGACTTGCGAAAGTTGGTATTAAAGAAAAAATTCCGATATTTGAAGAAACTAGTTTAAAAAATTCAAAGGACGTAATATCTACTAAGAAATTGGTTTAAGAGTTTTTGTCAATATATTGCAGTTCATACACGTGTGCACACATATATTCAGGTTCACTTTCCACATAAAATAACGTTGTCACCAACCATAGAAATTAATTAAAGTCATTTACAAATGTCACGTTTCTTTCTGTGTATGTGATTTAAGTCTTAGTGAATTTTACAACATACAAGAAAATACATTTGCAATTTCAGGTTTAGAATATTAATAAGGATTTCTGCCCGCAAATAAAGAAATGTGTTCCACAATATTTCAACAACACTATATCTGTTATAACCAGAGCGAATAATTATTAGTGGTTTACGTGTCGTTAATGTTGTCTACATTTTGTTATAAAAGTGTGTATATACACGAAATTCATTTATACTGCTGTGTTCAATATAAAGTTATTAAAAGAAAGTTGACACATAATTTTATTAACTATAGCCTGAAGGTAGCATCTCGAGAGATGGTTTGTCTTTTAAGACCTATTTCTACTCTAAAACTGGTTAATATATTTCACTAATAGAATCCTAACTTGAGAATTAAGTTATATATTAGTTCTCTAAACGTACTTAACTGTTGCAAAAACGTGCTTATGTATCAAACTTAAATTGACAAAAACGATGCATAAAATTCTCAATATAAACGGACTGTTTGAAATCCATTTTTGTAAATTGAAAAAAAGTTGCGATCTATTAGAAAATACGAATATTATAACCGTGTATGTCGCTTTGTCCTATAGATGTGGTTCGTTCTAGGGTTTACATATGTTCCGAGAGAAAGAAATCACAAATACACAGCGATTCTTAACGAACCTGTACATACTGTTCGAATTACCATTCTCCACTTTGCACATTTAATATAAAAATTGTCATCATACGAAACGTCACACTAGTGCTAATACTGTTCAGGAATCGTTTTGACGATATCGGCGAAACATCAAAACATTTTAGTCTAATAATAATTAAGTACGGGCATTCTACATTAACTTGGTCTCCATGAGTAAAGGGACTATTGGTCCCAATGGACGTCTACTCATGAACAGATTGCTCTAATGCCATTTTTTTAAATTTCCCTTTCGACTTGGGCTATGTCAATTTGCTGCATAAGTTATTTAATTCATCTTCTAAATCTTGTCGAAAATCCGCATCGTCGAAAGAACCACAACTGATACTTTTGTTTGTCTCCTCTACATTGATTCGACCCAGAGTACCATATTTTTCTGTCAGAGTTTGTACGGCTACCTTTTCTTTGGAAGATGGTTCGTGTGAAGCTTCTGAGTAGATGATATTATCTGAATAGTTCGTATCTGGAATACTGAAAGTTCTATTTTCTGAACATGACTCCACAAAGTCATCTTTTTCACAAGAAGTATGTTGAATATTTGACATATGATCAGAAATTTCCATGTTTATGCTATTATTTGAAATCGTTGTTTCCTTTATAAATATTTAATGAATTAATTCTTTCTGTTGGTCCAAACTATGAAAGGTGGAGATCCTTCTATACAAAAACCTTGAAAGTCGTATACCTTAATATCTGTATAATACTTCGTGTGGTAGATTTCTTCAGGAACTTGTGACATAACCACCAAATAATACAAGATTGTTTGTTCTCCCTGTAAATAATAAAAAACGCAACAGTTAATAAATTTTATTTCTATTTTTACTAGATACACAAATTATTTATATACATTCGCATGAACGAGGTTTATGTGAACTTGTATGAAGCAACACTCTCGTAAAGTTAATTTTAAACAGAAATTTATTTTGTACCAACAGTCTGAACAATATTATAAAATTTATTTCATTTCTAAATTATTTCATGTTATATCTCTGAAATCATTATCAACATTAAAAAACTACGGAATTTTAACACTAACGTTTCGAAAAATAGGCTACTCTAATGTCTATAATAAAATGGAGTATTTACGATTGAAATTAATACAATGTTACAATACTTTACACAGATACCGAAAAATATGTGAAATCTCTTTTTATGGCTAGTCCTGTTTCTAATAACTATTTATTGTCCGTGATAACGAAAAACCCACTTGAAGTAAAAATGTATTATCAAGATGGCTGGTATGAGTACTGAAACTTTAAGTAAAGTAAAGTGAAGAACAACATTTCGACATTCTTATGTCATTTTCATGTCAACAAAGAGAAGTTGCAATGATTTTAATGTTGTATTCTTTTTATTGTAAATAAATGTTTATACAAAAATGACGTTTTTTAGATTATTTAAATGTGGAGTAATATTACAGGTATCATTCTCGAACTGATAACTCATTTTCAAAGTTATAACTGCAATGAAAAGCCTGTTCTACAACTTACACTCAGAGTTATAACTGCAAACAAAGGTCTATTCTAAAATATTCTAATAATTAGCTCTCCAGAGTGGTATCTAATGGTCAGTGATACCGTGAAATATATTCTGAATTTATTGTAGGTTTTTCTAGTAATGGCAAAAGATAAATATTATGAAGGCAAGAACCCTCTGTGATGCCCCCAGTAGCACAGTGGTATGTCGGCGGACTTATACCACAAGAAACCGGGTTTTGATTCCCATGGTGGGCAGAACACAGATAGCCCTTTGTGAATTTTTGTGTTTAATAACAAACAACAATGGCAACCCTTTGTAATAACCCAACATTTATTTTCGAATTGATGAACTGGAAGTTCTAGGATAAGCAGGAATTCGTTTCCAGAAATACAGTATTAACCTAGTACGCTACTAATAACTTATTGCGTTATTGAACTGCTCCGAAAAATTAAAGGTTACTAAAATAAATAAGTAGGAATCCTTAATATCCACAACACTTGGAACACTTTTAGGCAGGAATAATCTACTAGTCAATTTATTAATTATATTTTTCTGTATGGGCAATAAATACCAAGCATACAATCCGATTCAACTTTATTACTCAGCACGTTATTTACCAGCCTACCCTCAAATAGAAATTCTTTTAGGCACGATTAGAGTAGATTCATTTATAAGACTTTGGACTTGATCAAATACGTCAGTCGAAAGGGTTTGACCTTCTGAGTTCAAAACTGCAATTAAAAATCAAATACATCAAGAAATGACGGAGCTGTGAGCTGAACGTTTGTGCTTTTAAAAAACAACAACTCAGAGGTGTACTACGAACCGCTATGCCGCGGCTAAAAATAACAGTAAGAGCTAGTTAGTACTGACCTTACAATATTGATAAACAGTATGTTTTCAAGGCGATATCAGTACAAAGATATAAGAAAATAGTATTACGATTTTAAACAAAAGGTTAAAGAGCAAAAGGGAAATAAATCTTAATTATCTGTATCCACATAATGATTCCTGTTATCGCTGATTAAACACGAAAAATAATTCACGTTAACTACCGGTTTTAGAGAAAAGTTTGGAAGGAAGATTCATATATTGCACAATAGCGGTATACGTGCGAGACACAGGTTTCAAACGTTCAACGAGTTTTTTAACGTTATTAGAGCCAAATCAACTTTAGGGTTAACACCTATCTTCCAGTTCACGTCGTATTACCATATAAGACGGAAACAACTTTTCCAATCCAAGCATGTACTTCCAAATATTTGTTTTATGTTCTTGTTCAGTTACTTACTCCTTGTTTCGCCAGCCCACAGGTACAACTTAAATACCTTGATTACATGACATTGAAGGGCTATTCGAATTTACAGCTCCCAGCCAAGTTTACAAAATTCTCTCTAAGATGTATATTACATTACGTGAATAGGTAGTTGCATGTGGTGAAGGCTTATATCAGCATCAGTCTTCATATTCTTACACTGTCCACTAGCGTGGGGGCTCTCACTAACACAGAAGTAATCTTACAGGCTCATCAAGATAAAAATGAGAGTTCGATAAGCGGTGGGCAGAGTCAAATATAGTCCGTTATGTAGCTTTACATTTAACAAGAGACAAGTGAGCACAACCGTTAGTCCAACTAATTTTATCATATTGAGCAATTATATATTTCTGCTTAAAACCAGTGGAAATATTTTGGATTTCTTTTAAAGAGCCCTTCACGCGAAACATCAAATTTGATAGTGTAACCAGCTTTCTTTAGCAGTGTTTCAGCCCTTATAGATGCCATCTTACTTTACTGACAGGAGCTAAGTGTAAGATTTGTAACCCAAAATAACAAAAAGTAGTGACTGAAAAGTACAGTTAACACATTTAATACCTAATCGCTGCTTCAACTTATTTTGTACAACTTCACAGATGCCATCATTTAGAAACTGTACTGACAGGAGCTAGGTGTAAGAATTTTTAACCAGATAACAAAAAGTAGTATCTGAAAAGTACAGTTAAGACATAATCGCTGTCTATATTTATTTTATACAACTTCTAGACTGGCCTGAACAAGTCCGAAACACTTAGAGACCAAAGTACGACAAAAGAAAAATTCAAATAGTGTAGACATGCTTGATTGATTTTAATCCATTAATTTTAAACAATTATGTTATAACTTTTTTGCGGTTTATTTTAAGTAATCAATGACATGGTAAAACTATTTCTTCCAATGTCAAAAATCCTGACTACTGTTAACACGCTACTAATAACCTGCAATGTAAAATAAGACTTGTAACCACGTAATAACAAATTAATATTTGATTGGTGTTCCATGTAAACATCTATAGGGAGAAACTTGTTACTAAAGGAATTTGAACTTAAAACAAATAAAAAAGTCTCATAAAAGTAAAAACTATGATGAAATATATGTCGCCAAGAGACAACAGTTAAACTGTGCTAGTTTTGTCTCAGTAATCTAGGTAATAGAAATATTTCGTGCATACTTATTCAAACAGACGCTATTGCAAACTATCTAAACAATTTGACACGTAAAGACAACTTTCATGAAAGTCTTTAAAACCCGACAAGTACAAGCGATTTATCTTCCATCAAGACTTAACCCAAGGGCATAGGGGTCAGTGAAATCTCACAGCCAAAAGGCGACGGGGTCTCAGCACTGTGAAAGTGAGAATCAAAGCTCATAATCCACTCCACAACCAGACGTGTGTAGGAACGGCCACTAAAAGAAATAATTTTGTTTGTTTCGGATATTTACAAGCGCGATCTGGGTTAATAGTCCCTAATTTTAAAGTGACTACAACAGCGCTGACATCCAGCCCTTGAGCCATTCTAATAATGTCATTTCAATGTCGCTCTTTTGACACAGACTCAAAGTGCGAGGCGCGATTTTAAGGCAGCATGCTGCGAATCGTAAGACTGATTCACAGTCCAGAACGCTGATCACTGTCCAGTCAAGTCATGTGATAAATTACTGTTGTTTTTATCACATATTACGTCTAAACATTTAATTGCTTGCTTGTTTGGAATTAAACACAAAGCTACACGATGGGTATCGAAACCCGGTTTGTAGCGGTGCGAGTCCACAGACTGTGGCACTGGAAGGAACATGTAAAGAGAAACAAAACTAAGACACTTAGCACGTTTTCAGTAAAAGCTCGTTTCTCAAACACAACAAAAGTAACCAACTTAAGTAGAATGTATCTTTTATTGATTTGAATGCTGCAAGTGATAACAATCCTGATAGCACATATAAGGTAACATTCGAATTTTAAAAACCTTCAACAGCATACAAATAGCCCTTCACGAAACATCGCGTTTAACAACAAACAAACAAATTACTCCATTCACTTTATAAAAAGATCCACAGTGGGGCAGAGATAAGTGTATCGATTTTCAACACGGTGGACACTCACGCTGAATATGCTCTACAATAAACATATAAATCATAATAAACAAACACTTCATAATATCGAAGATATAAAACACTCGTTATTAAGTGGCCTTGACGTTCAGCTTTAACTTTTAGGTAGAAAAATAGAAAACTTCAACGAAATATTGTTTTTTTGTTTTGTTTTTCATGCACAGCTACACGAGAGCTATCTCTGCTAGCCGTCTCTAATTTAGCAGTGTAAAACTAGAGGGAAGGCAGCTAGTCATCACCACTCACCGCCAACACTTGGATTACTCTTTTACAAACGAATAGTGGGATTGACCGTCACATTATAACGCTCCTATGACTAAAAGGGCGAGCATGTTTGGTGTGACGGGTATTCGAACCCGCAACTCTCAGATTACGATTCGAACGCCTCAACCACTTGGCCATGCTGGACCTCAAAACATTGGACAATGTGAAAACTTTTAGCAACAAGAGCAAAATGAATGTTACCAACAGATATGAACTTCGATTAGCATCATTTCTCTTTACTGACGAGGGGCCTGGCATGGCCTAGCGCGTTAAGGCGTGCGCTTCGTAATCTGAGGGTCGCGGGTTCGCGCCCGAGTCGCGCCAAACATGCTCGCTCTCCCAGCCGTGGGGGCGTTATAATGTGACGGTCAATCCCACTATTCGTTGGTAAAAAGTAGCCCAAGAGTTGGTGGTGGGTGGTGATGACTAGCTGCCTTCCCTCTAATCTTACACTGCTAAATTGGACGGCTAACAGATAGCCCTCGAGTAACTTTTATGAAATTCAAAACCAAACCAAACCTTTACTGACGAGTTTATTTTATTTGTTGGAAGTTAAGGACAAATCTACAAAACGGGCTACTTGTGCCCCTCCCCCCTACACACACACATACATACAAACAGATTTGCCGCTGTGCCGCTGAGGAACGGAAACTTTTGACGAGAGAAAATAAATCTAATGAATTCTGTGTTGATAATAACGCATATGTAGGCTTAACGATAAATTGTTGTGGTGCTATGTCAGTATACTTTGTTATTCATTGTATTCACTGATAGGTACTCTATTTTATTTTCACATGGTAAAATAAGATACCAGTTTCTTGACATCTCTTTAATATTCTTGCTTAGATAGCACTTGGGGGTTTAGGCACAACCGTTCCTGATTTTAAGCTAAAGACAAACAGGAACAACCAGCCACCCAATCAATTTACGGTACTCTTCGTCACAAGGGTGTTGTCCGTTTTTGTTTTCAAACGAAATAACGAGATTGACTATCACTTTTATAACTCACCTATATCTTAAAGCTCAAAGCATATTCAGTGGAATCACGTCTCGAACCCTGGCTTCTACGATACGCAACCCAATATGTTAATCACCATGCACGTCTGACACACATTCTTTAATATTTAATTAATAGCTTCAAGTTAAAGAAAAAAACATAAAAGGTTAATCATAGATAACTACTCACGTATAATTTATGAATAATTTTCATGTTTTCTTGTGACGGTTTTATATTGTTCAGAAATAATTCAAACTAATTTAACAATTTACGTACATAAATCCGCAAATGTGCTTATTTTATATATACATTTGTTTCTCGTAATTTCTGTTTTATTTTTAGTTAAATAGTTTTGCATAAAACAAACAATTTTCATCAGTTACTTCCTTTGTTTTCATTTTATAAACATGTTCGGTTAAACAGTGAATTTTATTTAAATAGTTGAACCAAACACGTCATAAAACCGGTACTTCATCAGAAAATAACGACACAAGTAGAATGATACTAGAAATTGAAATATATTGACATTGAGGGCTATCTGCGCTAGCCGTCCCTAATTAAACAGTGTAAGACTAGAGGGATGGCAGCTCGTCACCACAAGCCACCGCTAACTCTTGGGCTACTCTTTTACCAACAAATAATGGGATTGACTGTGCCTTTATAACGCTCCATCGGCTGAAAGGGCGAGTATTTTTGGTGTGACTGGGATTGGAACCCGCGACCCTTGGATAACGTGTCGAGTGTCTTAACCACATGGCCATGCCGGACCGTTTTTTTCTCTTTTTCTTTCTCTCTATAGCCCACTAGTCGCTCAACGATAAGTCTGATTATTTATAACGCAGAAAGTAGGGTTTTGATACTAGTGTCGAGGACGGCACAGATAGCCCATTGTGTAACTTTGTGCTTAACTATAAACAAACTACATATTTTTTTGTTTCTTTGTTTGAATTTAAGCACTAAGCTACAGAATGGACTATCTTTACTCTGCTCACCACGAGTATCGAAACCTTAGAGGACATACCCGTTCTACAGGCTGAAAAACTAGGCGTATAACACTAGTTTGAAACCGGTAATATAATGGAAAGGCTGGGCCTACAACAGAGCGGTTTTGAACAAGTAACGCAATGTAGAAGAGTTAACCCTATCACACGTCTATTTAAAATCGTTAGTGCAATTGGAAGGTTAGGCCTACAGGAAGGCAGCTTGAAACAGTATTGAAATGGGATAATTAGGCCCTACAATGCATCAGGCCTATAATATGAAATTGGTATTACAAGCAAACCGAAAAACAAATTTTAGATCTTACTTCTGAAGATAAATATATGGAAATACCTCTTCTAAAGCTTTGGTTACTGTAGTTACATCAAAATTATTTACCTTAGACAAACAGACATGGATGCGAGTTTTCACACATATAGCCACATATAATATGACTTATTATTCAGAAATAAAGAACTTATTTTCCTACAGTGAATACCAACCAGGGCGAACTGGTCATACCGATAATGTGTTTGATTTAGTGAATTGTTTACAGCCCTTTTGTTCAAAACCATATGTTATGAAGTACCTGCTTGAAAATTAGTTATCTTCCATATGTTACAGCACAGACATTACACGTCTTACTTTAATATAGCGTTAACTTGCTTCTAACAGACAGCAAGGTGATTCTACACACCATAACCACATAGATTCCACAAACCCTAAACAGATCCGAAACCAAGATACAATAAAATGATTGCACACACCCGAAATAGCTTCAAGACCAGTAAACTGTAAAATGATTCTGTACATTCTAAAAAGCTACACGGCATAAGACAGCAAGATGATTCCATACATCCTAAAGATTCAAGACCAACAAACAATACAATTATTCCACACACCCTAAACAGCTTAAAAACCAACAGACAGCAAGATGATTCAATACATACTAAACAGCTTCAAAACAAATTTTCAACAAAATGATTCCATACATCATAAAAAGTTTCAAGACCAACAAAGAGAAAGATAATTCTATAGGTCCTAAACAACTTCAAAGCCAACATAAAGCAGGATGATTCCATGGATCCTAAACAGTTTCAAGGCCAACAAGCAGCAAGATGATTCCATACATCCTAAACAGCTTCAAGGCCAGAAGATAACAAATGATTCCTTACATCCTAAACAGATTCAAGACCAGTAAATAGTAAAATGATTCCACACATCCTAACATATTAATACATGAGGAGTAGCGAGAAGTAATTGCACGCATGACGTATATTGCACGTGATGCAAGTAATTAAGCAGCTAATACAGTCATATAATCACAAATAATTTTCAATATTACGAGTGGCTCAGTAGTTAAACTCAACAGCTGAAGCAGTTGGGTACGTATCTGCCACGTCTTTTGACAAGCGACATATGTGTGTGTTTCTAATAGCAAAACCACATCGGGCTATCTGCTGTGTCCACCAAAAGAAATTGAACTTCTGATTTTAGCGTTGTCAATCCAAACAGGAACGACGAGTGATATAGTTTGGCACGATCGATAGGTGAAATATCAGATCAATAACTGACACTGCCAGTTCATTGGGTAGAAGAAATTACATGACACCTCAGAAGCATTACAGCGATTGAGTCACTTTGAAAAAAAAAATGAGGTTGCTTGAAACTCATTGGCGAACTCAGTAAACGAACCACAAATAAACTTTACTACCAAGAGATTACGTGGCTCCTTTCAGGTTAAAAGTTAAATTAATATTCCTAGGAATCTCATAATGTATGCAAATATGCTGAACGGCCAACTGTCCTGTATTTTAGTAAAACACCACACTGTAAAATTATGTTCTAACCAGAATTAATCTTCCATACTTTCATTCACTCCACGTCAACTAAATACCTGCCAGAGGGCGTATAGCTGTTCGTTTATACCTACATGCTTCTTAGTCAAAATTAAATTCCAATTTATATTATGTGATAAGGTATAAAAAGTTATGAAAGATGGACTGAAATAACTGTATCTACACACATTTCGATTAAATAATAAGTAGATAGTTCTCAGTTTATTTTTTAATTTTTCAAACAAGATCAGCTAAACGCTTGAAAGTTTCAATTGAAAGGACCAACTAAGCAACTGAAATAGCTTTACACGTTATATCAGCTGAGCATCCACTAAATAGCATCATACAACAAGATCAACCGCAAATATTCCTTCTTCAGATAACAAAATCTACCCAATCTTACTTTTAATACACCCTGTCATCCAACCAACATGATTAATGTTGTGCTTTGTAAAGAAATAAAGTTCTCCAAACTTCTTCAAGAAAAAAGTTAATTTTAACAGAGGCGGAGCACCATTGTTAAAATTGCGAGAAGAAACTGTAAAAATGTCAGCCTTTAAACGTAATTATTCTGAAACTATTGTATCTACACATAATTTGCAGTGTAAACGGATATCCTTGACTCATGAAAACTCGTATGTTAATAAACACACCATTTTTATTCTTGTGTTGTGTTTTCTTATAGTAAAGCCACATCGAGCTATCTGCTGAGCCCACCGAGTGGAGTCGAGCCCCTGATTTTAACAGTGTAAATCCGTAGACATACCGCTGTACCAGCGAGGGGCCCACTTTATGTTCAAGAGTGTTAGCATTTTGCTTAGTATAATTATGCATATCTGAGTACCCCCTAGTGGTACGGCGCGGCATGGCCAGGTTGTTAAGACATTCAATTCGTATTCCGAGGGTTGTGGGTTCGAATCCCTGTCACATCAAACATACTTGCCCTTTCAGCCGTGGGGGCGTTATAAGTTACGGTCAATCCCACTACTCGTTGTTAAACAGAGTAGTCCAGGAGTTGGCGGTGGGTGGTGATGACTACCTGCCTTCCCCCTAGTCTTACACTGCTAAATTAGGGATGGCAGGCGTAGATAGCCATCGTGTAGCTTTGCGCGAAATTCAAAACAATCCAAACCTAGTAGAACATAGGAATGCCTTCGAACTATCGCCATTAGAAACCGGGTTTTGATACCCGTAGAGGGGAGATAATATTTTACCCCACTGATATTTTCAAGTTTTTTTACCTGTACCCTCCACACACACATAATATTAACAACGTATTGTCATTACATCTGACAGTCATACAAGATTACAAACCCCAAACACGTGTTTGTTCCACATTCCAAATGTTGTATAATGTTTTTGAACGGACATGTCATTTAATACAATCATGTTTCACCTACAGAACGTGCTATGAGTATCACGAACGAAAAATAAACTTTCATGATTACGATATCTTATAATACAGCATCTTACTGTAAATGCTGCTAAGTTTCCTTGTGATTTTTTTTTCGTTTTATACTTTTAGCAAAAAAACAAACATGGTACCTTTATATTACGTGTAAGAAAAGCGCATATGCTATTAAATATATAAAGAAATATGATATAAGCCTTTTGGGCTAGTTATTTCCGGTTCTTGAGCGTTTCAAGTATATTTTATAACATAAAATAAAAGAAAGGCCCCCAGTGGCACAGCGGCATGTCTACAGCTTACACAGCTAAAAACAAGGTTTTTCAGTACCCGTAGTGGGCACAGTACAGATAGCCCATTGTGTAGCTTTTTGTTTAACTGTAAATAAACAAACAGAAAATAAAAGAAAACTATTTGTCTGGCTTCCCTTCTTGTAAGTTAACTCCCTAGCTTTTAAAGTTTTGTAAGTTGGATACAGTAATTTATGTGTCAGTTTCTCACTAGAAAAAAGATACAGTTGCACAAACAATTTAAGAGATGTAACAGACACAGATGGGGATTCAATACAGTGAAAACAATATTGGTGAAATTATTTCACCAGAGGGATGGTTCTTTTGGTAGATAGCTGTCCGAAAGGGGGCGCTAATACTTTAAAGTTTTCAAAACTAGTCCTTTAAAGGTTCTAGAAATTCTACTTTTTAAAAAAATATGTTTAAATTGAAGTTTTTGTAAAACCATTCTTATTTTGGTGTCATGCCAGTTAAATGGGCGAGACTTACTAGATGGCATGTCGGGCTGTGGGTTGAAAACTCCGAGGATGAAACTCCTGATCCGATAACAACACATGGGTAATTTATAAAGGTGACAGTCAATTTTGTTATTCAGTAAACAATAGATATCAGGTGATAAATACTGTTTGCTGGTTGTTCTCTATTTGATTATTAAAAAATTTAAAATTAGAAACAGATGTTGCATTAAGTGCCGTTCATGTTAAAAATACAAAAGTCCAAGGCAGTTTAAACAACATGAAAATGGTGGACAAGGAGTCTAGCAAAAACGAAGGTAGTAAAAAAAACGAAATACTATCGCTGGATTACTTTGAAACAGAAAAACGCATTCTGGAGTTTGAACAAAAAACCCGTAGCAATAAAAAGGAATGAAATACGTAAAACTGATAAACAGTAAAAATATTAATACAAGAAAATAAAAGTAGTTCATCAATAATTTTACAATTTTTAACAAAAGTGAATGAATTAGAAAGAAGTACAGAGTACTACAGCGTGAATTGAACAATGAAAGCAGATGATGTCAGTTACTTCTTGCAATACTCAAATATAAAGCAAGTGTCCCCAAATGTTAAATGAACTTCAATAATATTGGATTGTTATGAATTTCGAAAAAAATAAGAAAGCTACCTGCGTTATCCGTCCCTAATATAGCAGTGAAATACCAAAGAGAAGACATCTGATCATCACCACCCACAACCAGCTCTTGGGCTACACTTTTAGCAGTGAAGAATAGTATTGACCATGCCACACAGCTAAAAGGGGCGAGCATGATCGGTGACGGGGTGTCGTGTGTGTTTCTTATCGAATAGCAAAGCCACGTCGAGCTCTATGTTGTGTATATCGAGTGAAATCGAATCCCTAACCTTGTAAATCAGTAGACTTACTGAGCTCCCAGCTTGGGACAGGGATTCGAACCCTCGACCAGGGGCTTAAAAATCATAAAAGAAGCCAACAAATAAAGCTTTCTT
Source organism: Tachypleus tridentatus (assembly GCF_004210375.1). Taxonomy (NCBI): domain Eukaryota; kingdom Metazoa; phylum Arthropoda; class Merostomata; order Xiphosura; family Limulidae; genus Tachypleus; species Tachypleus tridentatus. The sequence goes on from NC_134828.1 coordinate 57,992,956, forward strand.
ATCGTAGGAACACCGCACTCACCTTTAACTTGAGAACAAATCAGGGTAATGAGAGAAATTAGAATCGTTGTAAAAAAGACAGAATGTTTCCACAATCAAAAACCTTGAAATCTACTACTCTTCAACAAGAGGAAGGTTGTACTGATTCTTTATATTTTAAAACGGAAAAGTTAAATCTCAACCACTCCCCCATTATTCTTTATTTCAAATGCCAGCGTTTTGGATACACGGCAATAATATGTGAAACAAATTGTGAAACAAATTGTAGAAGTGTAGGGGTAAGGGTCAGAGAACCGCCCAACATCGTCTTAACCCTATTTATATAGACTGTGAACAGAAACGCTTCATCAATGTTAAAAAGCGCCCGATCTTTCTAGAAGATAGTGTAAAAAAACATGAAGAAACCGATACGAAAGTTCTATATAAACATTAATTAATGACCGAGAGTGACAGTATTAAATATGAAAACAGATTTTAAATAAAGACGTTAAACTTGTGAAATTTATTGTAGGAATGATACTGAAGCCTAAATATCTTAAAAATAACAACAAAAGAACAAAGACTACATAGTCTTAAACGTGAATTTATCGTGCATCAAAACATTAAAATGTTGAAATTAAACGAGAAATAAATGTTAATGTATTTTTTTCTTTTAGTAAAGCCACGTCGAGTTATCTGCTGTGTCCACCGAGGTGAATCGAACCCCTGATTTTAGCGTTATAAATCCGAAGACTTGCCGCTGTCCCAGCGGGGAACAGAAATATTAATGCGAGCAACTTTAGCACAACTATTCTTCACTTAAATAAACCAAGAAACACTATATATAGAAAATTCGTTTTAAGTGCAAAGCTGTACAAACTGTCAACAATGTGCCTACTGAAGGGATTAAGCCCCGAATGTTAGTGTTATAAGTTCATAAGACTACCGCCGAGCCACAAGGAGGAAGAAAAGAGAGAAGAAATAACCGATTATATTTCATTTATTTAACCACAAACAATTATACTTTGTTGCTTTAGAATTAAGCACAAAGCTGCACAATGGGCTGCCTGTGCTCTGCCCATCACGGGTATCAAAACCCGGTTTCTAGCTATGGGAGTCCGCAGACATGCTGCTGTGCTACTGAGGTGCAATCAATTATGTTATTTTAAATAAATATGTTACCTTATTTAAGCCAATTATGTTCACACTAGCGTTATCAAAACGAAAGGCCATTATTTGTGACATAATAATTACTAAACAATTGTTTTGTTGTGTTAAGTTGGTATCATTTAATAACATTAAAAAATAAACCCAATAATAGCTTTAACAATACCAGTAATACCATCGATGTTTTCTTGGGTACGGAAAAACTTTTGTCGTGTATTACGTCATAAGGGTTTTCGTTAGGTTCTTAGATAAAACCTTGAAACAGATATTATCTTTCTAAATACGGATATAATAGTTAAGATTTCAATGAAACTTATGAATAGTTTATCCAGTTATTTGTATTATGCTGCACGCTGTTTATGAAAATTACATTTCTAATTAAGCAAGTTGTAAGTTCTGCAAAAGGTTCCATAGCTACACAAAATGATTTGCCACTTAATCAGGGTATGATATCACCAGCAATTCTTGGAAAAATTATAATAATAATGCATTTATTATATGAAGGTTATTTGTAACCTGCTTAAGACAAGGGTTATTAACCAACAAAATAAATTTAAGAAGAAATCATAAGATTCATCATCAAAAACGGAAATCAATAATATTGTACAGAGTGTATATTTTATCTTGTAGGATGTGTGTTAAAATATTATTAAACTAGTCTTGGAAAGCGAACTACAGTTATAAAAACTAATTAGTTAATTTAGTTGTTGTAATATCAGCCAGCTTTATAAATAACATTATAAAATAAAAATTTTAGGTCATAGTGTTTACTTAATAGATCTGTTCAGTTACGCGATAGAATGCTTCACAATACTCTGATAGCAGAGTTTTTGTACTTTGCCCATCACGGATATTGAAACCCGGTTCCTAGCGGCCAAATGGTATTCACATGTACGTTAAATACAAAAAAATATCTGTCAAAGTGATAATTTAGAAATTTCTACGCATATATAAATAAATCATTCATGAAGTTTTAAGATTTCGGAAACAGAAGTAATGAATATATTTTACTGACATTTCTATTACGTGGCTTGAACCTTGTAGTTCAAACATTTTTTTTCATAGTTTATTGGTCTGGTTCTCTGTATTTTTGTATAAATGTTGTTTGATATCAACCTGATCTTTTTGCGATCTTTTCTTCTTTTTTATTTACTATTTCAATGTTTATACGTTTATTGTTTTTAGATTTTAAGATTATTTGAGCTCTTTCGTCTTAAAGGTAGCTTTACTTCATTTTAATATCGAATGAAAACTAGTTCAACAATCTTTAATCTTTGTAGCTTTGTACTCAACTAAAAAACAAAACGTACCCCACTGGTACATCGGTAAGTCTACGGATTTATAACGCTAAAGTCAGCGATTCGATTACCCTCGGTGGACTCAGCAGATAGCCTGATATGGCTTTGCTATAATAAATGCAAACATACAAAAGCAAAACAAGCATCCGAAATGCTTTTGATTGACCGGGAAAACGACTCGACAACAGGAAATCCTAATAAATTTAAGTAAATAAAATATGTCGTTCAATGGCTGATGTTACTAACAAACTAAAAATATTCCTAAATTTTAAAAAAAGATTAGTTCTCTTTATTTAATCTTACTCTGTAACTGGAAGAAAAAATTCTTTATTGAGCTAAAATTATTAATTTTTAAGTTCCTGATTCAGGACTGAAAAAAAAAGAAACAACATAAAAATGCGTGTTGTCTATTAGTTTGAAATTTAAAACGTGTAGCTATAAAGTGAACTACCTTCACTCTGTCCACCGTGAACGGTCCGGCATCGCCAGGTGGTTAAGGCACTCGATTCGTAATTCGAGGGTTGCGGGTTCGAGTCCCCGTCTCACCAAATATGCTTGCCCTCCCAGCCGTGGGGGCGTTATAATGTTACAGTCAATCCCACTATTCGTTGGTAAAAGAGTAGCCCAAAAGTGGGCGGTGGGTGGTGATGACTAGCTGCCTTCCCTCTAGTCTTACACTGTTAAATTAGGGACGGCTAGCACAGATAGCCCTCGAGTAGTTTTTTGCTCATAACATAAAAAAGTTACACAATTAGGCTAATAGACTGTTTGTTTGTTTTGGAATTACGCACAAAGCACAAAAAGGCATAGTTAATGATGTTTACCCAGATACTTTCTGGTATGGGAGGATGAACATCCATTCATCTTGTGACGGGTCTTTTCGGGTAAGCAGAGCCTTTAATGGACTAACAGGTTTAATGAAGGTGAAGTTTTTTTTATATTAAATAAACGTTAAAAATCTTAAGTGGAATTTATCAACTTTCCAAAATCAAATGTCTCCTATCGGATAAATCTGTTCATTGATGAGTCGATTCTGAACACGTTCATTTGCATAATTAATGACCAGCAAACCTTAAGAGCTTTGTAGATTAAATAATAATAATAAAAATTCGTTTTGTTTTCTTTCAAATTAAGTAATACTATCGTTTTCTATATTTGTTTTTTGAATTTCTCACAAAGCTAGCCCTTTCTCACAAATAGCCCTCCCTAATTTATCAATGTAAAACCAGGGAGAAGGCAATTAATCGTCACCACGTAAAGCCAACTCTTAGGTTACTCTTTTACCAACGAATAGTGGGATTGACCGTACATTATAACGCCCCACGGCTGGGAGGGCGAGCATGTTTTGGCGCGACGCGGGCGCGAACCCGCGGGTTACGAGTCGCACGCCTTACGCGCTTGGCCATGCCAGGCCAGGCTAATAGACGTAAAATATATTATAAATATTTTACTAACACATACATGCGTAAATTTTTATATAAATTTAACGACAAAGAGTCAAGGAATATATATCCAATTAATTGGTAATCACGTAGTACCATTAATAGACTAGAAACGGACCAACAAATAGTATTTTTATCAAACACAAGGATTGTTTTGTTTGTTTGTTTTGAATTTCGTGCAAAGCTACACAATGGACTATCTGTGCTCTGCCAACCACGGATATCGAAACCCGGTTTCTAGCGATGTGAGTCCGCAGACACACCGCTGTGTCATTAGGGGACTTTCTAGTAATAAGATTATAAGGAAAACTAAAATAATCTTAATGATCCGAGTTTATAAACTTATGTTTTTTTTGTTTTCATAGAATTTCAGCTTAAATAATATCTTTGTCTATCTCACTCGTTCTCATTTGCATGTCATCACAACCCAGTAGGTGTCACTATTTAAAAATAATTACTTCGTTTTTCATTAGAAATACACCATGTGCTACTCGTGAACTAGTTGTAGCCTTGAAGACAGTGAATGACCATCCGTCTCTAATGATCACAAATTTTGGAGTCCTTGAATTACGATATTTTTATACTTTAGGATTTACGTGTTCTAGTGACCAAGAAAAGCTTTGAAAATCGTTTCTAAAATTTAAATAAATTAATTACATTTTCAAATGTTAAGGTTGTTTTCACTTTTTAATAGATTAAGATATAAAAAGTTAAATGTTCCGTGATTATGATTTGCTAAGTAACTAACCACTGTTTCAAAATCATGATGCAACAGACGCAAGTTCTTGATATTTGTATATGTGAATATAAAATAATGTATGATTTTTCCCGAAAGAGGGCCACAGACCGCCTTGAAGAGTCACCTGCTCTAACCACTCCCACCAGTCAGTGATCAGACACGTAAATGACGTCCCATAACAGATGTTTAATGTTGAGTTTGTACTATTTTACGGCAGTAAAATGTGCACCTGCCATGAATCACGAGAAGCATTATACACTCTGTAGGCCACAAAACAGTATTACATATGGACTTCAAAAGCAAGAAATAATAATATTTGTTACTCTTAATTATGGTTTCATTTACTTTTAAAACAAAATGCTTTAGGGAATCTTGCGGAAGTACATCTAATATCTACTCACTTTACACATATAACATACAGGGACATTTTAACCGATGTTCAAAAGCAGCAGTTGCCCAGGGTCATTTTGTCGTCAGAGGCCCACTGCGTGTTGTAAGCATAAAATAAATAATAAGATAATATATATATATATACTATTTTTTAAATTTTTCTCTCACTAATACATTCAATTTATGGTATTTTCTTAAAAGCAAGAGAGAATAATAATTTATTCTTTTCCCGGAGCCCATAGTGCCTTAACTCTGACTAACTGGTTGAAGTTAAGCACAAAACTACACCACAAGCATCGAAACCCGGTTTCTAGCAGTGTGAGTCAGCAGACATTCCGTTGTGTCACTGGGAGGACTACCGTAACTCGGTACACCATGATATCTACATATGTGTGGGAGAAAACTGTGCTATATATTTAGACAGTACATTTTGAATATCGTGATATCGATTAACATTAGTGTAAGAATGACAAATGATGGTGGTGGACTTTCAGGTACTAATATTTATCAGTTTCAGAGCATGGTCGTCCCTAATTTTTAACTGATAGACTAGAGGGTAGAAAGATACTCACACTCTCGAGCTGCTCTTATCTGACGAATTAGTGGTATTTGAACGTCATTTCTAAAAAATGGTTTTCCTGTAACTGGAAAATTCATAAATTTTGGGTTAACTCTCTGGATACGATAACCACAGCGATCCGAAATAGCATTACATTTATACACACCTTTAAGTATTTTGTTTTGTTCGTTTGTTTTTGAATTTCGCACAAACTTACTCGAGGGCTATCTGTGCTAGCCGTCCCTAATTTAGCAGTATAAGACTAGAGGGAAGGCAGCGAGTCATCACCACCCACCGCCAACTCTTGGGCTACTCTTTTACCAACGAATAGTGAGATTGACCGTCAAATAATAACGCCACCACGGCTGAAAAGGCGAGCATGTTTGGCGCGATGGGGATGCGAACCCGCGACCCTCAGATTACTAGTCGCACGCCTTAACAGGCTTGGCCATGCCAGGCCCGTCGGATGTGATAACATTATGTTTTGTCTGAGAAACAAAGCAAAAAAAAACAAAAAAAAACCGCCTAATTTTGTTTGGAATAACGCTTCGTTTTAGATATTATAAGCAGTAAAATTTCCTTAAAACTATAGAATGTGATGAGAAGTGGTAAATCGAATGAGAGACTAGTTTTTACGTTAATTCTTAATGGTCCGACATGGCCAGGTGGTTAGGGCGCTCGACTAGTAGTGTCAGAGGCGTGGGTTCGAATTCCTGTCACACCAAACATGCTCGCCATTTCAGCCGTGGGAGCATTATAATGTAACAATCAATTTCACTCTACGTTGGTAACAGAGTAGCCTAAGAATTGGCGGTGGGTGGTGATAACTACCTGCCTTCTATCTTGTTTACATTGCCAAATTAAGGACAGCCAGCACAGATAGCCCTCGTGTAGCTTTGCGCAAAATTAAAAAAAAACAACCAATAAACAAAATCTTTAATACACGTACTATGTTTTCGAAGTACGTAATATCTCGTGTTTTATAAAATTAATTTGAAATATATAATCTTATTTTTAAATGACTGAATTATTCACGTGATCTTCAAACAATGAACAAAAACGTTTGAAAACGTATAAGCTAAAAACAATTTTTCTGATTTCGTAAATAACAGCTGACCCTGCTTTCTAATATTGTCACTTTGTCAGCTTCAATAACGTTATTTATTAAAGACCATTTATTCAGTGAACTGAAGAAAATAGCATGAAAGAGTAAACTATATGCTAGTACTAACCACGTGATCAACACAAGTGCTCGGGTTATGTGCGCTTGGGAACCCATCTTAAGTACTTGAGCACTTTATAAACGAACTAAGATCTTCCCATCACACTTCAGTTTCTAACAAAATGCAGACAAGCGTCACTTGATAGCCTAAAGCTATAGTAAACGCTCTGTCTTTCCACGAAAGGAAAACAAACAAAACTAGTGTCAATCTGGAAGCATTCAGAAGATAGAGGTTCTTCAGTCGTTAATTACGCCCGTAAACACAGGGAACTAATTGAATACACAATAGCGTAAAAGTGGATTAAGAGTAGAAAAGTCAAGGACAGGATATAAAACTGCCAGCTGCTATCTCGTGCTGTTGTCATCTCTTTTAAAATTTATACACTCAAAAATATTATCTATTCAAGTAAAAATTAAAAAAAACACAGTTCTGCCTGTACTGTATATGTCACGATCCCAAAGGATGGTTGCGGCAGCTTGTGTTGCTTGTTGTAACGAATGAAGAGAAGTAACCAGTGTTAACGGTGATTTTTATTAGAAAGAGAAGTAACGAAAAACTAGGGGTTTTGGAAGAAATCAACTGAGGAAAAAAAACAACAGAAACTAACATTACAATTTAGAACTTACTCATAAAAAATCATGCTTTAATATACTGACCAACAAAATTACAAGGCATGCTTGTAATCGTTTACAATCGGCTATAAAAAAAAAAAAGAATGGCCCAGTATGGCCAGATAGTTCAGGCGCTCCACTAGCAATCTGAGGATTGCGGGTTTGCATCCCCGTCACACCAAACATGATTGCCATTTCAGCCATGAGGACGTTATTATGTTACGGTCAATTCCACTATTCGTTGGTAAAAGAGTAGCCCAAGAGTTGGCGGTGGATGGTAATTACTAGCTGCCTTTCCTCTAGTCTTACACTGCAATATTAGGGACGGTTAACGCAGATAGCTCTCGTGTAGCTTTGCGCAAAATTCAAAACAAACAAACCATAACAAAATTAAGTAAAGCTTTTGTGAAGTCAGTTTAGATTTTTTCAGTCAATCCATTCCATAAAAATCATAATTCAGAACTTTGCCTTTGATCTTCCACCCACCACAGCTGATCAGCGATAAATTTATGTGCTTACAGTGCTGAAATCTGCGATTCGATTCCAGCGATAGACAGAGTGCAATTAGTTCATTGTGCAGCTTTGCGCTAAAACACCACCAGCAACAATGCCTTTGGTCTCGAATACTAGAAAATGACACAGAATTGAGTGTACTGTTCGATATTTAATTTAAACTGTATCATAATACAGTTTTGATACCCCATTCTTCCTGAAACTAATTCTGTAAACAGACATATTTTGTTTTATTACAAATATAGAAGCATTTCTCTTGGCATAAGAAATAATCCTGACTTTAAAAACTACTTGTAAACAGACTCTGTTACGTTCACTTTTTATTCGTTTGGCTATTAGCTAATAGAACAATGACAACAAATATGTTTTTTTTTCCTATTTCTAGTTTTTATTTTAACGTGAATATCTTACAACTAAGATAATAGATATTATTATAAACCTCTACTAAACACTTAGATAGAGCAGAATCTTAGTTTTCAGTGTATGCTGACAGCTATTTTGTTATTGTATTCTCAAGACACTGGTATAGGTATTAAAACGTAATTAAAAAAAAAGTACAGAACAAAGTTTTGACTTGTTAACCAGAATATGACTTAAGAATGTCGAAACGTTGGTCAGTATTTTATTTTAATTAAAGTTTTAATACCCATACCAGCTATCTTGAGATACATTTTTACTTCATGTAGGGTGTTGTTAGTGATCAGTATCAAAACATAATCCTTACTTCAAATTAATTTGTTTAAAAATGGACAACAAAAGGCCTCGATATTCCTACATATTTGCTCTATTGATGACAAATTTAAGTAAAAAATGAAACTTATTTTATAATGGAGTTGTGACAGTTTATAACGTATTTGAACGTTCATATTATTTGCCTATATACGTACTTAGTTTCAACTATTAGCTTTACATGCCAGGTTATCTACTGTACAAGTGATGATGTTAGAGTCGTGACAAGATGGCTATTAATCTTTACTTAATATAGTACATTTTCTTTTGTTACACATAAGTTAACCAACTACATCATATACTTAACTTTACATGCCAGGTAATCTACTGTTCAAGTAATGATGTCAGAGTAGTGACAAGATGGCTATTAATCTTTACTTGAAATAGTACATTTTCTTTTGCTACACATAAGTTAACCAACTACATCATATACTTAACTGAAGCTGCGATAAGTTCCAAGTTCTTTTACATGATTTAGCTCAAATTATGTTCCAAATAGATGTTCCGACACCACAACTTGTAATCATAACCAATTTTTAACCACATTGTTATAAAAATTTAGATTTTTTGCAATTTAAGCAGTTTAGACTAGCACCATCTTGAGTCCTGTATACGCAATGATGCCAATAGGCTTGACAATTATCAACTTAATGGCTGCAATGGTTTCTTAACAAGTATTGCTATAGGATTTTACTAACGGAAACAAGTTTTTGGTTTTATGTAAAAGTTTAACAAGTTCTAATCAGTCAGTGAAATTCAAGTTATTTATTCAGCATTACAGATTTATTTCCTTGAGACAAATTATTTAAACCCTAGTATTACCGATATACAGTATTGTGCAAAATTGTGAGGACAAAATCAAGGATTAGGTTTTAGGTTTCTGTCAAAGAACATTGCAAGGTAAATCACAGGTGAAACACCAAAATGTTATTAATGTTCGTATTTAGTACAACAGAAACTCAGTGGAAGTCTTGAGCTCAGTAAACATAGTTTAACAGAAACTCAATGGAAGTGTTGAGTTCAGTAAACATAGTATAACAGAAACTCAGTGAAAGTGTTGAGCTCAGTAAATATAGTTTAGCACAAACTCAATGGAAGTGTTGAGTTCAGTAAACATATTATAACAGAAACTCAGTGGAAGTGTTGAGTTCAGTAAACATAGTTTAGCACAAACTCAATGGAAGTGTTGAGTTCAGTAAACATATTATAACAGAAACTCAGTGGAAGTGTTGAGTTCAGTAAACATAGTTTAGCAGAAACTCAGTGGAAGTGTTGAGTTCAGTAAACATAGTACAACAGAAACTCAGTGGAAGTGTTGAGTTCAGTAAAAAGCTAATATTTTGTGTCCCCCTTTTGGTTTAATAACTACAGATTGTCTTTCAACCATCGTTGCAACACATCTGATAAAAGTGTCCTTTGGGAATTTACTTCAAATGTCTGTGATATACTTCCATAAAGTTTCTTCGGAAGTAATTTTTGACATGTCAAGTTTTTGATCCATCATGTTCCAGATCTACTTAAGCTGGTTGAGATCGGGACTCTATGGGGTCATTGTATCATTTAAAAGACTCCAGCAGCTTCTTGTCTCAAATCTACTCAAGCTGGTTGAGATAGGGGCTCTATGGGGGGTATTGTATCATTAAAATGACTCCAGCAGTTTCTTTCTTAATGTTTGAAAGAGGGTAGTTATTTTCTAGGTAGTAGAATCCTTAACCAATAATACACAAACCACTGGATGTACCATGACGGATCAGTATCTGATGATATGTGTACTGGTTCATTATTCCATTTATTTTGCAAATATCTCCTGTTGCATTAACAGAAAAACACCTCCATACCATTACATTGACTCCACCTATATTTCATGGTTGGTGCTATGTACTGAGGTAAGTATCTTTCACCTTTCCTCCGTCGGACGTACGACCTACATTTTGAACCAAATATTTCAAAACTGGACTTATCCACTCATAAAGCCATTTACCAATCATTAGCAGTCCAGCTTTTGTATTTTTTAGCAGATTTCAGTCTCTTTATGATGATTGGAGATATAAGTAAAGGTTTTCTAACTGCTTCACAACCAAATATTTAATTCTCATTCAGTCTTCTTGACACTGTATATCAGGACACTTTTCTGTCATTAGGTTCATGGCTGTTTATCTCGTGTAGTCTTCTTTCTGTCCTGAAAGCTGCATAAACAAAGATACTTAACATCAGTATAACTGAGTTTAGGTGTTCCTCTTCCTTTCCTATTTTCTAATTTACCTGTCTCAGTCTCATGATCTAGGGTGTACTTGACAGTTCTAGGAGAACATTTCAATTCTGAAGCAATTTGCTGGAGAGTCTAATCAGCACCACGTAAAGTTTTTGTACAAACTCTCTGCTCTACTGACAATTTTCTACGCTTTTGGGCCATGAAAATAAAACTTAATATAATGTGTTGAACACTCTCTGTATCAAGATTTATTTGTGGAGTGTTATGAAATTGATTTCCAACATACACCGGTACCATATGTTAGTTCCTTACTAGCTTCTTTCTATAAAGTTAACATACTGCAATGGGCACCATGACAGTTATTTCAGACCTTAAATTTAACCAGTATGTTCATTCAAGCAAAACCCTTGAATGAACATACTGATTAAATTTAATATGTTCTGTAATGTTAATGTTAACTTAACACTGTTTCAAAACTGATTTTTAAATGATATTTTTTATAATGAAATTGTCAGAAGGCTTAAGGACTGTTTGATAATTTTGACTGATGGTAAAAATAGTTTGTACTGTTTATTATTTTATATTATGTTAAACAACATGATTGGTAATATTGCAACTTCCTAGGTAGGAAATACAAACAGGTAGTCATTTACAAAACTGTCACAGTTTCAAACAGTTGTACATAATTTTTTAAGACTTTCTTACGGAATCATGTTCATGTGATACTTAGCTACAGATAAGCCTTAAAATCGTGCATACAGAACTATCTAAGTGAAGAATAAATCGAACACAGATGGTAGGGTAAAGCAAGTAAACCAAAGTTTACTTTAAAACAATAAAATTGTTTATTCAACACTAACACAGTATTCTGTTACATAGGGGCACCCGGCGTTCGACTCACGAACTACTACTGATTGTGGGTTTGAATCCCGCCATGAAACATGCTCGATCTTTTAGCCGTGGAAGCGTTTTAATGTGACGATCGATTTTACTTTTTTTGTTAGTGGTGGGTAATGTCAACTAAATTATTTCCTATGCATTTATCAGAAGCTTATGTATTTCCTGTTTGAATAGGCTGTATTCCAAGAAATTATAGTAGAAGGATTAACTCACGTTTACGGACAACAAAAAATTTCGTTAACTGCAAGGACAATTAGAGTAAAAATTTGTGGATATACCTGAATACATTCATGATGTCAAGAAAACATAAATAAATAAAATAAAAAATAAAAAAATTGAAGCCCTGTAGCCTAAATAATTTCAAAAGGTGGAACTTTGTTCTTCAGGGATCTTCGAATAAAGATATATTCGAATAAACTGGAAACAGTTTGATTTAGTAACGAATAAAACTTTATTGTAAATGCAAACTGTCCGTTTCCACTGATTATTTCATTATCAGGTACAAGTAGTTTACAGTGACACAGTAATACACACACGAAAGAATAAAGAGGTCACATGACTGGAGATTGCTTCACATCATGGTATAGGTATCTTAGTACCCTGGGTGTTGGTTTTTGGGCGGGATTGTTTTGTTCAATTAAGACAGTTTTCTTCACTCTTTGTTTATCGTTATTTGGTTCTTTGTTTAAAATTACACTGTTTTTGTGGATGTACTGTGGATTTTTGAGTTACAATGGTGGAAAACGTGGAAGAGTTTTTCATTATTATGTTCAATGAATCTGATTTATAATTTTCTGTCGATTTCTCTGATGTAAAATTCTGGATAGGTTTGGTCTGTTTTGGATTTCGCTCAAAGCTACACGAACATTATCTGCACTAGCCGTCCTTAATTTTGCGTGTTTAACTGGAGGGAAGGCAGTTTGTCATCACCAACCACTGCCAACTTTTGGGCTACTCTTTTACTCTCCATCCTTCTACTGCACAGAGCAGCGTTTTCTTCCAAAACCTGGCTGGACCTGGGCACAATACAAATGCTGGCTGCAATAGGCTACCGGACTGTGACAATGGATGTACCTCGTGGGCTTTCTGTTCATTACTAACTTAACATTACAACACTTAGAGGTAAGCGTCAGTTCATTATTCACGTTGCTCTCCCCCCCCCCCCTTCCCAATGACACAGCGGTACACCTGCAGACTTATGAAGCTAGAATTCGGGTTCGTGGCAGAACAGAGCACAGATAGTCCATTGTGTTGCTTTGTGCTTAACTTCAAAACAAACAATACTAACTTAACATCACAATATTTTGATATAGACTCCAGTTCATTGCTAATTTAACATTACAATATTTTGATATAGACTCCAGTTCATTGCTAACTTAACATTACAATATTTGGATATAGGTGTCAGTTCATCACTGAATGAAGAGATAGGTAGTCAAGACCTTTATCATAAATTAAATTATTTGTATGTTTTTTTTTAAATTTCACACAAAACTACACGAGAGCTATCTAAGCTAGCCGTCCCTAATTTAGCAGTGTAAGACTAGAGGAAAAGTAGATAGTTAACATCACCCACCGCCAACTCTTGGTCTACTCTTTTACCAATAAATATTGGATTTACGGCTGAATGGGCGAGCATGTTAGGTGTGACGGGGATTTAAACTCGCGACCCTCAGATGCGAGTCAAGCGCCTCAACCACCTGGTCATTTTGGACTCTGACCAGTTGTGTATCTCTTCTGTAGTGAAATAGGCTATCATGTTAAGTATGTAATTAATTAGCATGTTTTATTCTTAGGAATTGAACGTTTTTAAACGATCATTTTTAATAATCTATCAGTTGTGTAAATCTACAATTGTATTTCTTATTTTCGACATAAATGTGTTATGCAAAAGTTTAATCCTGGTGACCTTTAACCTGCAGTCTACGCGGTGCGATCTTTGTTTGTATATATATTATTTACTGTACATTTACGTTCGAATATTTTTGTAACAGGTTTCGGTAACAGCGAGAGGGCACGCATCTCTGACCGCGGCGAGTTCATTAACGACGTAGTTAAAACCTTGAACTTGATACGTCCTGTGGTGGTCAGTCGTAGTATGAGTGGAGCTTTTGCTCTTCCGTACCTTGTAAAACATTCAACGAACATGGGTGGATATGTTCCAGTTGGACCCGAGGCTACAAGCATTCTTGAAAGACAACCTTGTGGTAATGGTCAGTCAAAAGAAATGTCCCTTGACAGTGTATGTGAAAGCCTAAAGGATTACTTTCACTTCCCCCTCATGACTTAAGTTGTCTTAAGGTAAGCAATTTAAATTTCAACATCAAACGAAACATATAACTGATAAAGTGTGTGAGGTAGAAACCTTTTCAAACGTAAGATACCTGGTAAGCACATTTCACTTCATTTAAGAAACATTTTATCAACGTACTTTTGATCTTGAAATTTTCAATAAAATAAAGTTACCTAAGTTAATCCACAATTACTGAACTTTTACTCGCAATTTAGATATAACTGAATATGTTTACTTGTTTATATGCATTTCATCATTTATAGAGTCTTTTGTTCAGTTGAGTTAAGTTCACGAAGTAAACTTTACTATTTATTATCCTTAAATAATTATAAACCTAAATAAATACCCCTACAAGTCATTTTATTTTGCTAAAGTAGTCATTTTCAAGTTATGGTTATGTGACGATTTTAAAAGAAATGTTGTACCAGTTATACACTAGTAAATTGTATTTCAGGTATTTCACGACTATTTAAAAACACACGAACAATCACAACAAATACATTAATCAAGATTAGATTTTCGATATTTTAAATAAGTCGAGAAATTTTGGGTAAATATCAAATCAAATTTTTCTTTTTTGCACTTGACTTGCAGATTCCACATTAATGATGTTGAGAAAAAATGTGCTAAAAACCTGTCCATGAAGTGATAATAATAAATTTCATAACTATGTATACTGTTGTACTGCTTGTGGGACATACAACAGTGGAAATAAGTTGGAAGTGTGCAGGTGATTCACACTCATGAGTAAAAAAGAATGAATAGTTGTATTTAAATGTGCAGCTTGTCACTCTTACAATAAATACAAATAAAAAGTAGATACGCTCTATAATGTAGTAATTTTATATTTGTTTTAAACCTATCAGTACATTTTGTTCTTACGATAACATAAGTCCATTAATGTATCGTTGTTAATTGTTACTTCAAACTGTTATACCACATAAATCAGCTAAATTCTCAGGTTGCTGCTTGAACTTTCCAGTTTCATATTAGCCTATACAGCCTCTTAAAATGTTTGTATCTGGACATCTAGCTGGTTGAGACATGATTGAGAGTGATTTTCCTCCTATTTCTTATTCCCTCACATATTCTGCATGTCTGGGGTCTTAGTTTGTCTGGATTATGAAACTCTGTCCAACAGGTCTTGTCTTTGAAAGCTGACACGATGAACAAGATTATGTTGTACTTGTTATCTGTCAGGATACTATCTAACATCATTGGCTAAGATGTGTAGTACTTACTTCACTGAACATGTTATATATTGATACCACTTCCCTATATACGACTAAAGAAGCTGTCACGAACTTTTGTCAAATGATTTGAATTTGGGTGCATTTGTAAGGACAATCTCCTCAAGCCGTCTAGCGTTTTCGTTTGGTTATTCCATCTAAGCAGTGGGTTTGGGACAACAAAACATCGACTGAGGCCATACGTATTGTACTCTTCTAGAGGTAACACTCACAATTATATCAGTGTAATTAGAAAAAAATATCTAATATTTTAATTTTATTCACTCTTTACATAATTATTACCAGTAGAGCTTAAATAGCGTAGTAAGCAAATTATTTAGAGTTAATTATTAGTTACATATAGCTTAAAAGGGTCCTGACAGTAGAATGATAACTGGGTCACTGCAACACACCACTTAAAACTTTAATTCGTTCAGACGGAAAGTGACTTCCTAAAAATCAGTTGGTTGGTCTACTGAGTGTCAATGTCAAATGTCTTTAATGGATGTTGAGGACGTTATGTCTGGAATTTGTGTTTGCGTGTAGAGATCATTATATCCCAGTGTTGCTGCATTTTTTAAATACGACAGTGTAGCATGTAAGCTGTAAGACTCCATGGTGGGTGAGTCAGTCGGCACCAAATTATATCTCATTTTTATGAATACTGTCTTATCTTGTTTACGATCTGTTTCACAGTTTCAGATTCTTCTTCTTTGTTGGACAAAACTTCAATCCTTTTTGGGTAAAATGATATAATTATTTATTCAATAGGACTTAGGGGAACTCCTTAAATGTGTTGAAAAACTGTCATCAATAGGCATTGTTGCTATCGAAACATCAAAGCTCGTTTTTTGGGTATAAAACTGAGAAACGTCTTTCCAAGCCACAGGACCAGGGTGTTAGATAAACTGATGCACACCAACCAGCACCATTATTCTCAGTCTGTTTTCTTCCTATTATTCTGAAAACATTAAGTCAGGTTTTTAAAAACCCACTTCAAATAATCTACCATTAATGTGGTTATTAGAATACTTTATATTACGTAGCTTTAACCTGTGTTTGCTACGGAAATAATAACTATGATAGCAGTAATTGTGAACCTTTATGTTTAAACTGTCAGGGATCACGCCTTCTTATTTGCAATCATGCTGCTATTGGAAGGACGACATTACGAAAATTGGCTGTGTTATTAATGGAAGCGAGTTAGTCTTCAGCTATGCATTTCACTATTTTATTTGGGTTTAGACATCGATATCTGTACAACATTCTGTGTGTTTTTGCCTTATCTCAGTATTTCGTAAACTCCTGAAATTCCCTTTGCTGATAAAGTTATTTCAGATGAGACTTCTCCCTCTAGAGATATGGCATAATTATATGTCTCAGGCCAAACAGTTTGGATGTTGATTTGTTCAGAGAAGTTGAATGCAGCTAAAGCCAACTGTTCCTGTGCTTTAATGAAACTTGGAGGAGGCAAATATCGTTCCTTACTATTCTAAGCATGCCATGGTGTTATGGTAAAAAGTTTCCACTCACAATAAGCAGGTCGGGGGTTTGAATCCTATGGTCAAACATTTCGCCCTTTTAGCCTTTTAATTCCACTATTCATTGATAAAAGAGAAGCCTAAGAGTTGGCGGTAAGTTGACTAAGTGTCTTTCCTCTGGTCTGTCATTTCTAAATTAGAGGCATTTGGTGCAGATAACTCTCAAGTAGCTTTGCGCAAATCCAATAATTTACCTCTTCTTTCTAATTTAATCCTGCTGTTGTTAGAAACTGTATATGTCATCCTAAAAAATACTGACTGTCAAAAAGTACATCACAGACACTTTCTTTTACCAACCTGACAGCGTTTTGTAAGCAGCCATACATGGTAAATCATGTATTAAATTATAAAAAAAGAATTCCAGGTTCTCTTTCACCACCACCACCACTTTAAAACTTTTTTGAAATGAGACTCAGAAATATATATCCATTCTATTTTCTGTCTTGTAAACTTGTGGCCAAAAAGTGTTCTGTCTTGTATCCTAATGGCCAAGAAGTATTCTGTCTTGTAACCTAGTATCCAAAAATTGTTCTGTCTTGTAAAGTAGTAGCTAAGAAGTGTTCTCTCTTATAACCTAGTGGCCAAGAAATGACTAACTTACAGGCGATTAGCAATTCTTTCAGAGAGCGCTTTTCGTATAATTCTGGTGAGTACCAAGTTCTTCCGGAGTTTCGGTCAAAAAATAAATTCTGAAAATAATTGTTCTTTTTCACTTTACTACGACTGAACTCAAACTATCTCTGTAAGTTGTCTATTACGGCTACTGGACAAAATGTTGGGTTATTCATTTTTGGTAACTTTTAACTCGTAAGTGGAGTAAAGACAAAACGTTTGGTCACGCTACAGTTCAGCTAGCTCTTGTCGGTCATAACGTTTGTAAGTGTACATAATACGTTCCAATGTTTGATAGACGAGACACATAACTTGCAGCACTGTTTAACTTGGATTTTAACGTGGTTAAAAAGTGATAAATATTCACAAAAACATCAAAATTTGATTTCTTTATTGTACATACATTACACAAATTTAAGAATAAATAATTTTTTGCATTTTAAAATATTCAAATTATTACATAAAAGTATAAGAGTAATTTTAAAACAATAATATTATTTTTATCTGATTTCTTTAGATAATTTAATCTTTCCTTGTTACTTGACGTGTCCATAATTTTAGAACAATAATATTCTTTTTATCTGATTTCTTTAGAGAATTTAATCTTTCCTTGTTACTTGACGTGTCCATAATTATAACATTGGTTTCAATATAGCTACAAAATACATTTGACAAATTGTCACACATCTAAAGTAAAAAACAAAACAAAACAAGAAGTTTGAAAGTCGACGAGAATGTAGGATCCACCTTCATGATGATGATTTCATTTGATGGAAGTTTCTGGTTACTAAGAAGATGAACAAATATGTAATTATAAAACACTGTACGACGTTACCAAAACTGTTTTGTTTTTCACAGATTTGGTCTAAACGATAACACCATTATAATTCATAAACGTCACAAAAAATGTGAAGTATTAAATATATTTATATACTATCTATATATAATATACGTAATAATGATGAAATCTGAAAACAGAAATAGCCAAAAATGTGTTCGTTGTCATGTCACAGGGTAGCTTTGGTTTGTTTCAAATTTCACGCAAAGTTACAATAGGGCTATTAGCGCTAGCCATCCCTAATTTAGCAGTGTAAGACTAAAGAAAAGGCAACTAGTTATCACCACCCACCGCCAACTCTTCGACTACTCTTTTACCAACGAATAGTGGGATTGGCCGTCACATATAACGTCCCCACAAATGAAAGGGCGAGCATATTTAGTGTGATGGGGATTCGAACCCATGATCTTCAGATTACGAGTCGAGTGCCAAAACCACCTGGTCATACTGGGCTCACGCGGGATTTACAAATGTACATAAAATTTAGAGATTTATAGAAATATCTGAGACCAAACAGAAACAACGATAACACACAGCACAATATTTATTAGAAATACAGGGTGTTCGGAAAGTCACTGTGCACTTATATATTTATTAACAGACATGTTTCAATATAGAATACAGGAGATAAATATGAAAAAGAATTACAAAAAAATGTTGAAAATGACCCCCCGTTGGCATCAATACAGGCTTGGATCCTTTCTATTTTGTTTCTAAACACCACTATCAGTTGCTGGCTTGAAATAGACTGAATGAATGCTGTTATCGCTGTTTTCAAAACTGCACAGTGACTTTCCGAACATCTTGTATAATCTCACAAAAAAGTAGATTACAATTGTAGTGTGTTATAAAATAAAAGGAAAGAAAGTTTCACTTGATAACAAACCAGTAGACAGTAGAGATCAAACTGTAACAGAAACTGAAGGGCGGTCTTCAACAGGATAATTACAATGTTGTTGGCACAGCGAAATAGGAAGCTTTTCGTGCAACTGTTGATAGTTTAATTCACACTGAAATACAAGGATGAAGGTAATATTGACAACAGTAAGATACACATTTAGTACGAAGTAATCCAAATGGGTGTATCGCCACTACAAAACTACCACTGACAACAGGTGACAGGATGAAATGTTTTAAGTGGACAATGAAACACACACAACGAGATGACCAAAGTTAGAAACGTGTAATTTTAGCAGGTGCATTCTATATCGAATTATCTAGTAAGGATGAAAGACATTTTGTTTGATGGAATAGAGAAAAATGGATCAATGGAATATTCACAACAATGGTTTGGATTTCACAATTAACATGTGCTACGCTGAACAGGCTTATATAAAAACTGAGAAAGTTAATTAAAAGGCTTAGCTGAACTGTGGAGAGTAATACGGGACATTTGTAACGATAATCCACAATTACATATTGGCAAACGGTAGAGCAGTATGAGAATACGGTGTAATGTTTCATGTGATGAGAAGGTCTCACATCAAAATGATAATCACGCCCCTCGTCATGTTGACAAAACGTTAAAATCCCTTCACTATAGATCTCTTTTAGTAGGATGGTCAAATTCCTGAACTCTTTATGGTTCTTATTCTGTTAAAGATCTCAATGCCGTAAGATTAACCAGATAGTAAAACTTGTCTATAAAGATAGTAACGAAGATAGTACACAACATGGAAATTTCTCAAAACGCTTTATCAAAAGTGTAGCATCTTTTTACGCAGTTGTGTCATGAATTCCTTATAAAGAAAAAAAAAAGATTTTCCTTTCTCTCCTATTACACTATTTTTTCTAGTGATGGTGAGCTTTTGGTAAGATAACACTGGTATCGTGGCAAAACTTTCTTTTGGAATACTTAAATGTCTTTTTTTCTCTCAATCTTATCTTAATCATTAGGATAAAATATTATGGTATGGATAATCTATACTCTAACATACTCCATTGATAATTAGAGAGTTAAACAGCAGTATCAAATCATATGGCATGGTAATCTATACTTTAACATACTCCATTAATAGATAGAGAGTTAGACAGTAAGATCAAAATCATATGGTATGGTAATCTATACTCTAACACACTTCATTAAATCACACATAATCAGAGAGTTGGTGCAACAATTTATGAAACAAGTTTTAAAGTAGCAAATTCTCACAGCTGAGTACCTGTTCCATATATTGTCTTCTTTGTTCTTCTCTTGCCTGCTACAACCTCTGCATATTCAAGATTGAAAATTAAGCGATAATATATAAAGTATCTAATGCTGGATACAAAAATCAGCAAGTCATATGACAAACAGCCGATACAAATTGCGATGGAATGGTATATATGAAACTATAATTTGTCATTGTTTTGTAATACGTAGCAGTGTGATGCTGTTCTAAATCTGATTTCTTTTGAGAACAGTAAGTAATAGTTCTTTCGAATGTAAATTATTAATACGTTAAAATGATAGACTGGGGACTTACAATTTCGAAGAAAGGAACCATGGTGTTGTCAGAAGTAAGTTCCTGGACTTATAAAGCCATATTCTGGGGTTTGATAGCTTGTGATGGACAAAGTACAGATTGGGGTTATGTACGCTATTTAATGGCATTATGAAACAAAATAATATGGATCAACTTGGCAGTCTAGAATTAACGAGAAAGAGATTCGTAATAAAAGTCATACCTCACGCATGAGAAGAAAATTGTAGCGCCTTTTAACAGGCAAGAATTCACAAATACAAAGGACAATGGCAAAAGCTGTCTACATGACCCAGGCAACAGTAGTCAAAAAGGATCTCTCTCTATAAATAAACTATACAAGTTGCTTCAACGAAATATCCAGGATTAGAGATCCAGTTGTTGAAGACTCTATGAATATATCTATTCAAGGCAAATGCAGTACGTCACAACACCCTACAAAGAGTATGTGCACTCTGTTAACTATGAAAACTCTGGTGTAATTTTGTATTAGGAGACTGGTGAAACAAGTTTTCAAAAGGTACATGACATACCGCAAAACTTTGTCGAAAAGACTCACGATTATTAGTGGAATTGCACCAGAGGTAAGTTATGAATCAAGAGGGTAGGTACAAAGGTCAAAGTATTTTAGTTTTGGAACTTCGTGCAAAGCTATTCGAGAGCCATCCTTTATTTAGTAGTGTCAGACTAGAGAAAAACCAGCTAGTCAACAACACCCACTGCTTACTCTTGGGCTATTCTTACCAGTGAAAACTGGGATTGACTGTTACATCATAATATCCTCCTTTGACTGAAAGTTCGAGCGTTGTAACCACCAGAACAGGTCAGAGTATACTCTCGTTACAATCAAATCAATCTTCTTCTTACTTTGTACTGCATATAAATACAGAATTTGTAAGGAAAAGAGGGGCCTAATCAAGGACATGGACGGTTTTCTTTCAGTGGACATTATTCAAAATCGAGCTCTTTCCCCAAATATCGATTTCATACAGTTCCATTACTGGCTCTTCGGTCATTGAGCGGTAAATTTGAAGGTTAAAATAGCCCAATTTGTAACTTTTCGCTTGACAACAAACATGGCCTTTAGTGTATGTGTTAGTTTTTATCGACAGTTTCGGTAACATATGAGCGGTTCATGTTTATTTGATGGTTTGAACTGCATATCTAGTATTTCTGTGGAAATATAAAATGGTATAAATCTGTTTCAAGTTTATTTGAACTTTTATGGTCGTAATATCAGAAAGTATTGATTTCTTTGTTAAGAGTTATAAAATTTTTGTAATCAAACATTAGGTTTTTATATACCTTTATAGATGTGTTTGAATCTTATATTTGACCAAATCTACTGAAAAACAAATCTAAGTTATTTTATGCATGGACGAAAAAAACATTATTAAAAACGTAAATGTCATTCTAATATGGAATTGATTAGTTACTGAGTGCTTTATGTGTTTTGGTAATATTATTTGTTAAAATCTTCCCATACATATTTTAACTTAGGCTTATTGTATTTACTTGCTAGAAAATTTCCCACTGCATGTGCTGATATTCATTTACTGCAACGCCTACGCCTTCAAAACCTCAACTACATGATAAGAGGGAAATGACGAAAAACAGAACAAAGAGCTCATCTTGCTGGTGAATCTGGATTTTATCTTGCGGAAAAGAATTCCTGGTGACGAAAACGAGAGCGAAGAACATGAAGACGGTGCCGGTAACGTGTTTGCTCTTTCGGCCTCTTCGATTATTTTTTTTCTCACCAGGGCTCTTTGGACTATCTTCTGTTTTGTGTAAAACTCTGCAAAGTTGTTGACAATGATTGGTACAGGCATCCCAACAACCACTACACCAGCAATAAAGCAGACACTCCCAATCACTTTGCCAGGTAAAGTAACGGGAACCATGTTTCCAAAACCAACAGTCGTCATAGTGATACAAGCCCATCAAAAGGCAGAGGGAATGCTTGTGTAAAGTGTTTCAGGTTCGTCTTTCTCTGCAAAATAAGCGAGACTAGAAAAAACACGATGGAAATTACAAGGGATCAGATGAGCATCCCGAAATCTTGGATACTTTCTTCATTGTATATCCCAAACTTTGCAAGCCTCTCGAATGTCGAGCCAGTTTTAAAAATTCTCATAAACCTTGCCACACGAAAGATTAGGATAATTTCGTGAATGTTTTCAAAATCTTTAGGGACAATATTTGTAGCTACAAGAATTGAAGACACGATGAAAGGGGTAATAACTAGGAGTTCAACGATGTTTAGTATACTTTTTAAAAACTTCCCCTTGTTTGGTGCAGAAAATAATCTCAAGATATATTCTATAGTAAACCAAACCACACATGTGATTTCAATCATACCCAGTATTTTGTTTTCTTTGTGTAGCGGAATTTCTTCATTGGCATCTTCATCTTATTGTTCCTTTAAGGAAGGTATCGTACCTAAAATCTGTGTGATAGATGATAGCAGGATGAAGAACACAGAGAAGCTGGAAATGATCTAAATAAAAGTTAAATTCTAATCACTAATCGATACACTTTATGTAAGTATATGTGTTTAAGACATTCACGAATTACGCAGCCCTGTCTTGAAATATTCACGTTTTACAGTTATTCTTCTACGCTGAATCCAACAATGATACTAATTTTCTTCGTCACGTGCAGATTTTTCATAATACGCCATATGTATGTTTAGACAAGTGAATTACTTTCATTAAAATCGGGTCACACTATGTAACGCTTAAAATATTGGCAATCGATAAGACGCTCGCGTAGCCGATTGGTCTGTGACCCAAACATAATAATAAAAAATGTTCATTGTGAGTAAACGAAATAATAATTTGATTCAAGTAAGAGTTTTTTCTTTTATGATTTGTAAATAATCCTTACATGAGAGACAAAATGAATATTATTTTCGAAATCTGCGTAGCTAAATTACGAAACATCCGTTATTAAAACGAAAACAGCTTTTATAAAGTTCTAATTCGCAAAGCTGTGTTACGTAAGAATTAATAAAAAATACCAGTTATAAAAAATCATAAAAAGTACATTTTGTAATATAACAAATAAGGAATAATTGCAGCAGTAGCACCCGAATAGAATGAAAACAATAGACAACCAATCAAAAAACTATTTTAAGTGTAAACATCAAGTGTCAAATCCAATAATGTTTTCAGATTAGCCATTCATCCCCTGTCCTTGGCAAGTTGTAGATTGGTATGGATGTTCTTTAAAAAAGTAAAATAACAATAATCGAAATATAGATATTAAGTTTTACTAACTTCTGTAAGAAATGCCTTACAGAATCCTTGCAGTGATGAAGAAATGATAAATAGACGATGGTACATGATTTTATTTAGAGAGCTTCATCTATCCTGTTTCAACTATTTGAACTGTACCTTGCATGCCTTTCATTTTATGAACCAAACAAAATATACAGACCTGAAGATGGACAAAACACAACCTGAAGGACCCGACATGAGCGTCGTGGATTTGAATCCCCGTCTCACCAAACAAGCTTGCCCTTTCAATCGTGAGGACATTATAATGTGACGGTCAATCACACTACTCATTTGCCAATGAATAGTATATCATTGTATGATAAATTAAATAATGTTGCCAAGCTGGTGGCCCTTTGAAGAGCTCGCTGCAGATATAGTACCAGTTTTTCCCTCATGGCTCCCACCCACTGAACTGTTAGGTGAAACCTAAAGACATGTAACAATTCTACCATGTCACATGTTATTGTTGCATGATAATATATTTTGTAACCAACTTGGTGTCCTTTCTGTTTCGTGCTATGTCCCGATAGTTCATCTACAACAATTCCTTCTGAGTTTTGTGCTTTCTAAAACTGATGATCAACACCCATATTGTTATTTTGTTTGAATTTGAAGAACCAGCAAAACAAACAGTGACGCTCTTCTTCTTATTGAAATACAGATTTTACAGTAAGGGAACGTGCAAGTTTTGCTTTGTACAAAACATGAAAATTCGTGAGATTTTTACTTTGCAAATTAATTCGGTTAAAAAGGGTTAGGAGAACAGTGAATGAATGTAAAACCATTCCTTGTTACCCATTAAACATTTACTTCCAATACTTACATATGCACAGAAACGGAGATTTGGAGGCTATTGGACTTTGGTTTGATTAACTGAAGATTTCGATACCCCCCTGGGGCTATTATGTATGTATCTATTTTCCCAGATTCAACTATACCTGCTTCGAAGTTATTTTAGTGTACTAGAAGTCCGATTAAGGCCTGAGGCGTGCTTCTATCGATCTTTTAACATTGGGAAATTAGAGGTCAGCGATAATTCTGGACTTAGAATGCTAAAATCCGGGATTCGATTTTCATCAGTATACGAAATACAGATAGCCCATTGTGTAGCCTCGCGCTAAAACAAACGAATGCGTCTAGGAAAGTTCTCAACCACAAATTGCGACAGGAGCTCAGTTAATGCCAAGTCTTTTGTCACTGTGAATTATCTTATACTTACAAATCTCATGAGAATAGACCTTACATCATGAGATAAGATATTCAAAACGGTGAACGTACTTTTCTACAATATATAAAGCCACAAGTTTAGCATATAATCTAAATATTTTTTTCAAGTTACTTATATGCATGCGCATATTAAAATAGTTTACTTTTAACTAAGTACAAAACTGCACAATGGGCATTCTTAAATAATTCCTTCACAGGAATTTGTGGCACGGGGAAAGTAATAGAGGGACTAGTGAAACAAATTAGTAATGAATGTACTTTATTTATACGACTTCATATAAGATAAAAGGATAATAAAATGAATGCAGTATTCATCTGGTAATGATAACATGAATAAATAAAATTGAACGTACTTTGGCAGCCACACAAGATATCTTTCCATTAGGTTCAAGACAAACTGCTTACATTGCGCATACTTTCCTTCTTCAAACTTTTCAACTTCTGTTCTTAAAGTAAACCGTTGAACGTCTAAGTCAGTAAAAATTGATTCATTTTTTTCATAATATTTGCTCATACAGCAAGGGTCCATACAAGTTTCTTTTAACATCCAGTAATCGAAATCGTCAGTGAGCGCCCTCACACAAAGTTCGTCCACCAAATGGAATTTTGCAATGCGGTAAAAATTAATAATCGAGGTGAATGATGCAGGATCAAAGGAAAACTCATTTTCATCAGAATTATACTCGTCACAGTATTCTTCAAATTCCTCAGGATCTCGGCATAGTCGTAGACGACCTAAGCGGGTTTGAGGGAAGCGCTTCAAAGTATTCCACATCACTTGATGTTTGACACCACCAACATTTAGAGTCACCCTGTGGATTTTGGTTTCAGTAACATCAGCCACAGAGTCATTTGAAGACAAATCAAGAACATCTTGTGTTTGCGCATCATTTTTATCTATTAAGAAAATGGGTAAATTACAAGAATATTGTGACTCTTCGAAAGATAGAACTGAATGGTTACTTTCTATTTGATGCCAATCAGAGATATCTCGATGAGGTGAGTTATTCGTATGAAGTTTCTCTACCAAGTCCATTTCCTCAAGTGATACTGATGACCCCAGCGTAGACATTCAAGTCAGTTTTAATTCACTTGAAATATGAATTCCTTTCACAGGAACTGTAATGACTTCTTGGCTTCAGAAGCAACTGAAATAAGAATATTTATGATAGGATATGTAACATCTTTCATCTTAAAATGTGAAGAGTGATAGGTTTTTGCAAAAGTTTTCAACTAAAAAACAAAAAAAAGATGAAAATCTGGAAGAATACGAAACAGTTATTATTATTTTTACAAAGAAATACAAAATGTTTATTCTACCATGCAATAAATCTAGATCTAATACACCCCACAAGCCAATCAGCTTCTGAAAACTCTACCAGCAAATTATTTTCAGAATCTATTTTTTAAGGGTTCATTTAAATATACATTCGTCACACAAGCCTAATTCATTTCAATGTATATATATATATATATCTTGGATAGAATTTCATAGACATGGCCAACTGGTTAGGGTGCTCAACTCGTAATATGAAGGTTCGAAACCTCGTCACACCCAAGCATGCTCGTCTGTTTCAGCAGATGGGGGCATTATAATGTGACGGCCAATCCACTTGTCTTTAGTAAAAGAGTAGCCCAAGAGTTGGCGGGGGGGATAACTAGCTGCCTTCCCTCTAATCGTACACTGCTAAATAAGGGACGGCTAGTGCAGACAGCCCTCGTGTAGCTTTGCGCGAAATTCAAAACAAACCAAACTGTTTATGCCTCTACTAATAAACTTGTACCATTTATACCTGTACTAATGTATTTCATTAATCATTTAAATGCAATATTTCTTTTATTTAAGTTTTTAGTAGTTCATGGTACGTTAGGGACACGGGGAGGGATAAATTAATGAGTCAGAGGTGTATTGCTGAATTATTGTTATGTGACCCATGTTGATCCGACAAAACGGATAATCCAGGAGTGCAGGAAATTCGGTGGTGTACCTTTACCACTTAAGAGTATTCAGTGTGTGTATTTAGATTATTTTTACGTTTTTGTTCTTGCTTCTAAAGTGTTTTGGTGTAAATATCTATATAACTGTAATATATTCATTTGTTTTACTTGTACCGTTTTTATGCACATGCCCTCAACATATGACGGATTAAAGAAATTAATTAAAAATGCACTCGACTTTCATTTAGAAGTCACTCGTTCAAATCACTACCATAATATTCATTATTATTTTTCAAATGTACTTATTGTTATATTTATAACAAATTCTTTGCATATTTGGAAAAACAGGAATACAGTTATGGATTCATTCTGAAATAATATTTGGAATAATGTATATAAAAGCCAGTTGTATTTTGGTAATGCTATGGTTTGTCTGTGTCTTAGCGATAAAACTATGACCTGATATTGTTGTCTTAAATACGTAAACTGTTGTCTTAAAAACTTCGAAGTTTACGAAAGCTGGCTTGAATTCTACTTTTTTCATCGCTTTACCTTTTACTTCATACACACGTTTATCTTGATGAAAACGTTTAGAAGTTCTTGTCCAGTTTCAAAACCATCCAATGTTTTTATTAGATTTTCGTGAAGTTTGTCAGTTATATTATTACTTTTTAAAAGGTAAAACATGTTTTTCTTTATTTTTCCCAACCGTATTGTCATTAGTCCTAACTAATGATGACATCTCAAGTTAATTATTATATTTAACTAATCTTCTTTCGACCTTTAAGCCTAATTTCTAGTTTATATTATGCAATTAGAAAAATACGTCTTGGTACACGTGAAATACCGATGAATTTATGTAACCTTCCACTTATCACAGAGACACGTGAGAAAGACAATTTCATGAAATAGATAATTTGGGTCTAGTTCAACAATTTCTTCTGGAACGTTATGGGTAAAGATTTAAGCAACAAGAGTATGTTACTGAAACTATGGTTTCTTTCCATCAGAAATTGTTTATTACTAGCCTTAAGATGAAGACGTAATTTAATATATATATATAAAAGCCACTGTCTATCTTTTGGTAACACATTAAAACTTTGTTAAAAATTTAAAGCATCATGTCATACAGAATGATGCCATTAAACTATATGGTGTGCTAAGAAAGTAATAAGCCATTAACCTCATATCTATAGAAAGTAATTAAGACGTTTTTTTTGAGAAACAAAATTTAATGTAAGAAAATAAAAAATTCATTGTAATTTAGGATTTTTTCTTAACTTTATGGTAGTACAATGTATGATTGTTTTTCTTTTATAATGATGGGGGAAATTTAATAAACAAACTCACTGAACGAAGGGGGAGGACGTTGGAGGGGTTGGGGTTTGTTACCTCAAATGTTTGACCAAATGTTTAAAAATCTGTTACGTAAAGTTAATGTAAAAAAAGAGATTTTAATAAAAATTCGATTTATTTATTTGTTACGATATTTTAAAGGTAGGTTAGAAAAGAATATATTTTTTTTATTTTTGTAAATATTACTAGGACTTTGTACATTTGTCCTTTACCATAAAACTCACAGATTTTACCATCACAATTAATAATTCGCTGGATTAGACATTTGACAATTCAGGAATATTTCTTTGAGTTTTCTTCTTGTTTTTATTATAAGCCTTTGCCAAGAAGATTTGAAAATACCATAAAAATATCATATATATAAGCCCAACTTCTAATCAAAAACCACCTATACCCAAAAAATGTTTTATTTTTTAAAATACTAGAACATTAATTAGCATTCACCGTAATATGACAGAAAATCAAGTTGTAATAACATAAATTTAACCTAAATTTAAAAGCTTTCAAACAAAATGTTAAAAGACTATAAAATAGCCAGTTATTTACAATGAAAAAAACTGATAAAAATGCAGACTCGGCTAAACGTTTTAATATAACATAGGCAATTAAAATTAACAGTTACCTTACTTTTATTAAAGGTCAGAACCTTACAATATATTGTCTTAATCTCTAGCCCTTCTACAAACATACCATTTTATGCCAGAAATTTCTAACTAAATTTTTAGCCTCTCTAATAACTTGAGCACTGACATTAAATCTTGAAATAATATAAACATCGTATGATATAACCCTAAATGTCCAACAAGAGGTCTCAGTGGAGTTGCACGGTCATCATTGCGAATAACTTCAAACATTCGCTTTGGCATGGTCGATATAAGCATTTGCAGAAGGCTGGCTCGAATGTTATTCCAAGTGGTGAAGATGGCTTCATTAAGATCATGCACTGTTTGGAATTGACGCCCATCATTTCTATAGACTTCCCTTGCCATCCACCCCCAAACATTTTCGATGGGGTTCAGTTCGGGCAAACACGCTGGATGGTCCAAAAGAAACACATTATTCGCCATGAAAAAGTCCTTTGTCCTGCGGACATTGGGGATTACAGCGTTGTCCTACTGAAAGATCCAGTCATTTCCACACAAGCGAGGACCTTCAGTCAATAAGGATGCTTTCTTGAACAAACCAATGTAGCCAGCTGCAGTTTGACGCCTCTGTATAACCTGAAGCTCCATTGTTCTATGGAAGGAGAAAGCACCCCAGATCATGATGGAACCTCCTCCACTGTGTCGTGTAGAAAATGTCTCTGGTGGGATATCCTTATCGTGCCAGTTACGAAGGAACCCATCTGGGTCATCGAGGTTAAATTTTTTCTCATCAGAGAACAAAACCTTCGTCCACTTTTTTACGTCCCATGTTTGATGCTTCTCAGCAAAGTTTAACCGATGTGTTTCGTGGTGTGGAAGGAGGCGTGGCCGTTGAAGACGTTTAAAGTTTTTACAGCCTTTCTCTCATAGATGTTGTCTTATTGTTCTTGAGCTGCATTCTGCATCCGTAAGGGCCTTAATTTGGTTCGACGATTGGCTGATGTTTTGCCATACAACCCGTCGAATCCTCCTGCTCAACGCCAACGAAATTTTCTTGGGCCGACCACTTTAAACTATCGTTCCGTATCCCTCAGCGTATTTTAAGAAATTAGCAACAGCAGTTTAACTACTCCTAATCTCATCAGTGATGGCACGTTGAAAAAGACCTTGCTTTTGCAGTTCGACAATCCTGTCATGTTCATACTTTATCACCTTTATAGCCTTTGACATGTTTTTACCTAATATAACGCAGGAGATATTAGTGTCAGATGCTGAGAATGCTAATCCTTGAACACAAATGACTGAATTTCGTTACGTGTTTACCGATTAACGCTTCGTTTCAGTATAGTCTTAAAACGTTTGACCAGCTTGTATTTAGGCTAATTTCATTTTGTTCACATTTT
This sequence comes from Tachypleus tridentatus, assembly GCF_004210375.1. NCBI lineage: Eukaryota > Metazoa > Arthropoda > Merostomata > Xiphosura > Limulidae > Tachypleus > Tachypleus tridentatus. The sequence goes on from NC_134828.1 coordinate 58,023,482, forward strand.
CCCTATTAAATGCTAAAAAGTTTTTTTTTTATTTTCCCTTTTCTTATTTTCATCTTTCGAAGCTCTACTCAAATACGTGGTTGAGTCTAACAACGCAAAATGCATATTTTTTCTTTATGTTCATTGGCCTTAAGAGTTTGGCCAGCAGTGTATATCTGTGAACAATTGGAAATAACAAAGAGTAAACATATTTAATGAATTGTGAAACAGAGATGCATTTCTTTGGAAAAATATGTGAAGACTTTTCATAATTTTTGTTTTATCTGAAATACATTTTTTAAAGAAACATATCTGCTAGATCGCAATGAGATGCTGAACAAGATTTTCCTTCGTATTTAATATTTTAGGCCTGCAATAAATATGATTTGCTTTCTACGTTTTGATCCTTTATAAGTAGCATTGGTTTGGTAATAACCTGGTTAGGTGTACAGAATATAAGATGTCTGGTTGTTTTCAAGGGCCTGGCATGGCCTAGCGCGTTAAGGCGTGCGCTTCGTAATCTGACGGTCGCGGGTTCGCGCCCGAGTCGCGCCAAACATGCTCGCTCTCCCAGCCGTGGGGGCGTTATAATGTGACGGTCAATCCCACTATTCGTTGGTAAAAGAGTAGCCCAAGAGTTGGCGGTGGGTGGTGATGACTAGCTGCCTTCCCTCTAGTCTTACACTGCTAAATTAGGGACGGCTAGCACAGATAGCCCTCGAGTAGCTTTGTGCGAAATTTAAAAACAAATAAAACAAAAACTTTACTGTGACAAGGAAAGGGTTCAAAATATGTATTTACTATTAATACATGATCAATCGCTTTTATCCGATGAATATTCCGAGTATATATTGAGTTTTCAATTAAATTAAACGTGACTTTTTTCATCTTCTTAAATAACTGTTGGAAATTGTTGTTAACTGATGATAATGTTGCTTTACCTCTAAAACTATTACACCAATTATTCAGGTGTTTTAGACGTAATGAGGTTTTATATAACAGCCAGAAAGGAGATGTAGCTGTAATGATTGTTCTCCATTGAATCATTTGAAACTACTGTTTGATTTATTTCATCGTGGTGGATATGATACTGGAAGTTGTACACGACCTGTACAAGTATATAATTATTGTCATCATCACGGCATGCATATTAATTAAGTAAAAGGTTGAAACAAAACTCAGGTTCAGTTTGCTTTCGTAAAGATAAACCAATTGCTTCGTTTTTGGCTAAAACACCTGACTTTGTTTAATGCTTGAAACGAAGGAAGAGGTCTAGTTCTTAAAAAGAAGTTGAGGCTTTGAAAGAAATGTATTGACATGAAATTATTCTTTGAAGCTTTCTGCGATTTTGAATTGAAATTGCTTGAGAAACCTTTATTATGGATGTTTTGTCGAAAAGAAGTAACTAAAGTTGGGATGGGTTTTAATTCTATACTTTGGATACTTGTTTTGAAGTTTTGTAATTGACGTAAATTTGATAAAAGGGACGAAGAGGCGGTCTACAGACAAAATAAACAATGTAGAATTTTTTTCACTGAAATATTAAAATATTTTGCCTGTACTTTTAATACCAAACAACTAAAAAATAGAAATATTTTATATATTTTTTTGAAGCTTTTATGGACATAATTCAAATTTTTAGGCTTGTCGCTAGCCGTTGGCTTTATGTGATCCTAGTGAAACAAATATATATATATTTCAACAAAACTTTGTTTGTCTAAAGTTAAGCCAAATCTACACTTTGTTTCATAATAATGTTAAAATTGCAGTACTTGAAAAACGTTGTTTGACGTATAATATTTCCTATAATACACTTATTTACGTTTTTTTTAATATTTTGTTTGAATTTATGGCATAAAATACGTAAATTTATTTTGAAATTTGAAGCAACAAATAGCAAAATACAAAAGAATCAATGAGGCTGATAAAAAACATCGTGACAAAACAATATAATAACACGAACACTCCCAAATTCTATAACACCTAAAGAGAGAACAAGTGTGTAAGTATTCAAGGTAGTGTTCTAACAGCACGAAATACTGGCGATGGTTGTGAGAATAATAAAAAAGCAACAACTTTCCTTGACACATAACTGTTACAACATCAGAGTTATTGTCTCCAAAACACAAACTGTCCATCTATTCGAAGTTGCATTGTGTCTCGGTGAACAAGAAATTTAAATTCGTTGCTAGCTTTTCGTTATCGTCTTGTGGAAAATGTACTAGCAAAACCACTTAACATTGTTTCAGTAAAAGTTTAAAGTTAAGATAATTCCAAAGAGAAAAATTCAACTATAAAAGAACAAATTGACAAGAAAGTAAAATATACTGCGGAAATTGTAATCAAATACTCTAAGCCAAACTTCTAGAAACAATCCGAAAGAGGTAGATATTGTCGAACAATTACAGAATGCTAAATTACAGACGGCTAAAGCAAATAGCCCTCGTTTAGCTTTGCTGAAAATTAATAAAACAAACAAACAAATCATAAGGCCCCGATACTTTCTGCAATCAGAACGCACAGCTATAAAACGACCAAATTGCTTATACTTATTCTCATATTATTAACATTTAATGAGTGTACTTTCCGCGACTCACTATCTTATATTAAATAATTAAAGATCTACATCCTCATAATGGATATTGGTAGATTTGACGTAAGTTATTTATTCACAAACAATCTGCGCCAAACATGCTCGCCCTCCCAGCCGTGGGGGCGTTATAATGTGACGGTCAATCCCACTTTTCGTTGGTAAAAGAGTAGCCCAAGAGTTAGCGATGGGTGGTGATGACTAGCTGCCTTCCCTCTAGTCTTACACTGTAAAATTAGGGACGGCTAGCACAGATAGCCCTCGAGTAGCTTTGTGCGAAATTCCAAAAACAACAAAACAAAAACACAAACAATCTCTTGGATTCGAACATTGACACTTGTTTGGAAAAATTCTTTCCAGAAAAGTCACTTGTTCATGGCTTATCTAAATAACAACTTAGATCTATAATAATTCATTATTAAGACAACAACCATTCTTTTATTTAATGGAAACATCTAAAGCGTTTGTCGAGATTATCGGAAGATTACGATGATAAGGTTATTTTGCATTAATTTATTATTTTAGTTGTTTTACGCCTTTTAAATTTAATCGAAATTAGTAATTGCTTACAAAACCTAAGGTATATTTTACCAGCTAATTCCCTCTAGAGAATTTTGTAAAATATAAATCAATTTGTTTTACCTTGTTTTGTTTATATTAATAAGTCTTGATTAGTTTGTTTCTTTTGTGTTTTCTTCAACTTTATTAATATGGATAATTGCTTCTTCTAACACTGTTGCAGCTGTATTCTTAAACTTCACTCTTGATTCGAATTATTGCGGCCCCCCGCTAGTACAGCGGTATGTCTCCGGATTTACAACGCTAATATCAGGGGTTCGATTCCCCTCGGTGGGCTGAGTAGATAGCCTTTGTGGCTTTGCTAAAATAAAAACACACAAACAGACACGAATTATTGTTCCTTTTTTTTGAATATCCATTAAGTTGCTATGATACAGTGACGTTTAAGAAGTATTTGTTATTGCACGTGAGGTGGTTCTCCAATTAGATGTATTTTTGTATGTATTTATTTACCAGTGACTTAGCTTTTGTAAGAATTTTAAAATAACCTACATATATTTTCTTATTTTTGTTTAGTATAATTCTTTCTTTGAAATGTAAATCTTCTATTATATGTTTAAAATATTTTAATACTTTTTTCACTCACCTGGTGACGTTCTTGGTAACCGCTATTTTTCGATCCAGAAATAAGTTTGTTTTGTTTGTTTGTTTTGGAATTTCGCACAAAGCTACTCGAGGGCTATCTGTGCTAGCCGTCCCTAATTTAGTAGTGTAAGACTAGAGGGAAGGCAGCTAGTCATCACCACCCACCGCCAACTCTTGGGCTACTCTTTTACCAACGAATAGTGGGATTGACCGTCACATTATACGCCCCCACGGCTGGGAGGGCGAGCATGTTTAGCGCGACGCGGGCGCGAACCCAAGACCCTCGGATTACGAGTCGCACGCCTTACGCGCTTAACCATGCCAGGCCATCAGAAATAAGTCTAAGGAAGGAAAGATATTCAATGAACTGTAAAAGTAAAATTTAAATTAAAATAATGCTGCTGCCATGATTACTTAAATATTAAGTAAATGTTTAATTAATACAGAATCACAACGAACCATTGAGTCAATACATTATTTGTTTTAAAGCAAAGCTATTTGCTGTGTCTAATGCAGAGAACTGAACAACAGAATTTGCACTGTAAGTTTGTGAACTAACACTGCCACATCTGGGGACTACAAACATAATATAATGGTAATTGTATGATGATAGTAATGCTAAAGAAATTTTTAATAGACATAACCACCAGAAAATATTGACAGAAAATTAACAATCATCTAATTAAATTAAATGGAATTAAATGCTTGCAAAATAGAGATTTGAAGATGTCACTGTTGCAGACTTAATGCTTACTCTCATCTTTACTGTTTTATTTATGGTCTAAACCTAATATAGATTTATCTTGAAATTAGCTTTGTCTTTACTTTTATAAAGAGAAAAGAATTAAACCTAATTGTTTCATAGTAAGATAAAGTTTACCAAAATATACAGAAATAAACCTGAGTTAACTACGTTCAGAAAATGTTTATTGATTCACTTTGGTGATGTTTGACACTATCACTTTGTAAAGCTTATCCACCAAAGTCAGTAATAAATAAAAGTATCTTCCAGAGATTATTCATTTCTTGAAAAAACAATTTTTTACAATATTCAGTAAGTGTTCAAATCACTTAGGAAGAAAGATGTCAACAAATAAGTTCTCTAAACAAAAACCGTACCAAGATTTTGAAAGAAGATAAAAATGTTTTGCGTACTTTATTTGAAAAATAATAATGTAGCATACTTTCATTATCTAAACATTCTCTGGAAAGCCACCAACTAGAAAGGAATAATATGTATAGAATTTCTAAACTAAATATACCACATATTGGAAAATGAAAGTAGAAAACATTAATTTGTCAAGCAAATTATTAACTACAACAACTACTCATTTTCTTAAATGTAGAAATAATTATTTGTAGGCACAGTGAACATTAGAACCATTGTTGGGAATGATTATTATCAATGAATAATGGGAATCTTTGTTTAAAGAAAAGTTTCTTGGAAGCAGCTTCGAAAGAAATTCATTTAAAATGACCTGAAACTCCACTTAAGTTAACATTTTCAAAATTTTTAACATGTAATAAATTTATCACTTATGTAATGTAAGAATAAAGCAACTTTTTAGAAACCTTGAAATATACAACATACAAGTGTAACATTACTGACAAACCACATATTTCAAGCTTGAAAAACATTACTCACATGACAACTTTAAATAACAAATGTCTCAATTTAATGAAGAGTTTAGAAATTCTATAAAGTCAAATATACAATATTCCAAGAAAAATGCATTATTTTATAAAAGAAAGATTACTATATAAAAATATATAGAACACAATAAAACTGTAACAAACAAGCTAGGCACAGATTTTTTGTATCTTTTAGAAAAAACTAATTTGGTTTTATGTCATAAATGTTCATGATGATACAAATCAAAATCATTTCAAAAAAAAAGTTAAATAGATAAAGCAGAAAATCAAGAGTTCTCAACAGATTCAATTTTTGCAGTTATGTATCTAGGTCACATAATAAAAGTCATATTTCACAAAAGTTGGCATTGTTGACAACTTTGACAAAATTAAGGCAAGAAAATTATATCCACCTATGATCAAGTAATTTTTATTGCAATGGAAGACTATTGTCTGCAAAAGAATGTTTTCAGAAATTACCAATTTTTTCCAGCTTATTGTGGTTCCTTAAGGTTTTAAAAGACAGTTATCTTGAAACTATCATATAAATTTGAGACAAATAGATTTAATGGAAAGACTGAATACATGCTATAAACTCAATGACTTGGTATTGAATGAAGGTTACAGGCCATGAACTGTCTGAAATTTTAAACTCAAGTAACAATGATGAATCAAACTAGATAATGTCAATAAGAACAAGTCATATTCAAAGATGATAATTACTGGTCAAGTTTTCCAAATAATATTTAAAGAAGAATTACACAATTAAACTATACAAACAAGTTTAGTTTTAAGAAATGTGAGATCAGCATTTAGTTTTCTCTAAAGCTGCATAGCAGTTTTCTTCTGTAATTATTAATTACAACATCAAATAAATCTTTAATTATTTTTCCATCTACAGAGGCACCTAACTGATTTGGCTGTACAATAGAAGACTCTTAACCATACCATACTGTACAATAATATTTATAATTATAGATTTCAACATACATTTCTTAAGATAGTACACTTGGAACTGATAATTATTCTATCTCAACAACAGTCATGCTACTTTTAAAAACACAAAATTATGTTTAGGAAAAACATATGATCTGTTGGTCCATCTTGGATGTTCCACCCTCTAAACTAAATTAAAATAAATAACTCTTAGAGCAAGTTCTTTGTTTCATACCCTAATCAAGTTTTTGTTAAACTCAAATTTACTGCCTTTACAACAGTCAAATCCAATCCTTTCTAAAGGCCAAACACCTGTAAAAAAATACAACTGTTTCAGCTGAAGATAGCTCTAACCCTGTCAAAATTTATATATTTGTCCCCAAGACTTACTATTCTCTCTGTTAGATATAAGAAAAAAGATACATCAACACTTTCAATTTTCTTTACACTCATAAACACCTCATTGAGATCCCCACTAACTCTTCTTTTTTCACAGGAACACAATTTGAGAAATTTCAGCCTTACCTCACATGACAACCCTTTCATCCTAGGCACCATTCTAGTAACCCTTTCCAAAAATCCTATTTGCCCTACCACCTGCAATAGCACGTTGCTTGGATTGCTTTTAGAGACTGATCAACTGTTACACCAAGATCTCTGTCTTTCTTAACACTGTTAAGGTTATTCCCATTCAAATCATACTAAAAATTCAAGTTATGATATCCCACATGTATTATTTTTATATATGCCAAAAGATTTGTAAGACAAGATTTTTCCTCAATAAAACAATCTTGACTATTCTATAAAAATCTAAAATTTGTTAAATGGCTTTGTAAAACATCTAACAGACATCCCAAAATGTTCTGACAGCTCATGTAAGACTAATAGTGTAACTACTGGGATAATCTTTATCACCTGCCTTGAAAAGACAGTTACATGAGGTAACTTCCAGTATTCTGGTACCTGCCCACTATTCAAGGGCTGAGACAAAATATAAAGTGACTCATTTAGGGTTCTGTCTCAATCCTAACATTTTATTTACCCTTACTCTTAATTATATTTCTAACCAACCTTTTCTCTTACACTATTTTTTATGATCTAATTTTTTGTTTTTCCAACTTTCTTGATCTTAAGTAATCTTTGTCTCCTGCCATACTAGTCAACTGCCATTTTTTTAATTTATGATACTTTTCTTTAATATATTTTTCTTCTATACTTTTTCTTACACAAACTTACTTCTGTCATTTTCTTTCTATAAAGAATATGTTTTCCTTGCATTGATAAAAAATTTGTCTTTAAAAATATTCTACATCTGATCAGCTGTCCAATTCACAACATATAATCATTGTTGCATCCCTTCAAAAATTTTTTGTTTGCAGTTTGTAAACAGAATATCATTATTCCTTATATTCATATGCAGGAAAATATTAAACCTAACATAGGAATGATAGCTTACTTCCAGACGTTCCCAAATTTCAACCCTCTTGATCATTTCTATATTTGGAGTTAGCAATAAAATCTAAACTTTCAATTTCTAACAGGTTCCTTCACTAATTGGTAAAGAAAGCCATCATAAACAGTTTCCACAGCTATAGGAAGAAGTCACTGAATAAACCCAAACAGAGCCATTTCTAATCGTGTCTACACGAATATTCTTGTGCATAGGCCTCAGCAGAATTTCACATTAGCGTGGTCACGTGAAGAAAACCAAGCATAAGCTCGACTTGCTATGGTTACCAGAAGATAACATCCAAGGGCCCCATAAAGTATTATAGCGTTCGAGTGGTGCTTTGGCAAAATTGTCAGTTTTTGGGAAGGATTTCGAAGGAAACAAGTATTGGAGTCATTAAAATATAATGTGTCAGCTTTAGGTATATAAAAAGTTATGTATATATATATATATAGGTTAACAGTATATTTAGACTGCATGAAGATAATGTTTGATCTGTAAGTTGTTTTATATGTAAAACTGAAAAACAAAATTCCTACAGAGGCTGCAAAATATAATAATTTTAGAACAGAGAAAAGATTGCTACTGAGGCTGTATATTATATCAAATCTCCTTCGGGGATTTTCTTTATGCTTTGCTGATAGTGCTTTTAAGATTTGAGTCTTACATGCTTGGATATACGATATTAATTATTACACTGGGATATAGGTATACCATCAAATATGTCCACATAACGGGGTAAACAAGAGTAATTAATCTGAAGAAATCGACAATTAAAATTTAAAGATTATTATCCAAACCACCACGTCCTGGTAAAGAGAAAGCTGTGATTACACATATTACCTCTACTGATGAGAAAGGTTTCCAACTTCTAATATTTACAATGAACATCAGGATTAATCTATTTTCTAGTCTTTCACGTTTTCAGAAGAACTATAAATCTGAACACATAATCTCATATGAAATTCTGTATCTAATATTGAAGTTTTGTGAATATGTGTTGTGGTAAGTGAAACAACAGTTCTGTTTAAAGTGTGATTTTCAATAAAGTACATTGTTGTCAGCACGTCTATATGAAGAACTGAATTAGCTAACATTATACATTAAGTTCAAAACCAACAAGAAATAAGCTCTATACAGAGTTTTGTAAGAACTTCAACAGAATGTTTAGGATATAATTTTCTACGCTGATAATGAGTAAATATAATTATTTACATAGATCTTTTAAAAGCAAAGTTTAGTGAAGCACATCAACTGAAAAAAAGAAAACGTGAATATTTTATTATTGTGTATTATTTAGGGAAATAGGTAAGCAACGTCTCTGGCGTGAATATTTTATACAATACACATGAATTATAGAAAGGGTGTGTGTGTTTTTTTTATATATATATACAACAAATCCACATCAAACTATCTGCTGAGTCCACAGAGGGAAATCGAACTCCCGAGTGGAGCATTGCAAATCCGTATACTTTTTACTGTACCATTGGAGCACTCTTGTTCATGTCTCATTAAGTCTGTGAATTAACTAACATATATTGTAAATAACTGCTTAAAACAATGTGTTTTATAAAAAAAAAGTGAAAACATAATGTTTGAAAATGTAAAATATGTGATATACCTGAACTATTTATTATAATTAAAATTTTCTAAAATCATAATATATCGCATTTTAGAACAGAGGAAACATAACATAAACGTCATTGTTGGAATGAAATGTTGCCAAAACGAACTGGCTTTACTAAATATTAAAACTTGTTAATCTGAATGATTTTTCCCAATAATTATTTTATAAATACAACGAATTCATTCGATGAATTATCTTAATTTTCATTGGTTCATTTAAGTGATTTACCAAGGTTTGACTGTCTTGACTTCACTTTTCCGTCCCTGTGTTGGTTGAGCTTGATTTAACAAAATGTACATATTTTAGTTAGCTATGAAAGGTGATGGTAGGGTATACTATGGAGTAGGGTGGTGGTACTTGCCCAGTCATTTTTGACACGATATACCCTGGTATAAGATATAATAACGAGACGAAAATAATAAAAATAACCCAACCTACTATTTTAGTTAAACAGATCAGTATTAGATGTCTATCACTTTACTTCTACAGTTTTAGTAATAATTATGAAGTGTTTTATTATTTCATTTATATATGTATTATTCTGTAATGATACAGAGTTGACCATGGTGAAGGTTTTTGCTAATAACACATTTTGGTTATTTTATAATATTTTTGTTATGGTGTGCTATGGTTAATCTGGAAGACTTTCTTTATCTATGTTATGATTAAAGTGTAAAATGTTTAAGTTCTGGTTAACAATATAGTGTCATACGCTTCTTTTCAGACTCTGGCTTAACCTGATGTGGTTTACAAGTGTCTAAGACGTATATCTTTGGTTTTGAATATTCAAGAAATTAGTTTATATAATATTAAGCAGGTGTTTCAATACTACTGCTCAGCTATTTGATGTCTGTGGAACTTCGCAGCGTATGTGTATGAAGATGGTACTTTGGGTACGAACTTATAAAATTTGCTATCCTCTTATTTTAAAGTTGTAAATTTTTGAACGTGGTTTTAAATTTACCTTAGTTTATAAAATTAGAATAACACAAATGCAGTAAGCGTAACTATGTAGCCCCCCAGTGGCTCAGCGGTATGTCTGCGGACTTACACGCTAAAATCCGGGTTTCGATACCCGTGGTTTGCAGAGCACAGATAGCCCATTGTGTAGCTTTGTGCTTAATTCAAAACAACAACAACGTAACTATGTAATTAGTTTACAAAAGAATACTGGAATTTACAGTAATACTTCGGTTACCGTACGTCACGTATGTTTATACATATGCATATTACTAATTAATCATAAATGTTTAAATTTTAATTAGATTTCTTAAAACATAGAAAGTAAGTGAGAAATGCATTGAAAAACATTATTTCTAAATACTGTGCTCGTGCATAGAACAACAGCACGTGCGTTTCTACGCCTTGTTTAGCCTTGTGAATAAAGTGTGGAGATCATTTTTGTAGGCTTCAAACATTAACTTTTTAAAAATGAAAAATATATCAAATTACTGAATTAGTATCCTCAAAATCCCTGTGATTTAGTACGGTCTCTAAGTAAAGTATATATGGGTTGAAAAAATCCCATTCCTATTCAGAGCAACGACTTTTTCATTACACATCTACAGTTTCGGTAAAATTCTTTCGCTTTTGAGGCTGGAGGTTCTTATTTTATATTCAGTTTGTATATATCTCATATTCGAGTTCTAAATCCTCCGGTACTTGTAAATATTATATGGTGGGCGTAATAACTAGAAACTGAGCAGTAAGACAACTGGACGTGTTATGTGACACAATAACCGATACTTTTTTCTATATATTTTCTTCTAAATTAAATAATTAAAACGTATATAATTTTAAAATTCAAATTATAAACTACGTTTTGCTGCCAATCTCATTGACTTAAGTGGTAAACATGTTATTCAATAAAACTTGAAAATAACACTGCAAACGTCGTGACACGTGCACGTTAACTTACATTTAAAGTTTTTATCTTACAAACAACCAAATATTTTAAAGAGAGAAAATATATATAATCTATACTCTTGGATAAAAAGAAATTCATAAATGAACAGAGACAATGGATGGAACTTAAAAGTAAACTACCATTCAAGAAACAACATACTATATCAATAGGCCTGAAACTATTTAGCACTTCCATATTCTGGAGTATCACACAGTCTCACAATTTATTTTTAACACTGTCTTTTATCCTTTCCAATTATTATTGTTTCTTAACAGCTTCTATTTTGATTCTATTTATTTTTAAAGCTCATCATAAAATATACTGTAGTCCTCACTATTTTTGTATCTCATAAAATAGTTATATATGTAATATGTTAGTGTAGCTATAACATTATAGCTACAAAGTATAAAGTACAAAGTATTACAATTGTACTTTAATGTTAAAACAACAACAAACCAAATATAAAATTAATACGTGTATTCATAGAGTTATAGACACAGAGAGAGAGAGAGAGCACTCTCACACATTGACCAATCACAGACTGTGACGTAATAGAGGTTTCAAAACGGCCGCTAAAACAGGAATAATGTCAACAACACGCTAGCACGTGTGAGTTTCGAAGGGGGTGAGAATTACCTGAGAAAACTATATAATTGTCTTAACATGTCTGCAATTATAGCAATTACGAAGCAAGTTGCGTGCATGAAGTAAACTTGCGTAGTTAATAGCCAGCCTTATTGTCGAATAACGCCCAGTGGGCATCACAACGTACCTGATTCCGTAAAAATTCAGTCTATATTTACGTATGAGTACGAGCCATAGTGTCTAAATTCGCCAATGAGTTTATATATATTTCAACATATAAATTTCCCATACTTTTGTGACTGAAAAGCATTGTAGGCAGTCTGGAATACAAAAATGTTCAAATTCCACATTGAAATGTCCTATCTACAGACTTTTATAAATCCAGTGGCGAATTTAGGCCCTATGGCTCGTTAGCTTCAAAATATGCGGCTGGGTGCTATTTCCGTTCATTGCGTGCTAATTCCTATTCATCTTGTAGAAGCTGATATTAAATGAACAAGAAGATAAAAAAAAAAAAATGATAAAGACTAATATGCTGCTGGTGCTGTTTCGGCCCTCGCTGTTGTGACCCGGAAATCCTTTCTGGAAATCTTACCCGGGCTGGAAACCTGCCATGTTTAGTATATCGTAAAACGATGCAAGGGGTAATTTTGACTTGTGATCAGTCGGGATATTTAGCATATCATAGTTCTGGCTTTTAAAATCGTCAATCACTTTGTTGAGTTTTATATTCAACTCATTACATCGCATACATTTCGTGACATAACAGTGAAGAATACAGTCAGACCAACATGTATGTATGTTACTGAAAAATAAGTCGTAATATGTACTGTTATTTGGAAGGTATGCCAACTGGCATTAGTTACATCACATGTGTACAATGTCAAAGATGTATTAAATTTTACAATGTTAATTTCAGAATAGGCATATAGGAGGAAAGAATTTACACAACTTGCAGGTGAATGTATGGACCTTCAGAACAAAAGAAACACCTGTGTAACAACACAGCTAATTTATAAAATATATACACTATAATTATATGTATAATTATATATTATTGACAATTTTTTTGTTTATAAGGTAACAGCACAGCTAATTAAGTATCTATTTTGTTTCAAGTAATACTACTACACTGTACATCCTATATGTGTGAACGTTATATATATTAAATATAAAATCATTTTTACAGTGTCACATTATTGTGCAGTATTATATATATATATAACAACTTTAAAGAGACATACACGGTTTAGCAATTTTTACATAAATTAATAGAATAAAATGTAAATGTATGATGAGCTCAGGGCCTCATACATAAAAGGAAGACATTATGCATAACATTTTTAATAGTTTAACTGATCACCAAGTATTTCATAATAGTAACTATTTTGGTATACACACACAAAGTATTCATATTTGCTCTTTTTGGAGTTCTTCGAATTATAACATTCTGCAATAATAAAAAAATAATTATTGCAACATCCAGTTTTGATTTTAACATCTATATAACAAATGAACTACTGTAGACAATTGTTCATCATTATTCTGTCGAAAATGCAGATTCATCACTGATACAAGAATAAAATAGTCTTCGTCAATTCATGACGACGGAAGACCTCTCTGTTATTGACATATCGAACAACCATGGTGATGCACGAGTATTTTGTAAAATAGTCTACTGATCAACCCGACAATTTGTGCGACGTGATGATCTTCCTCCTGTGGGTCATAATCAGCACAATGTTCAGTCATCTCACCGAAGACAGACAGACGAACACTTGAAAGGGCATCATGTTAGAATTTGTAGCAGTTTTGCGATAGAATCAGTTTTACTTTTCATCTATTGCTTGCATACTTTTTAATAGTTTTGTACTTTTTTAGCTTGTCTTTAACTGCTTCAAGCTGATCTTCCACTGGGACAATTGAACAGTATGAATGCTCGACACATGATTTCTTTTTCTTGGCAGGTACTGGATATGTTTGCTTGATTTCAGGAACTCGTTTTCTTGGAAGTGGTCTACCTTGTGATTGTACAACTTGCTTATATCGAGGATGACCTGGGATGATGGTAGGCACTGCCAGAGGCTTCAGTTCAGACTTTAATATGTCATCTTCTTTTATGTCTCTTGGGTGCACTCCTGGAAATAGATGAAAATTATTTTTTTTAAGCTAAGCAGGTTTTCACAAAAAAAGCCATTGGTTGTTTGTTCTTATCTCATTTTTTAAACAGAGCGAAAATTAAATATACGTGTCCTGTAAACAGTAACAAACATAGGCAGTCATTATTATATATTTTATATATGTTATACGAGAAGTCGTAAAGTCATTGAGTTTATTTTTCAAAAATAAAAATATGAGTTTTCTTTTAAAAAAAGATTAACAAGTATTGACAGTAGATTTATACCTCTCATTTTGCCAGAAGGTTTTTACTGCGCACCCTGTGATGCCTGAAAATCTTCACGACTTACATTATTCAACCATTGTTGACGAAGTGCTTCATCAGAAGGGAACCTAAAAATAAAATTGTACTGTAACTGAGTTTAAGGATACACTTTCTGACATCTCTCTGCTACATCTATTTAAAATCTTCTTTTCAAATTTAAAATTGGACAAGAAAAAACAGCATTAGGACCAAAAACGTGCTTAGTCTGCGCCTAATTTTCACAAGCGGCCATTGTCATTCATGATTTGGCTACTTGATCGCTTATTCATACCTAAATACTGGTATATGTAATACCTCAGTATACATCAGTTCCATTTCAAATTCATTTCTGACGTCCAATACCTTAATTAGGCCTACGGTGTATAGCCTAGTAGATTTAGTAGAAATTAATACATTACAATACAGTTTGGCCCTTTGGGCCTTGAGAGATGCAAAGCAGACGATAATTTGCAACTGCTCGTGCTTCAACGCCTTCATGTTGAAAGAAAATTTAATAAATATGAATACTTACTCATTGAAGGAGATTCCTGAGGCCTTTTTACACTTATTCGTGCAATTAAAACAATAATAGCTCTCGAGCATTGTTTGAGAAGTTGGCAATTATCCGTCGGTGATGGCTCGGCATGGTCAAGTGGGTTAAGGCGTTCGACTCGTAATCTGTAAAGAAAAATAAAAAATGAAAACGCGAACACTTATAGCTTTCTTTTAAATAAACGTTTTGAAATATTTTTATTGTATTCACAGACTGACAGAGAGAACACTTCTAAAACAGAAGGTCCAACATAGTCGAATTATTAGGATGCTATACTCGTAATCTGAGGGTCGCAGGTTCGAATAATCGTCACACCAAACATGCTCACATTTTCAATCGTGGGGGGTAAGTTACGGTCAATCCCACTATACGTTGGTAAAAGAGTAACCCAAGAGTTGGCGGTGGGTGGTGATGACTAGCTGCTTTTCCTCTAGTCTTACACTGCTAAATTAGGGACGGCTAGCGTAGATAGCCCTTGAATAGCTTTGCGCAAAATTCAAAACAAGCAAACAAACCGTCAGTAACATTTGGATGTATTTTCCCGTTTTGACAATGGCGGCGACTTCCCGATGTCGTCACACAGTCACGTGATCAGAGCTTTCTGTTTACAACTCTGTGAATATACTGTAGAACGCACGTTACGACAATCTCTTGATTTATAATAATAATAGTACATATATATCTGGAGTATAAAGAAAGTAGATTTTGATTAAACTTTGCAGAATGGACGACAACTGCGTGTTGTGGAGACACAAGTGTAAAGGACAAGGTGTAAATATGTAGTTTTTCTAAATTTTTATCAAAATGTGTAAATTCCTACTTATACAGAACAAGTTTTGAAATAAAACATTGAATTTGAATATATTAATAGTTTCATTTTACGTTCACTTACTGATAAAGTATATTTTAGAACAACATACAGCTTTTATAGTAATATTAATTTTAATAATAGGTGCGATATTTCGATCACTGTTGCGATCATTATAAATAAGCCAAGTTTTTATAGTAAAGAACGTTTTAGTATTTAAATCAATTCTAAAAATTTAACAACGTATTTAAATTATAGAACTGATTGTAGTTACTTATTCATGTAAATATTAATGTATCTCAGAACAGTTTTGCAACAGTGTTGACACTCACATCAACCGTCCTGAGATACATTTTTATTTTAAGTGAGTTTCTTGTCAAATAAATATTATTCCCCATGAATTTTAAAATTATTTAGGTATAGTTAAACAAAAACAATAGAATGACGAATCAATATAAAATCTGTGTAATATTTTATGCAAAATACATAAACTAAGGAACATATGAGGAAGAACTATCAAAGATATATAGAGACATGTTTGGGTGTTTTTTAACAATGAGATTGTTTGATTTTGTTCTGTTCAAAAAACTGTTTATTTTCAGTAATATTTTCATGGAATTGGGAAGGTGTTTATTGTTGTTCTTTTGGCCTGACATTCAAGTATGTGTGTGTGTTTTAATGTATTAACAGGTTCAATAACTACTGTAGTTAACGTTAATGAAACATTTAGTTTAGTGTATAATTTCTTTATCGATGTTTTCTGTTGTGTACATAGTGTATCCTGAATTTAGAGTGCCTTTTAAAGTGCCTAGATTTTGGTGGTTTACATGATTAGAAAATCAGTTTGTGTAATTTTCGTTGTATGTGTTTTTTCTATTAATTTTAGTGTTGAAATCTTGAGGGGGGGTCGTGCGATGTTAATGTTTGAAATATTAATCGTATCGTTTTTCTCTGTGAAATATTTGTTTTTTTGTAGATTGTTTATGTTCAAGAAAATATATTTGTTCATCTTGACAAGCAAAATCAAAGAAAACTTCATGTGTATATCTAAACAAAATTGCAGGTTTCTATTTGAAAGTGACTGATTCGTGCTACACAATAATGTGATACAACAAAAGAACTTTCAACTACCGGACAATGTATTTCCCCCACGGCTTCTCCGTGTGACTGAACTATGTACGAATTTTTGCAATAAGATATTTATGTTTTATATTGATTCTCTTTTTGAAATATTGTGAAATGTTTTCTTCAGCAAAGTGGCATTGCTTCGTGACAAGGGGTTTGAAGAAATAGGTTTAAGACATCAAAACTAAACACAATAACCTTATTGTATGAACTACGTAAGTGTTGCAGAAGATGTGGAGTGTTGTTTAATCGGGTGCTTATTTTGGAAAAATAACTTGTTAAAATGCAGTTAAAGTGTTTATGAAAGTTGCAGTTCAGAAAGTTATAATGATACATGATTGGGGGTAATGTTTTATGAATGTATGGTAAACCGTTGCTTTTGTTGTTCTAGCTTGGTTTGTATGCAAAAAAAAAAAAAAAAAAAAGTTTAATAGTTTTCTTTTAATTGCATTTTGAGTAGATTCCTGGTTCTTTTGTTGTGTATTGGGTTAGTGTCAGTATTTGACTGAACAAACTCAGACGTATCATTCAATACATTTTCCTTTAAGGAACAATATTGTTTGATTGTTAAAATAAAGATTGAATTTCTTTTATCGGTTCTTTGAATGACATTATTTTCTTTGTTCCTAAAACGTTTTAAGCCTCTTTTTTCTTCTGATGTCAAATTTTGTTTTATAGGTTTACTTCTGTTTAGTATTTATGAAGTTTTTCACTGTATGAATCAATAAAGTTTACTAATAGACCCGCTTTTGGTTTGTTATGGAAATTGCTCATTAAATTATTCTTGTTTTTTGGAATGTTAAATGTTTCTGATGGCTCTTCTTTGTCCACAGATGAATTAGACGCAGATTCTTTTTGTGGTCTTTGACTTGGGAATAATTGTTGTCGATTGGATTTACGATTTGATTCTATAATAACTCTTCTGCAGAAGTCTTCAAGGCTATTTTTTAAATTTAACACTGGAATGGTGAAATGAGTTACTGCGTAGTTTACACATTTATTTAGGACTGTAGTGTGAGGTTCACTGAATTGAAACTTCATAAACTGGACTGTATTGTTCGTTACGGTGTCTGGATGTTTTTGTTTTTTTAACTGACGGACAGATTTTCTAGCTCTCTGTCTAGCCTCCAATTGATAGCTAAGCCTTTATTGTAGTTGGTTTTATGTATTGACGAAAGTTTAATCGTCAGAGGAAGTTAAACTTGTAAGTTTGCTTCGGAAATTCACTTCATTTTTGTAGAGAAATTTCAGCTCTATGTTTCTCTCTTATAGTTTGTTTTAAACGATTTGTTTAGGATTTTTCAATTATATATTTTATTTTTTTGGTTGCCTGAAGGTTCATTTTTACCTTAAGGAAGGTTGGTGTCAATTTTTCTCATTTGCAACTCTTTTAGAAACGTTAAACTTAACAGCATATTTTTTGAATTTCATCAATTTCTTTGCAATAAAATAATTTTTTCTTTGCTATCTCGCCATAACAGTCAGATTATTTCGGTAAGACTTAAGTCGGTTAATGGTAATATTAGGCTTAGTTGGATTTTTCAAGATACATGTTACAGAAATTAAGCTAAAAACTTTGATTTTTAAAATATCAAAGATATAAATCTATGCTGAGAACTCCCTTTGACGAAATAAATGATTCTTTTTAACTTTTTCTCAACACTTACTGTAATATATTAACCGCTATGCCTATATTAATCGTCAGACCTTCCAAGATCATTAACTTTCCGTTTCATAACTTTCCGCCTGTTTTTCGTCGGTTTGAGTTGTTTTGAATTTCGCGCAAAACTACTAAAGGGCTATATGCGCTATCCGTCCCTAATTTTAGCAATATAAGACAAGAAGGAAGGCAGCTAGTCATCACCGCCCACCGCCAACTCTTGACCGTCACATTATAATGCTCCCACTGCTGAGAGGGCGAGCATGTTTGGTGGGACAGGGATTCGAACCCGCGACCGTTTCTTTGCGGTCTGTCTACTTTTCACACTATTTATCTTTATTACCTAATCGTCTGTTCGCTATATTCTTGTCATTAATAATTTTCACACGACAATCGATAATCTCAACAGCAATGGGTTACAAACACAATGTGCAGCTATTATCGAGTTACGTAATGAAACACGTGTGTGTTTGTGTGTTTTCTTTTAGCAAAGCCACAAAGGCTATATGCTCAGCCCACCGAGGGGAATCAAACCCCTGATTTTAGCGTTGCAAATCCGGAGACATAGTAATGAAACACGTTTACTTTAAATTAATAGTTTGTAAATGTCATGTTACGAACAATCATAAGCTATTTACTCTCAAAATAAATTAACAACATCTACACTTAACAGCCTTTTATCTCATAACAATGATATAAAATCATATTTTCTGAACTTCCTGTAACAAAACTAACATGAGTTGTAGTTCTAGTTGTTCTCGAAAATAAACGAAAATGGTGTTAAAATGGTATGTCTCCAAAATTATAATGTTATATTTGGATAACATGAAATTTGATTCTTTTACGAAAAGAAAAAAATCCGCTAAGGTGTCCCAAATGGAACCCGAATTTGGGCGCGGTGTAGATTCCCATTAGCCTGATTAACAGTATTGATAAACAATGCGCTACTATCTAAAATATAAAACGCCTCTCGAAGAAACAGACAGACCGCTGACCGCTTAGTAAGGAGAACAAATTCAGTCATACAGGGTTTGAATAAAAATCACACCACAGTGGGATTATTTCTTGACGTGAAACAAGCTTTCGATTCAGTCGAGCATCATGGTCTCAAATAGAAACTGTCTATATTCAATCTCCCGCCAACCTTAACAAGATAGATTTCAAGCTTTTTAGACAACAGAACAACCAAAGTCAAAATCAATATTGCAACATCTCACACCGTTTACCTCTCGGCAAGGTTCTGTACTCAAATATGTAGAATATATCATGTATGTTAATAACATTTCCTTCCCGAAGCTAACGTATATCAACGCCTCTTAATACGCTGACGATTTAACAGTATGGAGCAAGTTACATGAATCCCTGCTGGCTCCCTCGAAAGTCCAAACCATCCTTAACAGAGTAACTGCCTAGTACTTGGCGAGTAGCACTGAACACAACCAAAACTCAAGCTATAATCTTCAAGCGAAAAATCACTCGGAAAAATAAATCCGTTCCAAATATCAAACTTAAAATGCTGGACACATTCTCCCCCACCATTAAATTTCCAGGCATCACATTCAACAGAAAATTAATATGGATGTTTGTTTTTGAATTTCGCACAAAGCTACTCGAAGGCTATTTGTGCTAGTCGTCCGTAATTTAACAGTGTAAGACTAGAAGGAAGGCAGCTAGTCATCACCACCCACCGCCAACTCTTGGACTACTCTTTTACCAACGAATAGTGGGATTGACCGTCACATTATAACGCCCCCACGGCTGAAAGGGCGAGCATGTTTGGCACGACGGGGATGCGAACCCGCGACCCTCAGATTACGAGTCGCACGCCTTAACACGATTGGCCATGCCAGGCCTATTAATATGGACCGATCAATTTAAAAACATTCTCGCAACAGTCTTCATATTGAAGAGAGACTTCAAGTCCCGCGTTCCATCTGGCGTATAGGAAATGTGGCGTTTTGGAGGTACTCTTCCGTCGGCGATTTCCTGTGCAAAGGGCATGGTTTGTGTAGGGTAGGCAGCGTTGTCCTGGCGAAGCTTTCGCGAGGAGGTGCGTTCGGTCGGCGGCGAGTAGGTCGATCATGAAGGGAAAGGGACGTGTGCACTAGAAAGAATAGTGTAGAGGACAAGCAATTATTTTAGTTTTTCTAAAAAGGCAACCCCTCAGTTCTTATTAGGACTAGTAAAACTATGAGAATCAGAAAAAAATAACAAGATAGTTACGAGGTCAACATGAGAAGCCATATCAAATGAAGAGATAATAGAAATCCTGAACAAGGCAATTGAAGAAAAAGCCTCGGACAGAGAAAACTCTGATTCGGCACCGGACCAACAAATCAGCCAGTCGACTAAAAATGGAGACAAAAGAGGAAAAAGACTACGGTAAGTGAGGTTTTAAACAATTCTAATAGCTCTAAGAACCACGAAACTAACGATACAAGATATCGATATCAGAGGTGTCGATGTTGACATCGAAGATAACGAAATCACAGAAGAACTTAAAATGCAAGGCTACGACATAACAAAAACCGAACGAATAATCTCATTTAAAACGAAACAAAAAAAACCCAAAAAACTCTACTTGTCAAAGTAACCGTAAACACGAAAGGTGAACAAAACAAATTACTAAAAGACAGTTGCTTCCCATTCTTTAAAAAACACACGATCGAACCAGAGAAACCACATCAAAAACCAATTCTACAATGTTACAAATACCAAACGTTCGGACACACTAATGTTAATTGTATGACCAAAGACAGATGTATGAGATATAAAGGACCGCACGAGGTGGCTCAGTGCCTCAATGAGCGCAATCAAATCATATGTGCAAACTGTCAGGGCTCTCATGCAGCCAGTTACAAAGGCTGTCCCAAATACACACAGATCAGAAACAGAATTCTATTTAAAAACATGAACACCAACACACAGCCCCTCAACACTCACTCAACAACTCATACCACAAAACAACCACTACTAGAAACTCCAACATTCTTACAGACCACAAACACAGCCACCCAACCTCAAACAACGGGCACATATGCCGAAGATACACGCACAAAGACAACTCACACCTTCAACCCCACCGAATTCACTACAAACTTCCTAGCCATGTTAATTGAACTGAGTGAATTCCCCACTTTCGAACCAAGACACGAATCCCTCAAGGCTCTCTGTAGTCTAGCCAAAAACTACTTCCACCTTCCCAACCTCAAACCACATCACTTATCACTTATAATCTATGCAAGGGAAGTAGCACAACAAAATGGTCAAACACATTAAAATTCTACACATCAACTGTCAAGGAAACGTCAAATATAAAATAATAGAAATTTACAACATAAACAAACATGTTAACACCAACATCGTCATAATGTCTGAAACACATTGTACAGAAAAACAAAACACTACAATCCCCGGATTCATCACATACAGTATACCTTACTCTGAAAACAGCAGAGGCATAATCGTTTACTTTAGCATAGAAATATCACATCTTCTCATGATAAAAGATTTTGCAACATACACTTTAAGCACCCGATTAAACAACACTCCACATCTTCTGCAACACTTACTTAGTTGATTCTTGGGGACGAGAATCTTCTACAAACTTAGAGAACTGATGATACTTTGGCAACACACATCCAACAAAAAACGTTACTTCTGTAAGAAAAAAACTATACGGAAACATTTCACTGGAATTTGTGTGTGAACTCATAGAGTCAGAATATGACTTAGACTAGTCTGAGTAAAAGTAATTTTATGTCAGGATTAAAATTGATTTTCGTCTTACCAGTTTTCAAATTTTATTTGCATAACTTCTAGAAGTTCTTACATGAATATCAGAAGTTTTCTTTTGCATAGAACGTTATATTTTTGTTATTTTATTTACCCTAACACTGTACAGGGCTCATCCAGTTAACTGACCTTGTAACCACCACACAAAATGTAAAATAAATATAAATTATCCTTTTTTTCTTTCTAGAATGATGCATAAAATTACAGTTATCATAAACAGTCTCATGCTTGTAACACTTTGCATCTCATTTTCTTTCATTTTATTATTTTATTGCTGTTTGAACTATATGTAACCAATAAACCTGTGTAACAAGCTAGAAATCACCTTGTCAGTATATACATATATGTAGTTCAAATTATGGTGCAGAATAGCTTCTTGCTTGCATTCTTCTTGTATAAATTAATCAATTATTTTTTTA
Source organism: Tachypleus tridentatus (assembly GCF_004210375.1). Classification (NCBI taxonomy): domain Eukaryota; kingdom Metazoa; phylum Arthropoda; class Merostomata; order Xiphosura; family Limulidae; genus Tachypleus; species Tachypleus tridentatus. Next base: position 58,046,133 of record NC_134828.1, read on the forward strand.
TTTATTTTTACATTGATATTCCTGTATCCAAATAGTTTTATAATTTTTACACTTTAGTTACTCTTATAACAACAAGTAAAAAATACAGAAGAAATGAAGTAATTTACTATTTGTGAATCTTGTACATTTTGCAGTCAAACTTGAAATAAGAGAGGGCGTTGTGGGTAGGTTTGACTTATTTATATCCGAGTAAAACAAGGTAATTGCAGGCTACAAAATTATGTTGTCTGTGCAGTATTTATAATAAAAGTTTGTAATCTGCATTAAAAGTATTAAAACTGAAGAATAGGGGTTAAAAGATTATCTGATTTGTGAAATTTGGAGCAAAAATGTGTTATAAAGAAAAGTGAAAATTGACAATTAATTTAAATATTTCATTTTGATATTAAGATATTAAAGCTTATTTTAAAATCTCATTTGTTAACCATTGTTTTCAAATAGCTACATGCAATTCCTACCACCATTGTATAATACCATATGTACAGTATACTGCACCATCTGTGCTAGAACAGCTAGGTCACTCTATTATTCTAGCACAACTTACACTTTCTTGATCAGCATTCTACAGGGTGGCCTGTAAGTCCCTACCCATCCATATATCTTATGTATCCAGTGTATCTGTGTGCTGTATCTCATTCTCGCTGCACTCATGTACCCACGTATTTGTCACAATATGCTCTTCAAGTGCAAATGGGCTTACATCGGCCATATTTCTCTGAAAAAAAAAAAAGAAATTTATAATACATGCGTAACTGAATGTAACATAATAACATATGGATGGGTAGGGACTTAAGGGGCACCTTGTAGTGTATAGATATGTGTTTTTAATTTGTACATGTGACTACAGAATTTGGATTATGCTTAATCACAAATTTTTATCAGTTTTAACTTCCTGTGTTTAATTTATGCTCTTTCTATTCATTTGTTTTAGAAATAATTCCATTTTCCAAATTCTGATTTTTCATATAAATATGAGATTTATTATGGCAGGTGATGAATTTCCATCCATAGTAGCCATGGTTTTGACACAATCTCCAGTTCTCAGGGTTGATATCTGTTGGGGAAACACAGGCTTTGATTTTTGGGGATTTTTTTGTAGGAAGGTTCTAACTACTGTATGATTTCTTTCTGTTGTACTTTCCAACTTTTTATACCTTCATGTAATCTCCTGGGTAAGGTATTGTTATTCTTCCCAGAAGGTCTGTGGTAAGTTTTACTCTCTCCCAGTAGGTATATCCACATTTATCAAATCATTTTAGCTTTTGGATTAGTCTAATTTTCTCACTCTATAAAGTTTGCTCTTTCATGTTTTATATGTTCAGTATTTGGTAAGTTAGATTATTATACTTCTTTTATCATCTCAGATACTTTAGTTTCAATTTGTTTTGTTTTTGTTTAATTTTCTATACATGTCCAAGTTGTGCAGGATCATTACTGTTTGGGTAATTATAACTTTGACCACTTTTGTGGGTGTGTTGGCTCATTATTTGTACTTCCTTTCACTGTTAATGTTTGCAAGTTGCTTTTTCTTTACTACCAGTTGTGTCTAATTTGTGATTGGATTTGAGTTTTACAAATAATTATTATTATTAACTGGTTGCCTGTTTCTTCTCATGTTCTTCAGGATAGGTTTTATTTTTGTGTTCTTTGTATTTTTTGAGAGGACTAACAAGTTTGATGTTTATTTATCTTTTTCCTTCTAAGTTCATTTAGTGGTTTTGTACTTTAGGTGTTGCTTATTATTTTTTGTTTTAAGTCCATTTTCATAGTTTATAGGTTTGTTATTTTTCTGGACAACTGTGGTCTGTGGAGAAAAGCAGATAAGGATTTTTGCCTATCCCTACTGTATAGGGAATTGCAGACACCCATAGCACTGTATCTGCTGTGTCATTCCTCTAGACTCCCCAACATGTATTCCATTCCCTTTTCTTTTAGTGGAGTAGAGGAGTCCTTTCCACTTCCTGGAGTGGTGGACCAAGGAAGATTCCTCCTGAGTAGTTTTTGTACAATAAACTAAAATTGAATTTGTAGACTATGTGTACCCACTCAACAACAAGAGGGCTAGCATTGTTATTCTTACTGTGATACTGAACAATGATTACACTGTAAAATAACAATCAGGATCCAAGGCACTTCCCCTGAACATTTTTGCTCAGGTTGACTGCACTTGTTGCTCACAAAATTCTTATGAAAGGTGTTTCCACAGGATATTTTCTGCTCAGATGGACTGCACTTGACATAATCTGTCTTAACCCAAGACACTTTCTCTGCATGTTTTTATTCCAGCACTTGACCAGATCATATTTATACCAAAGGTGCTACCTCCTGGGTGTTACCAGGGGAGACCACTCTTGTTCATCAAATAGTTCTCATGCAAAGCACTTCCACTGAAAGATTTTTGCCTGGATGGACTGCACTTGGCATAATCCAACATATCTTAAGGTGCTTTCCATGGATGTCTTTCCCTGTAGACCTCACTTGGCCACAGTATTGTATATCTAAGGTGATTCTCTGGGCAGACTACACTTGTTGATCAAATAGTTCTCATGCATGGTGCTTCCACTGGATGTTTTTTGCCTGGATGGACTGCATTTGGCATTATCTAGCATATCCTAAAATGCTTTCTCTAGATGTTTTTCCTGGTGGATTACTCTTGACCATAATATTTTATCTCGAAGACAATTCCCCTGGGTGTTTTTCACCTGAGAATACTGCACTTGTTGATCTTGCAAACTCATGTAAAGTTCTTCCACTGGATGTTTTTACCCAGATGTACTTCACTTGGCATTATTTGTTGTATTCCAAGACACTTCCCCTGGACGTTTTCTGCCTGGGCAGACTGTACTTGGTCTGTTCATGTACCCTTCATGGTCCTTTAGTCCTAGCCTCTCTTGTACCTTTATATGTTTCATCACTGTCATTATGTTTGGTACTTTGGTTTGCTGCATAAGTGACATAAGTAGGATATGTATGCTGACAATGAGCTAGTTATGACAGTTCTCTTGATCACACTCGTATATATATGTATTTATATTTATATGTATCCTCATAACACAGCTGCACATCAAAGGTATTTTCTCTGGCTGTTTAGCCTGAATGGACTGCAATTATTGCTCACAATATCTGATACAAAGCATTTTGACAAGATAAGCTGCACTTGTTGCTTACAGTATCTCATATGAGGTGTTTCAACTGGATAGATTACACTTGTCATAATTCAGTGTAACCTGAAGATGTACAATTGGCACTTATATGAGTTGCTATCACTTCCACACTAGATATTTCAACTTTGTCATGGTATTCAAGTCTTGTTCTCCAACACTTATACTGATTTGGTACGGTATGTCTTTCCCCAATGCAAGTAGGTGCTAGCCCATTCTGTTCTTCACTCTTTGTGGTACTGTGTTCTTTACTGGGTAAAGAACATACCCATTTGAGAAATAGTTCTATACCACACAGATGTGACTTCTGTTTTTAATCTTGCACACCAGTTCTTTCAGTGTGGTTACTTTCTGCTTGATTTTGTTTTTTTGCATGTTCATCTGCCCCTCTAGTTTTTCAAACTAGGGTGAGAAGTAAGACCATTTCATAAGTTAAAATTTTCTAATCCTGACAATGTATATTGATATATACTTGCCTCACTTCAACCACTTCCTTCCTCAATGATTTGCCAGTGTTTCTTGTTTGAATATGACAGTTCTTGAACGTGAGGGTTATGCTAGAATAATAGACTGCATTAGCTGTGCTGATACAGTAGGATTGTTGGAAGGTAGTTGCACGATCAGTACATGTTTTAAAAGACTGATGAGCTAGGTGAAACGTTTTTTTTTTTGCAATGTTTAGAGAGCAAATCAAGATTGAAACAGCTTTGAGGTGAGAAGAGGTAAATACCTGTCTGAAATATGGTTTCAGTATAAAAATGTTAACTTTTATTTGGGCAAGTTATACAATTCATAAAAATAATTTTGAAGTTTGAAACTATTTCATCTAGTAGTTGTTTGTTTGCAATAAAATAAGACAAACCATTAAATAAATGTATTCAGGTTTCACAGTTTACTATGTTAGAATTGTGCTTAAAATTCCATAATTAAAATAAAAATATACAGAAAAACTATTTGTACACTTAAAAACTGAATTACTAAGTTTGGGGATCAGGCTCAGTTTCAAACCTTGAACATGGACTAGAAATAACTTTTAGTAGCATTCAATAATCTGTAAAATATGTATGCATTAACTTGATGTTATTGTAAATATAATTAAATTAAAAACTGATCAGGATATCACAAGAAATTGGTATAGAATTAATATTAACTTTTGATCAAAGCAAGTCTTTTACATAGATCAGAAATAAAAACATACCTAGTTATGAGCATAGGTAACTAAATATAGTGTTCAGACTGTATTACTTTTATAATTAGAATGTAGTTTCATCAGTTGCAAACTCTCTCACTGTTTTTTTGGTTCATGTTCAAGGTCTAAATCTGAGCTTAGTAATTCAGTGCAGACACACTGTGTGGGTTAAATATCAATACATCTGCTTTTACTTTTTATTTCTATTTAACTGTCAGAAATGCATTATGTTTGCTTTTGTTTATATCCTTCTGTGAATTTTGTAGAAAGTTGATTAAATATTTTTTGTATTCAGTAAATACAACTATGCATTTACAAAAATTAAAAACACTATTTGATATGTGCCAATCAATGAATTAAACTCACACTGCTTCATTTTTTCACCATTTATTTTGCAATAATGAATATTTATAACAAGATATTCAATGAAAAATATACATTTCAAAACCAAATTCCTAAAGATAAAAAAATTATTGCTCTTTAAAAATCACATTTACTCCTGTTATATCTTGTTTTACTTAAAACATTTTATCAATCTTATGCAATTTTTGTTTTTAAGGTAACTTTAGCATTTCAATTCTAGAAACACTATATTAATCACTGCATTGAGCAATAAACTGCTTAAACCAAACTTGGTAACTTGTTTTGAACAAAACATCAGGTTCAATAGAATGTGTTTTTTTTTTTAACTATTAACAAAAAATGTTCAGCTATAGGTAGGTAAGTAATAAATAAATGTAGAGCAGACATCTACTAGTGGTACAGATCATATCTGTGGTAGGGCATCAGCACTTTGTAAAACAATCTTGAAATTATCTTTAAGAAGAATCTGGGAGACACAAGTCACTGTCAATGTTCAGTTACACATACTACAGTTAAGTTTCAAACATTGTAACTTTATAGGATTTCTACTTATTATGCATTGGTTATTCCACATCCAATTCTTGGAGATCTTCATCAAATAGGTTTTCATTGATTGGAACAGCTTCTCCATCTACTGTAGCAGCAAGATGATCTTCTCAATCAGCAGCTTCAGGGAGCTTCCCCTCCTCTCCTACAAATTTATTTAATAAAACAATCACAATGAACACCATGTTTGTACAAAATACCACTAACAACGATACCAACAATTACTGCTATAATTATCTATATGATATTTAATCAACACAATCTGTCCTGATTTTTCTCAATACATTTTGAAACATTGACAATAATTAACAAAGCATATATATAATTTTTACATACATCAATACATTTATCATTCTTATTAGCTATAAGCTTTATTCAGGCTTTTTAGTATCTGTAAAAAAATTTGCAAACTACCTTTCACAGACAGACCTTTAACATTTTCAATGTTGTGATTTTTTCTAAAAATGAAATATTTGTGGTTTCATTAAATAAGTCTAAACATCTTTTTTTTAAATTAATAAGCATTAAATACAAATTAATTATTATTACAGTTGATAATAATGGTTAACAAAAATCTTATTTTAACAGCTAATTTATATTATGTTCTAACTTCATATTATTATAACATATACTTTTCAACATTCTGTCAATAATTCTCTTATTAAAATAGATACTTCATATTAAACCTTAACTATAACTTTCCTACTTCAACAGACACTTGAATTAAATTTAAGGCACAACTCCCTACTATAACAGTTACTTTCTTAATGTAATACATACTTGATACTGAGTACATCTTACCATATAGGTTTGCTTTTCTTCTGTTCACTTCATGAAGATTAGGTAACAATGTTAATCCTACATTTGCTTGCAGGATAAGGGTCTCAGCTGTTAGTTCCAGATATGAATCACAGTTCTGCAACTGCAAAGAAAGTTTACAAAGATTAAATTTTTATAAGTTCCAATGCCCTCAAATTTTATGATAAATATATCTCATACATGTTAGCATTGATATAGACAAAATTTAAAAGTAATATTTATATATATTAATTCTATAATTATATTTCTTAACAGAGCTAGCACTAGTTGGAGGGGCTAAAATAGTTCTCCAACCCCAAAGCTACTATTATCCATAAATTTAGTTTTACCATAATTTCAGATTTAATCTCAGCATATGTCTCACTGCCCCCCTTTCCAGTTAAGAAAAATCTGGAACTGGGACTGATTCTTAAATGATGGTTAAAAACATGAAATAAATTAATATATGTATTTTTTAAACCTTTGGCTTGAGTTTAAATGTGTATTTTTATTTCCTCCAAAACTATAAAAGCCTTTTAAAACAAATTTTCAATTTCCCAGCTACAAAAATACACAAAACTGTTCACTGATGTGTCAACACCAACAACCAAGTTTGCTGGTATTAATCAAAAAAGAGAGATTATATTATGTCTTTTTTCTATAAAGAGAATTCTAACAATATCCTTGTGATACCACAGCCTGTAATGTGGAGACAGAAATAAAAATATATAAATGTTTCACTGTACAACTTTTTTTTTCTCTTTGAAGAAACAAACTATGATATCAAATGATATTGATGAACTGGATAAAACACATACTGTTTAATTAAGCAACATTCCTTAATAACATTTCTTTGGACAATAAAAAGAAAACTGTATAGTGTCTAAGATACAAATATTATCTCCATAGTGTAAATAATTTTGTACATACATTTAACTTGTTTCAAACATATATTATTTTAAAAAACAAGTGGAGTGCATGTTGTTCATTTTTTGTCAATTTCACTGCCAGCAAGTCAGAGATATCTACTGTAGAAAATTTCATGGTCCAATACACTTATAAATTTAAATTACTATTAAGTAATTGTATAACATTTGGTAAGCCACAGACATGATTACACAGTGGTAAGTTGTGGTAGAAGAAAATGAGAAGGACAGTGGAAATAAATAGACCAATATGTGCATAACTATAGTAAAAGTGCAAATAGCATGGAGATCACATGATATATAATCATGCCAAATTTTGATAAAAGAATGGAAAGAGGAGAGATATCTTCATGGATAGACCAGGAAAGATAGGCCTTGTGCAACACAACAACATGGCATCCAGCTAAAGTGAAGCCCTTTCAGATGCCTTATGCAATGAAATACCTTACAAAGCAGGAAGCTGAGGCAATGTTGGAAGCTGGAATTGTTAAGCCTTCAAATTCAGCCTACCATTTACCAGTTTTAATCTCAAAAATTAGAGATAGGTTAACTATTTCTAAATAAATTTCCAAAAGCTGAATCTTGTGATGTAGTTCAACTCTGAACCTATGGACAACCTAGAAACTATCAGGTCAGGTTCTCTTCAAAGATCAACCTCAGTAAAGGTTATTGCCAAATCCTAATGAAGACAGGAATTACAGAGAAGACAGCATTTTTAATACTAGATGGATGTTACCAATTTCAGCAGGTGCCAAATCAACTCTGCAGAAACATTCAACTGCATGACAAGGAGGATGCTGTGCAACACCACCAATATCAAGCACTATGCAGATGACATCCTGACACATACTGTAAAATGGGAAGACTATGTAAAGAAATGTAGAAAGCTGTTACAACATGTGAGAGCAGCAGATCTCACCATCAGACCATCCAAGTGCTACACTGCATATTATGTGCTGGGACTGAAAGACAGCCATGGAAAAGTAGGTATTCCAAATACAAGATACACTAGCTCTGACTAAAAAGCAACAAGTCAGATCCTTTCTGGATTTAATTTGATATTATAGGAAATTCATCCCAAACTATGTTGAAATTAGTGCACCATTGACTAACCTGACCAAGAAAGGCTTATCGAACAAAGTAAAGTAGAAATGACGATACCTGGTTGCATTCCAGACTTCAACAAACCATTGACTGTTTAGGCTGATGCTTCAGTCATTGAAATTGGGAAAGTGCTCTTACAATAGTATAGAGATGGACCATTTCCAGTAATATATACGAGTGAAAAGCTGTTAAGTAGTGAGAACTACTCTGTTACTTAATGAGCATGTCTAGCCATCATACTTACCATTAAAAAGTTCCAGAACTACCTGTACAGGAAGGAGTTCATCATCTGGACAGACCATTACCAACTGTGTTTGGGATCCTAAAGTGAAAGGATGAATCAAGCAGTATGAAAGAAGGGCAATAAAACATGAGAAAGTGCCAATTGAGAAAAAAAATGGACAATCCCACATGTGAACAATAAAGGACAACATTCCCAGATGAAAGAGTAATAAAGAAAGTTGGAAAAGGAGGAAACCAAGAAAGAGCTGGTCAATAATGCGCTATCACCAGAACTTGACAAGGGGTGTTACAGAACTTCAACAAGACACTAGGAAGGAGAAAGGAAAAATGACAGGGAACACATACAGAAATGAATAGCACAAGCAAGATGGTGTATACAGCCAGACCGTTCGTTATGTGACCATTGAATCAAAAGAGCTCAGGTAACCAGATATTCCATAATTTGCAAACAAATGAAAATGGATGAGCCCAAATAAAGAGTGGAGAGAAAAGGAACAAATATAAGAGTCAGAAACAACCCAAAAATTAAGACATGCCTTTTCAGAGAAACTGTTTCTTAATTAATAATGAATGTATCTGTAGAAAAGGTAGAAGCAAAATGCAGCCATGTGTCCAGAATAGAAAAGAAACAAAGGCCAAGACTGTGAATATAGCAAGTTAAAGCCTTCATAACATGGCTAGAGACATAAGGAGCAAGAATCATACCAAAAAGTAGAACCTCAAAACAGTGTGTATTGTGATGATGGGATTATTGGAAGGTGATGAAAGGTATCCAAGACATGGACCACCTTAATTTAAAGGTTGGGGGGAAAACAACCTATTAAGACAGTGAAACTCCTTTACTTAGAACAAGGGAATCATCAGAAGTGGTTTAGAGAAGTACAAAGAGAAGACATCAGTCTCCAGGGTTCAACAGAGAGGTGGGAACAGTAACTCATAAAGGGAAAAATAACATTCCATAAGGCACTTAAAGCCAAAAGCTCTAACACTGTGTCATTGAGACAATGGTGCTAAGGATCAAAAAACAGAAGAAAAACAATAGGGAGAGAGGAATAGGAGGAAGAGACGATAGACAAAGGGTAGAAAGCAAAGTGATGAAAAGGTCGGTTATGAAGTGAGTAGAAAAGATAAAAAAAGCAATTCAACAGGAACCAAGTCAACTAGGTTCAAAAGTTAGAGGTAGCTTCCAGTAGAATAGACAAAGGATAATTCCCTGGGAGGAGAGTATGGTCAGAGGAGGCAGAGAAAGTGAGAAGAGGAAATTATGAAATAACAAGTGTACATGGGTCAAGGAATGGTAAAGATGATAGAGTAAAGACATGATAAAATGATGGCAAGAAACTTTCACCCAAAACTCCAAGGAAAAAAGAGCATCTTGAGACCTCGTGGCAAATGAGTGGAGCAAGACGTAAGTCATGTATGGAAGACTGGGGAATGTAAATGACAGAGAAAAGTATGTCACACACAAATAGATCTCACTTGCACAGAAACCATGAAAAGAAACAATCATAAATTTCATGAAATTCATATTATCATAAAGATAGTAACTTGATAAAATAGATTAATGAATGAATCAAAGATTCAACAAAATCTTTCAAAATTAAAAAATGAATGTGCCTAAATTATGAACAAAGATAATTTCAAGCGCAAGTTCTTGTAGGGACCTATGAGCATGGAGGATGTATGACCTTCCTACTGGTGAAGGGATATTACTATATGATGACTGTGTTATGTACTAATGGAATTCATGTCAAAACATGTGATTTAGGTGGGAAATAGTTCAAGGTTAGTGGCATGAGAAAAAACTCAAAGAGTAGGCACACAGAATTACTACTGTATGCAGAGTTAAGTGGATTGTTTAAAAATGATTATATTATCACTCAAAAAAAAATTAAAATAAGTTTTTATCATATATATATTTACTATATATATCATATAGTAAAAATTCAGAATTAGAGCAACAAGAAATCAACAATAATTCTCACAACTCTAATAATTGGTCATTGAGAAACGTAAAGCATTTTAAACACATCATTCATGATAGAAAAACACCTAGGTTCAAGAAGTCTTGATAGAAGTGAAATGGTAAATCCTATAACCCAAGTGGGTTGGTAAAAGTGTTGAGCAACTGGGAGATCATTTTCAGTGTTAATAGAAGATTTATGGTTGTTGAAATGTTCTCTAAAGGTTGTTTATGTCCTACATATTGATGACTGCATTTTTTTACACTGTGTAACAAAATGGTGTTTTCTGTTTAACAACTGATTTCTTTATATAAAGTTTCTTTGTTTGTACATGTCAGAAAATGAGTTAGTGGTTTTATGAACTTGCAGGTTTGACAAAAGGCTTTATTGCATGGACGACACTCATTTTTGAGTAGGATGTTATTCACTTTTCTGTGAACAAGGATACCTTTTAGAGTTCTGTTTTTTTGGAAGGAGGCAACAAGAACTTCAGGAAATATCTGTTTATGACAATGATTGAGCCGTAGAAGATAAAAATGTTTCTTCAAAATCCATGAAATGTTTGAGTTTAAACTGATAGATAATAATAAGAGAAATTCTATTTGAAAGTTTAGTATTACTTGGGATTGTTCATCTAAATACTGTTAAACCTTTTGTAATTAACACAGATCCTGGAATCAGTGATCTACATTCATTGGTTTCATCAGAAAAATAACTTTATTCATTAAATAGTTTTATGAAGACCAAATTTCCTAAAACTTACCATTTTTTAAGATAATTTTTCATACCTGTTTTTATAAACTGATTAGTATATTTTTATCAGTCAATCTCCAGGTGTCATATTTATTTTACTTAAACACCTAAGCACAATTTTATATATATTCACATATTTAGCCATTTCTAAACTAAAATATCCATAACACCTTTTCACATACACTCTTGCCAAAGACTACATTGTACCAGAAATAAAATGCTTACAATAGTTCATAGAAATATAAATGTTTCCTGGAAAACCAAATATACATATCACTCTTCGATTATACCACCACACCCATTTTGTCCCTGAGGAAGAAAGTGGAAGCTTTCAAAAGTGCTTGGGTTACAGGATTCCTATTTCAAAAATAATACCATAATAGTTAGTAGTCTTTTATGACAAGATACTTTTTCAGTAAGTCAATTTTGAAGATAATACTTCTTGAATACAGTCAGTTATTAAACTAAACAGGTATTAAGTTTATGATACAACAAAATGTTTTGTTACCAACTGGAATATCAGAAAGCTCACAAATAAGTCTGTTTTTAATATTTATACATTATTAGTGTCAGTATCAGTTTTTTTAAATAGATGAATGTGTTTCATGGTAACCATAAGTTTCACCACATGTTAAGTATACCATCACTGAGATGTTTTGAGAGAACAAACCAAATGCATCACCTTTTACAGTTACAAATTTATATATGATCTGTACATGTCTGACTGTCAAGTTTTTAAATGACAAAAATGTATTTTCTGTGTGTTTAATGCTTAAAAACAACATTAAATAGAAGTCTTTTATAACTTAGGTACTTTCTATCCAAGTGGTATAGTAAACAAGTTAGAAAATCTTGATTTTCTGTATTTGAACTTACTATATTAGTGGGGGGTTTCTTCTTAAAAATGCTTAACAAGTTTACAATTTTTGTAAATTAGTTCTGTTTAAGCACAAATCAGGATTTAAACATCTACAGTTTGTATTTATTACCACCAGTTGAGAGTACTTGTCAAAGAAGCAAAAATTATACAAAGGACAACATTAAATAATGTTCCTCTTCCCTTTTTTGTTACTAAATCCCTAATAATCTCATTAGATAATAATTGTGTACCCTACTTTGTGGAAAATAATAACTGATTCCTTGAACTGGTCAATTACACTCAACCCATTAGTACCACACCTTTTACAACCCATACAAAAAAGGCACATGCTTACTTCTTAACATTTTTTCAACCACAACATTATTCTAATGTGGTATCATTGTTAATTTTTTCTTTCACTCTGGGTTGTTTTTTTTTTCACTAATTTTCAAATTACCCTTAATTTCACATGACAGCCTTCATCTTTTTAACAGCTGTCATTTTAGTTAAACAAGATATTTATCTTCATTATTTGAACAAAATAAACATACTAGAACATCATTTAATAAATATTTGCAACATCACAATATTTTGCAATTTTCTACCATATTCACTAAATAGTAAACTTCTACAATTTGATGACAATTTTTTATTTGGTGAACATATTAAAAAATATGTTTACAAAACACTGCAACTTAATAAAATCATAATGTGTTTATTAAAAAGTAAAAATAGTAATTATAAACAGAGCATCACCAAAATAACTTTATTATGCTTTAAGCAATCTCAAGTTATGCAACCTCTTTGCTTCATACAACATACATTTCAGTGTATAGGTATATTATTAAACCTGATGATGACAAAACCTTTTCCAAAAACTGTGCATTCATTATCATGTTAAACCTTTAATAAGATTTGTTATCCATTCAATCCATCTTTAAACTGTATAAGCTTACTTACCTTATGTAAAGTTATCATATATTTTCTCTTTGAAGAAAATTTCTATAGCTTTAAAATATACATAATTTTATACACAAATACATTCAGAATTCACAACAAAGGGAACAGAAAAGAAACTTTACAAAGCTATAAAAAACAACCTATATTTTAACTTTATCAACACATGATAGTCTAACTATGTGCTATATCCAAGCATATTTAAACTTTCTCAACAACTGTTCTCATAGCAAGAATAGTTTCTCTTTATTTCTTTTATGAAGAGGGGGTCTAATTAGACTTCTAGTAGTTTAATTAATAAGTGTACATCACATTCAATGTTTTTTTTATTTATAAAACCTATGTGTTACAAGTAATTAGTGATAAAATTAATTAGAAAGTCTATTATTATTAGTTCATATAGGTTGTAATGAACAATTTAAAATCTATATCTTTATTTCTACTAATGTGATCAGTTAGAAAAAAAAACAGTTAGACAAACATTTGAAAACTTTAATTGAAATAAATTATTATATTTTGAAAGGAAAACCATGTCTACACCTATATTCACATTTTAGTGTTTCCAAACATCAGTCTGTTTTCAATTCTTTTTTATTTCTTGCATTTTTACTTATTTTGGATATCAACAGTACTAAAACATTTGTGACATTATAACTTTCAAACAATGAAAAACAGATTTTAAAGTAGGCATATGTTACAAGAGCTACAGGTGTCAAATATAAGGGCTACAAATGATGTAAGAAATAACAACCATAAATAGTTATTTCAAAATTTGGGTTGAAATAAAGTTTTTTATTATCATTTAGAGAAAAAAGGTAAATTTTTTATAACTTCATTACCAAAATGTCTGGTGCATATAGCTTAGTTGCTTTGCACCATAAAATGCCAAGCTAACCAACCAACAATGAAAATGTCTAAACCCCTCCATTGTGCATTATAAATTCAGAAAAATAACACTTACTTTAAGGAAAACAAATCTCCATAAAGTCTAGAATGCATGCACACTGTTAATTTCTGGAATAAAGCCAAGGCCTGATAATTTACCAGGGAAACATTTAGTTGATGTTCATATTATTGTATTCATAAGTTAATGGCTGAAGCTACACCTGACTGCTATAGATTCAAAATAAACTAAATTCAAATAAATAATAATAAAGGTAATTAATAGACCAATCAAACAGATATTGAAACCTAATATTTATTTTCAATACTATTGACTGTTTTCCTAATCAATTTAAGGGGGGAAATGGAGGGAGGAGTTGAGACCCCACAGATAAAAACATTAAATGATACACGTATTACTTTTCAAAAAAGAAAAAAAGAATAGCTAGAAGGGATGGGGTTTCAACTCCCTTATCTCTACCTTAAATTAATGCCTATTCAAATATAATATTAAACAACCTAATTATTAATCTCTGAAAAATGTGTATGAAGTAAACCCCTATGGATCCCTTCACTTCACCTGCATTCTCTCATACAGAACTGAAGAATACAGTTATTAACTACTAAAAATATGAATGACTGGACCACTTGGGCTCCTGTCCTAGATCTGCTCATGCTTACACAACTTTAAATAATAGTGATACAATTGTAAAGCAAAAACATCACACAGTGTGAGAAAAAAATCAATATACAATAAATTTACACCTAATTATTTAAATAGCCAGAGAGTTGACAGTCAATGGTTCAAAATTGGGGCAGTGGTAGATAGCTTCTGTAGCTTTGCAATAACAATAACAGGAATAGTAAATTTAATGGCAATGGAAGTCATAAAGCATCCCCACACCTGCCTCTTATGTAAGTTTGTACCTAACAAATATTTTGATCATCTGGATATTTGGAATAACTAGAAACATTAATTTCAATTAGGTTATTACTTTTATGACAACTGATTTAATCATAATTTTGATTGATTGCTAAAATAATTATCACAAACACTTATTTTGATTGGTTAAATGACTCGGTTCTTCTGTAAGCAGATATACGTTAACATCACATAAGCAAAGAAATCACAAGTTTTACTAATGAAGAAAATTCAACTTAAAATGAAAAACATTTTATAACATACAATACATAAGGCAAGACATGAACTAGTAAATGTTGTTACTATTATATGGGTGAGAAGTTTCACTGATCTCACAGTTCCCACTAAAGTGAATGCATACAAGTTTGATCCATAGTTCACATCCCCACAAAGATAGAATACATTTAATTGCAAGAAATGTGAGGTGAAGAACATGTGAACTGCTTGCTCCAAACCTGAAAAGGAGAAGGCTAGGCCCAAATGAGGTTGAAAAGAAGAAAATTACCCCCAAATGAATGGGTTATTGAGAGGAGTTAAGAATGAATTTCCCCCACTGTCATTAGGGATCCTCCCTCTGTTGTATCTTGTAGAATCAGTGGAGTGTGGTCTATGGACTGTGAATGAGTAGAAGCAAACATTATCTAGTTATTCACAGAGAGAAGAGCACAAATTCTCATAGAGTAAAAAAAGAACTGAGGTTTGTCCAAACAAACAGGAAAGTCCTGAAATGGAAAACATGATTTAGAGCAATAAATATCAATGAAGTGGACACTGTGGGGAAGAATATTAAATTGTAGATTATGAAGAGAAAATGGTTAAGCACATAATTAACAATTTTGAAAAATAAAAGAATTATATGTTACTAGTAGTAATAATATGCAACTTACAAACAATCTAGGCCTAAACATACCTAGTTAAATTACTAATAATGAACTAACAAAGCCATGAAATTTTTTGAGACCACAAAGCATGTAACATTAATGTACTTGCAAAATGATTAAATTTATCTGGTAATAACACAAGTAATAATCAACATCTCATTTATAATTCATTTAAAATAACTCAGATGATAAAGGACATATAAATATCTAATTTACCAAAATCCATACATTAATGACATGAAATACTCAATTCTCCCATGTGTAAATAAGAGTTAAGCCACACAAATGGCATCTGAGTCACAACTACCATAGGCATATCAACCAGATTTGAAGTATGGTAAAGTTTATCAACATTTACTGGTCCCCTGGTAGAACTGGTATCAACAGAAACAAAAGTATGAGAAGAGCAATTCTCTCCCAAAGCAAACAACTTGGAAGCATGAAAAGTAGTGGAAAACTAAAACTCCTGAAATGGTGTGGAATATGACAGACTAAAATAAAAAGTGTTCAAAACAAAGAAAAACAGAGTGTGCAAATGTCTTCTCATTGATTACATTCTTACTTAGAAACATTGTTTCACTGAAAAGAAGAAGAAATCACTGGCCAAACCCATGAATCTAATTTCCTGAGAATTAAAGTCTGTATATAACGTTGAACTAAATTCCTGGGAAATCTTACCAGTAGCATGTTCAGCTATAATGGGAATTTCTATAGTCAATACACTGATCATATATTACTGCAGCAGTAATTTGGTTTGTCAACATATTAGATACCCAGAGCTCTCATGATTGTGAACAAATGTTCTTAATGTAAGGCTCAGAGAAAAGAGGAAAAATACCAAAGACAGGAATTTTGTTTCTTTTGTTGTTGCGGTTTTACTTCTGAAAATATTTTTGACTATTTGAAAGCTGCAAGAATATTCTTCTATGACATCATATGTTTATTCTGGTTTATCAAGTGCAGTATGTAATAATTAACTGATTGAAATCCAAATTATTTATTAGATAAAAATTCATCTTGACCAAAAAATATAGAATTTAAACTTTTTATATTTGAAAAGAAAGATATAAACCCTTAACAGAATTAGATTTATCTACATTAATTTTCTAAAAGGTACAACTGAAGATTGCCATTTAAACTCTTAAAACACTTCAGTAGTTTAACACTAATAATACAAACACAGAAAACCATACAGTTGATTTAAAAGACCTTTATACTTTACGTTTTTAGTAGATAATAGATGTACAAAAAAAAAAATAAACTACATTACCTTCATCTCTCAAGTCTACGTAAATATTCTTCTTTTCACTTATAAAAAACACACAGTGCAGATTTAGGATCATTTCCTGAAATTCAAATAGTTATATCACCTTTTTGCAAGAGATGAATGTAACTGAACTGTAGCCATGTTGAGAGTAACAAGATAAAACACTTCAATGCTGTAGTGTGTGATTTACATAAAGCAGACTTTTATCACTTGTTTTTATTCACCCTAAGAATATCGGTGACCTAACTATTGAAAAACACACAAAAATTATGAAAACTAATTTAATATTAAAGATAGCTATGTACAGTATAAGAATTCATGCTTTCAGTTAATATGTACACAATACTTGCACCACACACTTGTTACACAAGTTTTAATTTTTTTAAATTTATAAAAACAGATAAAATGTACCAACATACATTTTTAAAATGTATAAAAATAACATTCAATAAAGTTACAGTAATATAATAGCTTATGCTTTTTGTTTTGAATGAGTTTTAGCTATGTAAATAATTTCATTGTACTTATAAAGCCATTATTGTTGGTTAGTCACAATTATCAACCTGATTTATGTCTCTGCTAAGTGTTATAACTGCAGAACTCATATGCAATAAAACTGTATTTCTTTCCAACCACTCCTAAAGAAAATATTTAACTCTCACTGATAAAGAATAAATATTTACAATTACAAGTTGTACATTAGTACAATTTTAGTGCCAGACCTTAAAAAAAATACTGAAAAATAAATATTTAGAACCTTAAGTGGGTGAAATATTGAACCTGATGTTCCACACTTGAGAAATTCTTTTATATATGACTAATGCTAAAAAATTCCTTACTTATGTCAGGATTTCAATGTCAGGGAAATGTATCTCTAAAAGTAGAAAGCAAAGAGGTTCCATCTTTAAACACATTTAAGACTACATATCAAGAGCAATATTAACATGGTAGAATACATCATGATGTATTTCAGTTTCTATATAATACATAAGGTATAAAAACCATAATAATTCTGGAAAGTATTTTAACTTTTTCTTGAATAACTCAGTTTGAAAGATTCAACTTATGTTATTTGCTATTTCTAAGAAATAAAATCTTAAAAACCTTTATGACCTCCTCAGACAGCCAGATCATTAACATATCCAAAGATAATCTGTATTAATAACACTTATGTAGTAATTCTTAAAAGTCTTCAGTTAACTATAAAATCCTATGTTTTTTAGTACTATGAAACCTCACATTGACATATTCTCATGCTCATTTTACACCACTTCAAAACAAGCAAAAGCAATAATGGAAAAAAAAAAAAAAAATCAAAATTTTTGTATTTATATATTTACAAAAACATGCCATATCAACATGTAGGGGGAGGTTAAGTGATTAACAATATATCATGCATTTCGTGATGACGAGAAACCAACTTGAAGTAAAAACGTATTTCAGAACAACTGTTGCAAACTCCTTCTTTGTTAATCTGAAGATGACCTAAGGTCAAAACATTGTTCTCAGTTTTATTTTGGTATAACCAGTTGTCCTGAGATACATATAACATACTTGTTATGTTACTGGAAAGTCATACAACAATGGGAACATACAAATTTCAGAATTTCTTGCTAACACTCTCTATTGAATTACATAGAAATAACTTATGGGAAAGCTAGTCTAATCTAACATTTGTATTAGGTAAAAAAAAAATAAACCTTTAAACTCCATACACAAATTATACTGCACAACAATTTTTTTTAAATGTTTTGCTTCCTGAAAAGGTTTTGCTGATTGTGACAGGTATCTGGTGGGTATGCACAAATATAGTTTTGGTTTTGCTTCATCACGTAGAAACTTTGAGAAATAGACAGTTAACTGTTTACTGGCAATAACTTATTTAATTGTGTTTATGTTTGTAATACTCTATTAAGTTCACCATAATTAAAAGTGTTTTGCTCCTGATTTTTTTTTGTATTCAATGTCCTGTGCATCACGTTGCAGTGTCCAACA
The DNA here is from genome assembly GCF_004210375.1 of Tachypleus tridentatus. Taxonomy (NCBI): domain Eukaryota; kingdom Metazoa; phylum Arthropoda; class Merostomata; order Xiphosura; family Limulidae; genus Tachypleus; species Tachypleus tridentatus. The sequence continues at coordinate 58,064,943 of NC_134828.1, forward strand.
ATAGTCAGCAAGCATTGACAAATTTCAGTTGCCCTGATATTGTTTTCCCATTGCAGCAAAACTGAAGATTTCAATGAAACTGTACGTAATGGGCAAATGTGGATGTGATTTTCGTGATCAGCAGCCAAAAATCTATAAGAAACACCCAACAGTGTTCAAGAAGCAAAAACTTTGTTGTGCAGTGTTATCTAACATTAACTTCATTCTCCACAAGCAAGGAAAGGTGACAGAAAAAAACCTATTTCATAATATAAAGAGTAGTATTTTACCTTTCTGTGTTGTTACAGATTTGAATATCAAGTTCAGGTCCTCAATTTCCTTCTTTTCCTTCCTACTTGTTGATCTACCTGAGGTAATGTGAGTAGAGTGTGATTACTCTTCTACTACCAACAATTTGTTTGAACCTTTGTATCAATAACTTCAATAAACATGGCATACTATTTCATTGATTAAGTAAACAAATTATGCATTACAAAGATAATTAGAGTTTTAAAGTATTCAAAACATATTATCTAATATACGTTCATTAAAAATAAAGAAAATGTGACAGCTGTTAAGATGAAAACTACACTTTATGAATTTGACATTAATGTGGTACTTATAAGATTACTATATGGAAGTATGATTTTACAAAGCCTTTCATACTGTTCTTCTTTCTACTTTCCTACAGACAATGTTGATGATAATTATGAAATTACAAAGTGTTAAAGACATGTTAAAAGGCCATCAGAAAATTTTGCAGTTTCAAACACTGGTAAAAGTTATGGTAGCTTTGGATACCTTGTTGGACTGTAATATTTTGAATGCTAATGCACTGTCTTCTCATGAAGTTTATAAGAACTGACCACACCTTTTCAGCATGATATTAAAGCAGTAAAATGAGATAAGTAACACCCAGAATTTGCCTTTATCAGACCCAACTTAAATACATCTGATCTATTCAGGATGTGTGTGTGTGTGTGTGTTGGTGTGCATCACCACTGAATATATCCCAAATCAGTCATTTTCTGACCTCAACAAAGTATTTGGTTATTTCAAAATCAGATTTGATACACTAGCCAAAGAATACTATAAAAAAACAGAAACAAGAAACAGTCTCACCTTTGCCTTACACACCATCTCATGTGCACCAGACAAAACAATATCACCAAACAAGCATCATCACAATGTAATTGAAAAAACAATTAGTCAACATGACTATAATCCATCATTACTACACAACCTGTGTGAGGAAATTAGTCACTCACACAATCAGCAGAACTTCACAAGTAGCATGGAAATTTCTAAGGCAGACATAGAGAAGACAGCTTTTTGTGCAAGATGTGAACTGCCTCTAAAAAGATTAATTTTTGATTACTGAATATTGAAGATAGTAATAATTGGACACACAAGTCATTTATTTTCATAAAATTAATTGATTACTTTGCATGAAACTAACTGATATAATCAATTCTCATAGGTATACAATTGTATTTCATTCTGATTAAGAAATTTTGAAATTTAACCATGAATCTTGCAACAATACGTTATTTTTTGATCTGGCCTAAAGCTAAGCAATGTAAATCTAAATCAGATAGCCAAAGTGAGAGAAAAATAGTACCACCATCAATACAGATACCCATTTATTTTACTTTCTGTTCAAAGACATTAAAATTACAATTGGTTGATATAAATAAATCAACTTTTTTTAGACTGTTTGCAAATTTTTAACACTGCTTCCACAAGTCAGACACCCAGGATTTGTGCTGAATGGCTGTCCTTAATAAATAACATCCTTCTAGAATAAGCTAAAACTCACTTTTAGAGTTTTCAGGTTGAACAAAAATCTCCCACAAAGTTTTATGAAAAAAATATGCAGATTTGGTAATGCTATTGCAAGTTTTTGACTCCCATAGTACACAGTGGTAAACTTGGAAGATGTGTATGTTGTGTTATTGACTATTTGCTTTCATTCTTGCTTTTTGTTTTCAGAGTAGATACAAAATCCATGACCTTCATATCAGTGGGATAGTTCTCATCTAGCTATTTCAAAAGTTTGTTCTTCAATCTATCTTTCATTTCTTTAAACATCATTGACTAGCATATCAGTGCAAGTATAACTTTCTCTGGCAAAACTTGTTGCATATTATTGGCATATGAGAATAGTTTTGTATCATCAGATTTAATTGTATTTCCAATCATGTTCATAAGATCATCTGGATCTCCTGGAAGTAACGTAGTACAAAGAATCCTTAATCCTGCCATGCAGAATGCAAGCAATCAACTGCTCTTTTAAAGAGCATTAAAACCTGATGCTTTTCACCGAGCTTCTTGATTTGGAAAGTTTAATGTTGTTGTGGATTCAATACCAAATTGAATCTGCATTGCTCCTGTGCCATGTTGAAATACCACAACAATGTCTTGCTTTTACACTTCAATTCTTGGATTATCTGCATCATTCATTCAGTGTCACAAACTCCATGGAATCCTCAGAAGTTCTGCTAGACATTTCATCTTCATCACTCTCCAGTGGAATAGATAAATCAGTCCTTCATTTTCTCTTTCTTCATACTTTTAAATTACCTTGCAGCTCTTTCACACCTGCTTTTTATGCCATTTTGACCTCTAAGTCTGAACCATTGTATCTGCACTGTTACTTTGAACTTACAAGCCACTTTCTTCTTTTCCTGTATTAATGTTACTTTATCAATAGAAGATCAGTACACTTAATCACTAAATGTTGTAGCATGTTGATATTTGTTTTGTGGCCAGCTGTAGATCCAGTTTTCACAAAAGAAGGTTCAACAGTTGTCTGTTTTTTGGCCAATGAGGTTTTGGTTAAGGCATCAGCCAATAAACAAAATATTCAGATTGACAGCAAAGTACAATTATCTACCCATGTTGTTTCTGGTCTTGTATCTGAATTTGTTTTAATGAAAAACTATTTAATATAATAAAAAATAGTTTTTCATAGTTTAAAACTTTCACATAAAAAGTCACTAAAGCAATTAAGTTAAAAGGAAAAGTGCTTGTCCTATTAAGTACTCTTGATGATTTACTAGCTGCTTCACATGGACAAGTGACAGTAAGAATAAAACCATAATAATTTGTAGGACTCACTCAACAACTGGAAAAGCCTTTTTTTCTTATTACAATAGAGCCACAATTCAAAGTGATAGGACATGCATTTATTTCACCATTGCCTTTAAAGTTTAAAAATCGTAAATTTACAATTTATGTTGTCCCTACTAATGAGTTATATACTAATAATTTCATTTTAAAATGTTGTCCAAATCTACTTACATTGAACATTTGTAATAATATTGCAGATACTACTTATAATTAGCATGAACAATTATTATGTGGCTAACTAACTCATTTTGTATTAACACTCACAGACTAGAATTAGGCTCAGCCGCTACGGTAAATTCAAGTTACAGTATATTACTTTAAAGTACAAATATTGCACTGGTTACAATTTACATAATTCAGAATTTCAATGCCTATGTATACAACAATAAGATTTAAAATTGTTTTACTTTGATATATTTCATTCTTCTGATCAACTTCTTTCCTGGTTTGTTTGGTTTTTTTCTTTAGAGACATCACTTCACTAAAATAAAACTATAAAAATTGTTAGTTTCCTGCGTTGTTAGCTATCCATATGTGTTATCAAGCGACCTCTACAGTTTCGAACAAAGAGTACAACAGAATCTGCTTGTTTGTTTGTTTGTTTTGGAATTTCGCACAAAGCTACTCGAGGGCTATCTGTGGTAGCCGTCCCTAATTTAGCAGTGTAAGACTAGAGGGAAGGCAGCTAGTCATCACCACCCACCGCCAACTCTTGGGCTACTCTTTTACCAACGAATAGTTGGATTGACCGTAACATTATAACGCCCCACGGCTGGGAGGGCGAGCATGTTTAGCGCGACGCGGGCTCGAACCCGCGATCCTCGGATTACGAGTCGCACGCCTTACGCGATCGGCCATGCCAGGCCACGGAATCTGCAAGAAAGTTCTCGCCATATTAAGAAAATAAAAAAAGCATACGTATGTTTATATTCTTATCATTGTTAGTAGAATAGAATATTTTGTAATATTAGTAGTATTATTAGGTTAAAAGGTGAGAAATAGGACGTGACTGATATCATAATAGTTGTCTCCAGATCCTAAAATAAGTAATTAATATGATTTTAATCTGTAATTTTTGATATATTGCATTAGTTCTGGAACTAGCGCTCATACCCACGAAATGTGTGAAGCTAAAATTCTATGTCGGATGCTAATCAAACTCAAAGCTGGTAGTAGAGGTAGTTGTAAGTTAATTATAGCAAATACAAATTATAAATTAAAGTTTTTCAAAGTGTGTATGAGATTGGGATAAATGGCTCATTTATTATCTGAGTTCACAATATTTTGTAAGTTACTCAAAATTTCGAATAGAAAGACTTGCATTTTCAAAGCAGTATATTTTAATTTTAGATTATAACATAGTATAGTAACAAACTTTTCAAATATTTGTTGGACATCAGTTTGTTTGTTTAGAATTAAGCACAAAGCTGCACAGTGGACTATCTGTGCTCTGTCCACCATGGGCATCGAAACCCAGATTTTAGTGGTGTGAGTCTGCAGACATATGCTGTGCCATTAGGGGCTTGGACATCAGTATGAGCACTTTTCTAACATCTAAATTGTATTTTATTAGGTGTCAGTTAAGTCCTCAAATGTTACCTTAAGAGTATTAATAATAGACATAATACATTTAGCAGATTAAGTAAAAAATATTAATTCTTAAAGCTTTTGTCTTTTATTGATAATGTAGTACCAAAGAAACTGCTGTTGTGGCATATAATACAACTCATTAAGGATATTCATTTGAAGCATTCTTGGAAATTTCATACACACACATATATATTCTTGTGGGATCACTGGCCATTAATAGGAAGCCAAAGGGTCTAATATTACAGAAGATGAAAACATTTTTTAAATTGTTCAGTTACTTATTTTGCTTATGCTTGTGATGGTTTTGGATAAAATACAAATAATTTCAAATATTTGCACATTTTATAGAAATGTAATATAAAAACATTTTCACCATTTCAGTGTTAATTTGATAAAAAATACGTATATACTGAATATACTTTATATATGTATACATACAGTTATAAACTATAGCAGTTTATAAAATAATTTTTAAAAATATTTTAAGTATAATATTTTTATCATTTGAGTTATCTATGATTATACAAGATAACATGTACACTCTCACATAATTTTGAAAGGTAATTTTTTTAAAACTTAATTATTTTCCTATTGCAAATAATATGATATGATGATGGATTTTTAATGAATCTTTGTATGCATTGGAGCCTTTTTAACAATAAAATATTGTTTTCACTGCATAATACTCCTGTCTTACAGGTAAATATCAGTTATTCTCTTTGAAATGAAACATCTGTTTTCAATTGCCTAACTTTAAACTTCATACAACTTTTGAACCACTTACTTAATCAAATGAAATTCTGGTTCTTATTCCATAGTATCAACTATTATTTGTATCTTGATAAAATTATTGCAAATATTAACAACAAAGGCACCATATATAAATATGTTTGGAATCCCATTGGAAAATAATGGTGGTGTAAAGGTTTAACATTATTTAAGTATGATTATTTACACACATTGAAAAACCTTCAGTAGTCTAATGTATTTGACTGAGGTGAAACAAGCTAAAAGAATTAGGAATCTTTTTTTTAGAGAAATTTATAATTTGAAAATAAGAAGGCTATTTTAACCTTGATATAAGATTTTGATGTGGGCTACCATTGCATTTAATAGCTTATAAGGCTCACTGGCATACAACAACTACAGTAGTGGTTGAAATACTATTGATGTAAGTAGTTTGTTAGAACAACAGTTTTTATAATATGAAGTTTGTGAATGTTAACTTAGAAAAGGCATTCACTCCATAACAGCTGTTATACAAGTGTTCATTGTCTGTTCCCTAGTAGGACAGAGGTAAGTCTTTGAATTTACAATGCTAAAATCAGGGTTTTGATTCCCCTTGGTGGACACAGCAGATAGCCCAATGTTGCTTTGCTATAACAAAACAAACACATTCTGTCTGATATGTCTAAAATATTATCCACCATCCACTCACCATATTGTCTGACTGAAATTATATATAAATGAAATCTTTAGATCATTAATGCATGTAATAAACCTTTGAAGTCCAAAGTACACGTAGTTTTTATAATAATTAATGCATTCAGAGGGAGATTTTAAGTTTCTAGTTTGTTATATTATATTCTTAAAGTTTATTTGCAATTTTTCTCTATTTTGTTTCACACAGCTATTTAAAAGTTATCATATTTTATCAGAATATCTCTCCTTTATGATTGAACCTTTTTATATTTATTACTCATGTAAAATAATAACATTTGGTCAATCTAGAATCTTTTAAAGCTGAAAAAAATTATATCTAAGACAGCTCATATCCTTATGTTTTCATTATCAACTTTGAGGGTTATTTTTAGGAGTCATAGGACGATGGAAAAATTCCATACATATAAAAAATTTGCTAATGTGTTCATGGGCTATGTAGCAGTGGTAGTGGATTTATCAAGTGGAAGCTGACGTATGCTCTCCATAGAGAGCCATTGTGTGGGTTTTCTATACATTAAAACACAGCTGGCTACAGTACAATGTTTTATCTCATTAGACAGGACTTAGTGTACAAACAGTACTGGTATGTATTTTTTTTCTGGTCACAATCAGCTATGTTTTTTGAGTAGTTGTGATACATGCTTTATTAAATAGTGGGGTTTAACTACATTGCTTTAGTGATTATGTTGTGAATTTCATTTCTTGAAGAAAGGTAATTATAGCCTTTAGGTGTTAATGATCTTCCCTATCTGGTAAAACATAACAGAAGTGATCATGTTGTATATTTTGTTTTTTTAGTGAGGTATGAATGAATTTAGTGCATTATGTAATCATAGTATTTGATTTTTGTCCTGTTGAGATGTTAATCCAGTGCTTTGATATCATGAAAATTCTAGTAAAAAATAATAATATCTAGATATTTTCAAACATTTGTTAACTTTTCATGAGTCTATGCAATTGTTGTCTTCAGCAATTTTTACTCGTGAAAAAATTTAAAGGAACTCAGCATTGACAGTTTTTATGCCCCTGTAAAAGTGTTTCTTGTGCATAACATCAGGGTCATAAAAGCAAGAACTTGTTTACCCTTTTTAATACTACTAAAGTATTAGAGTATAAACATTTAATCATATTTTAGATTTTGTAATGTCATTAAAACTTTTAATTACTTTTCCATTATTTACAATTTGTTACCCTCTTATAAGTTACAAAAAACAATGTGCTCATTACCTTTGAAGGAGTTTCAAAATGACAGGGTTTATAATTTTGTTGTTTTCTGACAATAATTATATTTGCTCAGGCTGCAAGCTAAGAAGTGATGCATTAAATTAATTTTGATTCTCCTTTATTATGTTTATAAAGAATACTTGATTATGAGTTCCAATAAAAATTGCTAGGTTTATCAGCAGCTTTACTTAAAACCTCTAGATACCTACCTTGTAGCTTAATATTGGAAAATGTCACTACCACAGCAGCTTCTTGGATATAAAATATGGCAATTGTCAGTCAGATTTTCAAAGAAATCTATGCGGTCTTGATGATATTCTCTAAGCCCTGACATAATGTGATTGGGATTAACTTGTTGCCGCTTGCTGGTAATATCAGCAGCAGGTTACCACAGAGATGTATTGTTCTTAGTATACATATACAGTAAATGCCATTGAAATAATGTGCTTTATGTAATTTCAGATTACTGTACCTATATAAGCAGCTGTTTCATGTAGGGTGAAATTCTCCTGCAGGGTTAAGAACCTAAAAGAACAAACCAACATTTACTATTATGGAGTATATATAGTTGCAAATCTACAGTATGACTTGAATGAGTCTTACAAATCATAAATGATCAAGTCTGATTGTAAGCACTTGTCTGTAATGGCAGATTCATTGCTCTTAACTTTAACCCTCTGTTCCTAGAAACATTTCTTGAGACGTCTCTGAACCAAGTAGTTTAGAAATAGTAGATATTTTATTTTTACCTAAAAACATTGAATGAATTTTTTTTCTTAAAAAGTTATAGAAGTTGCTATTTAAGAGATGTTTTCTTGTAGGAAAGACAAATAGAAAGTTCACTAACACAAGTTTCAGTATTAAATGATAAAGAGAAAAACAAACAAACATGCAAATCAGGTACATATTGTAATGATGTAAGGAAAACACTAGGTAAAAAAAAAATAATTAAAGAAAAACAAAATATAGGAGTTTGAGAGTGTTTACAAGAGGATAACTTATTGTTTAATTTTAAAAGTATAATAAAGAGAACAAAACTACTAATATTCATCACTGGTACAACTCATTTACCATTTCAAACAATACAATAGTCCTGTTTCACTAGATGGTTGGTGTTTAACCTTCCAGTCCTCTTTACCTCAAAATTAATGTCTGTGATGCTAAACAACTTTTTTCTTGATCATTTAATGGAAATGTGTACAAAGAAAGCATACTCATATCAAGAATTTCAACTCACATTCTTTGTCCAGTGAATAATGTCACTCCATGACCATTGTTCACTGACAGCATTGGTCATGAAACATTTTCAATCATTATCATACTTGATCAACCAGGAATATTTTAGTTATAACCCATTTAACCTGGACTCTATATACAGTACTAAAACAATCTAGGAGTGGATCCACTAAGATTTACTATACCAGTTAAGTGTCTCCTTTATTTTAATTAATTCTATAGCTACCTCAATGCACCAATTCTTTAATGATTTTTATTTTTCGATTTTCCAATCTTAATTCAGTCCAACCCTTTTTAAAAACAAATAGATTTACTTTAGTTTCTTAGATTCGATTATTTTATCACTGTGATTTTATCTGAATCTTTTTCAGTTTTCGAATTCTGCCATATTCTTTGTTTCTGTTTCCAAAACTTAGTTTACTTCAAATGTTTAGAGTTCCCAAGTTTATGTTGAAAATAGTGTACTGAGTAAGAGAGAGAAAAATGATACTTTTCTATAGACCTTTACAAAGCAGAATAATTAGGATAAAGAACATTTTTGAGTCAAATCTAACACATAGTACCTCAGTACACACCCACACTATCCCCTTACTATGTGTGCAAAGTTTTAGGTTCTCTTCTCTTGGATGCATTGCAGTCACACCTACAACTCATCATAATGTTAATGGCTAACTCTATGTAACCAAGTTATCCAGCTCAGACAGTTCTTCTTTTAGTTTGGCTCTTAAAACGTGTAAACAGATAAACTGTTGTTTCATGAACCGAAACCAGAAGTGTGTTAGTCATTAGTTTGGTGCCAAATCTTCTCACTACCTCCATATGATCATTCCAACGTACTGGTCATTCTGAAAGTCCATTGACCAATGAAACTAAAGTGGTGACCTGAAAATGAACAGGTCCAGTAAGGTAAGAGACTGTACATTTTCACTAATGACAGCACCAGAAACAAACTCCTACGGTCAAGATTCTAAAGATTGTCTTGTGGTCTTTCTACAAAATACGATGATGTTTCCTTCTTCACCATTCAATAACTTTATTGGTGCTGTCTTCCTCATAGTTCCCGGGACCTACTGAAAGCTACATCTTGTAATGTTCTTTGGAGAAACACAGTAAGCCAAAAATTAAAGAAAAAAACCAGGTAAAGAACTAACTATACCTTAGTAACGAATAACATTATGTGAACTAGATGTACTTCCAAACTGAAATTAAAAGAAACAAGTATTTTCATTTCTTGCTTTTATAGTTCATATGTCATGCTGTGTTCTAGCCAAGAGAGTGCATAATTCTACTCGTGATTCATGGCATGTGCACGTTTTACTGATTTCTAGTACTCGTCTGGATAAATAGTAACCAATGTTCATATCTCTAGTATTTGCTTAGATAAACAATCATCTATGTTCTGATCGCTAGTATTTTCCTGGATAGATACTGTTGTGTGTTACGATCCTTAGCACTTGCCTGATTAAAAATATGCTCAAATTACGTTTTCTTACAATAAATAGTTACAGGTGTTCGTATATCACTCTATAGTCTTAAATACATTGTTCCCAAACTTCTGATCTGTAACAGTTGGGGATTGTGAGTAATAAAATATATCCAGATATTGGTATCATGATCACATTAAAATTTAGCATTAATCCTTTTCTCTAAATATTCCACTTCTATAAATACACTATAAAACTGAATACGCACGTTTCAAACCCAAGAACCTTCATTTTGAGATCAGGTACAAGGTTAGAGGTCGTGAATTGTTGCACTACACTTTTCTGATAACTTATATACAGCTGTTGTATGCTTGGTATGATCTTGTGTTTAAGGCGCTCGACTCTGAATTTAAGGGTCATAGGTTCGAATCTCCGTCACCAAAAATACTTGCCCTTTCGTCCATGGGGCATTATATGTGACGGTCAGTCCCATTATTTGCTAGTGAAAGCATATTCCAAGAGTTGGTGGTGGTTGGTGTTTAGCTATCTGTCCTCCAATTTATGGTTGCTAAATTATGAAAAGTAAGTAGAGATAGCCCTTGTCCTGCTTTTCGCAAAATTCAAACCAAAGCGATATATCTGTGGATTTAGAAGGCTAGACACCAGGTTTCGATATCCATATATTAATTATAGAAATGTAAACTAATTTGTTTTCGATAAGTGCTATACCCATGAAACGTTATAAATGCAAAACTATGCCATGCAAATTAAATGTAGAACTGTTTGTTTATTTTTGTTTAAAGTTAGCTACACAAATACACAATGGGCTATCTGTGGCTGCCCATCACGCTTACCTAAACTTATTTTCTAGCATTATAAGTCCACAGAAATATAGAAGTGAAAGCCATTGAGTCATTGTTTAAGTAACACATGTTAACATATACCTACATAAAACATAGTGGAATTTTATATAAGTAAAAAAATAACGTGTTTAAAAATGTAAAATATGCCATATATCTGAAGTCTTATTTTACAATAGAGTAAAACTACATTTACTAAAATCATAGTGTGTTATTGTTTTCAATTAGAAGATACTTTTAAAGTGACTTTAAAAGCAAAAACTATAAATCTAGTGTTATTATATGAAAAGATCAATGTTGACACTTTGTCTTGTGGTGAAGGCATCACTTCTAGCACTTTGACATTAGTGACATGATCATATTATGCTGCCTGATAACATCCTCATTTTTGGAAAAACATGGGTTTTCATATTAAGTATTTGAAAAAAAAATTGATATTACTCCAACTTGTATATTAATTAATTTAATTTTGCATATCACATACATATACATCACCTAATTAATTTATTAATATTTAATTAAATAAAGTATTACTTAGATATTAATTAAGAATTTGCACTTCACCATATATTAATCACATTAATAATTTATCTTTAATTGATAAATCTCCCCCAGTAACACCTCAACCACCCTCCCTCCTGGTATTGTCCTTTGGCAGATAGTACATGGCCAGCAAGATCTGCTCACATCTCTAATGATTCCTGGGCAATGGACATAACTAGTGGATCTATCTGCTATCTTCTTTGCTCTTAGGTGTCCTTGCACAGTCAACTCGTGAATTTGTTTCATCAGTTGAGTCCTGTATTCTGTTGTTATGATTTGCTACACTTCCCCAGTATAATTTCTCTGTTTGATTTGGTACAGCAATTCCTTCTAATACTCTACTCTATAAGTGCTTTACCCCTTTGTCTTCTGCTCGATTTTTTCCCATATACTGTCACAAAGATTGTGCAGTGAAAAGTGTTTCTTTTACGCTTCCTTCAATTCCTGCAAACCAACATTCGTGATATCACCTTTTGACCTTTGTAAGATCTTCGTGTTATGTTTGCTATTATTTTCTTGAGTTCTATTGGTGACTGCCATGCTTCTTCGTTTATATATATATGTTTTTCATACATATAGTCTTTGATAGGTCTGAAAAAGCACTTCCTTTTTTTTCTCTATTCTGTTGGTACTGTCTCCTTTGTCGTCTGTTAAATTTTCTCCCAGGCATTGTCCCAAAGTTTCTGCAATGGAGGGACTTTCTTTCATAATTCCTTCAGTTCCTACAAACCTACATTCGGGATGTCCCCTTTTTGACACTTGTAAGGTCTTGATGTCTTGCTTGCTCTTCTTTTCTTGACCACTAGTGGTGACCACCAATGGTTCATCAATCTTCTTTCAGTCTGGTATCTGAGTTTCTACTAGCTGGTATGTTTTAAACAATTTGGTCAAATATGGATGTTTTATACTGTTGTCTCCAGGTCTCCCACATAATATAGTGCATTTATCTTTATTTTCTTATGGGACACTTTCTCATTGTCCCATCAATAAGTACACACACACACTCACATGTGTAGTTTGCCTCTCATTTGGTCATAATATATTAGACTGGTTCTCACTACTGCAAACAATTTCTTGTAGGCACTTCACTCTTTTGTCCCCAACATATTCTTCACTCACTGGCATGTTGTGATTTGTTGGTACTTCTGAATATCTGTAACATGCTCCAATCACTATTGGCACTGTTGATCCATTTGTTAACTTAAGTCGATTGTTAGTCGTTTACTGATTAACCATGGAAATGGAACTTCCTTTTCATAGTAAATCTGGCGTCTTTTATTGATTCTGTTTCATTTGGTAGCAGCATCTATGCTGACAGTCAAACTTTTCTAGTTTCTTAACAACACCATCTATAGAAGTTGCTATAGCAGCTTTATAATGAGATTTTTGCTGTTGCTTGTTTGTAATGGAATTCCATTCCTTCGCAACGTTACATATTTTATAACAAATATAACATTTCTTTACCCATTTGTCTGTTAACCCCATGTAACCTTTGGTAGACTCCTGTTTCTAGTCAACTACCAGTTTTTGTTTTAAATAATAATCTCTTCAAATTAAGACAAACGTATGTACAAAAATTATTTACACCATCAAATATCACAGTTATATTCAAAACTCTAAATAATTAATCTTTATTTTCAAATATCCACTTAGGCTGATTCAATTACTTTAGAATATAATTGACAATATAAACTGTTTTTCTCACAGTACTTACTTTTACTCACAGTACTATTAGTAAATTTTTCACTTAGTAAGTACCCCATGGGTTACAACAGTTGAATCATAACTTTAAAAAATTGTCTACTTCTCATCAAAATCCACAGAGAATGGTTCAATTTCTATTGATCCCCCTTTTACAATACAAATTATTATATTTATTAAACTTTGAAACTAACTTTATCATATCGCTCGATATGGTTAATTATTCTCACACCAGCTAACTTCACGTTTTCTTTCACTGACTAATTTTCTGAGAAAAGAACAATTTTTCTCAACCTAGCTCACAGTTGGTTGGTCGCCCATATATTTATAAATTGTTCATTGAGGCCTCAAACTTTCTGTAAACTACGCAGTGACGTTTGAGTGTAACAATATAAACTTGAGGAAACATAAAAAATACAGTAACTTGGCGTCAATAATTGACTCACACAATGTATGACTCTTACCACGTTGGACCCGGCATGGCCAAGCGTGTTAAGGCGTGCGACTCGTAATCTGAGGGTCGCGGGTTCGCATCTCCTTCGCGCCAAACATGCTTGCCCTTTCAGCCGTGGGGGCGTTATAATGTGACGGTCAATCCCACTATTCGTTGGTAAAAGAGTTGGCGGTTGGTGGTGATGACTAGCTGCCTTCCATCTTGTCTTACACTACTAAATTAGGAACGGCTAGCACAAAGCTACTCGAGGGCTATCAAAAAATCATAGCAAGAGCGTTAAAAGTGATTATTTAAGTTTGGTTGTATAACGTGGCAAGTTTGTTTGTTTGCCACGTTATACAACCAAACTTAAATAATCACTTTCAACACTCTTGCTATTAATTTTTTTAAATCATTAAATATTAACTCACCAAATAAAGTGAATAATAACTCTTAAACTAAACAGTTTTGTATATCCAAAAAATATTAATTACTAATTTGAAATCATTCTTTCCCCAACTTGTGTGTCTACAGTGAAGTTATAATTTATAAAGCTTCTGTAATAAATAATCATTTTCTTTGAAACAAATATGGATTTTTAACGCGATAAAACAGGCAATTTTTAAATACTCTATAACTTTTTATTTTCTATTTACATAGATTTTATTTTAATTTTTTTATCGATGTGAAGTTTGTGAAAATTCGGGACAAGAAAACATAAATCGAGTTCCACTGTCTCTTATTAGTGAAGAAAATCGTCCGATCATAGAAGTTCTTCTATTGTTGTCTTGCATCTGGCTTTCTAATTCAGTTAAACACTAGTTAAAATCTTCTTGTGGATCTAAATATGTTTCAGGAGCTTACTTTTCTCAATTTTTCTATCTACTCTAGTCCTCGGAACACTCTGATTCTGATGATTTCCTTTCGTGAAACAAATCCCGCAGTTCTTTGAAGTAAGGTGGTCTCATTGATTTATATTTCTTAAATTTGTTGTAACGTCTACAATGTGAAGATACCTTCTTCCTTTCAGTTAAAAGAGTTTCTGATATATATGAGATTATTGGTTGATATTTATGAGTCTGTGTTGGTATAAAATATTTTGTATGTGATCCTTCAAGACTCGTCATCATGTTTGTTATTTTATTTGAGGCATGACTATTTTGGATGTCCTTCTTATTGGTAAAAACATTCGCCTTTGTTTCTTTCTAAAAATAACAAGAATCAGGATAAGTTGATGTTAGTTATCATTATATAGAAATTACCTCTTGGAAATTAATACAATGAAACTACCGATAACTGGGCTATATCAATTTAGTGGATATCAATTAAAATACGTTTTCGAACAACACTTTTATTGAAATATCCAAATTTTGAGCAAACTAATTGACTCTATAAATTGATTTCTAATAAGTAAAAAGGGAAGGGAATGTTTATCTTATGCATATCGAAATAATTTACAACTTTACTTCGGGGAAAACTCTGTAAAAAGTATCAGTTACTAACAAGCGTTATTAGAAATTTGAGAATTTCAAAAATAATCAAACTAAAAAAGAAATTGAAATAAAAAAACGTTGGTACTAACAACTATACTTTTGAGAATGATAAATTGCGTGATGTATATTTTAATTTAGTTGCTACAATTATCGAGAATTTCACTCTACGTTGTTTTTGTTGGTTATTTTTTATCAGAACACTGCAAAACGGACTATCTGTGTCTGCTCACCAAGAGCATTAATACCAGATTATTAGAGTTATAAGTATTCGGTCTCATTACTGGGCTACACCAGATATCCTTAATCTATAGGTGCCTTTGTATTAAAAATTCGAATATTTTAATATTTGTTTGGAAGCAGTTTAACATCGAGATGGCGCTGCGAAATTCATCAATATCGATTTGAACTAAAGCGCAAGAAGAATACAAACACGATAATAATAATGTTTCATAAAAAGTAAAATAAAATACATTTTTAACTCTATGTGGTGCGAAAATGAGTCCAGTGTTTTTAATTAGAAAGTTTCTAGCTAGCATAAATGTAAACTTGTTAGAGAATTTCTGCTGTTTAAAGTTTTGGCATAACGAAAGGGGTGTTTGAACATCAGATAAGATACATCAAAGTTCTACAGTTATCCAAGCAAAGTAAATTTGGCGAATGCCGGTTTGTTAAACAGCAAAAGAAAATAAGCAAATATAAATGTACGGGCATGGCCAGGCGGTTAAGGCGCTCGGCTCGTAATTTGAAGGTCATGGGTTCGAATCCCCGTCACACCGAACATGGTCGCCCTTTCAGCCGTAGGAGCATTATAATGTGAGGGTCAATCCCACTATTCGTTGGCAAAATAATAGCTCAAGAGTTGGCGGTGGGTGGTGATGACTAGCTGCCTTATCTCTAGTCTTACACTACTAAATTAGCAATTGTAATATATGAAGGATGGAAGTCCTCACATTCTACATCATATGCATATATGTCTCTCGACTACTAAATGGAATGAGTGAGAGCCAACTTTACGAGGTAATGACTCATAAATAGAGTCATGCAGTACAAATCTATAGAAAAAACATTTACTAAAGGTTTGGAGACGGCTTGAATGGTAATGAAGAAAATATTATTATATACTAGCGCAAGTACTAGTCCCCTGGACGAAATTTACGTAAATTCATAATTAATGAAAAGATATCTAACGACATGAAGAATTGTCTCCCTTATATGTGACCAGATCATGAAAACCATGAGATAAAATACTGATAAAACGCCTTCCTTTCCCCGTAGCGGGCTTAGAACCATAATTTGAAACAGCTTCTATCCAAGTGGAACCGTTTTAAAATGGCCATATTAGAATTATCTTTCATATATCTTTCCAAATGTTAATACAGTAAAAAATATGTAATTTTTACAATTTTGTTGTTCATACATTTTACTTTATACTTTGAGTACAAAGATTAACAAGAATATCAGGTTATACTTGTGTTGCTAAGCGACATGGCATAAAGTTGTTGTTGTATACCTATATCAAGTTAAGATTCACCTGTAACTGTGTCAACAGCGCAATGACTGTGAAAACACATGACTCATAAACAGTGGAAATCACTAGACAATTTGAGGGTCGCGGGTTCGATTCCCTGTCCCACTAAACACGCTTACCTTTTCAGTCGTGGGTGTGTTATAATGTGACCGTCAATCCCATTATTCGCTGGTAAAAGAATAGCTCAAGAGTTGGCGGTAGGTGGTGATGACTAGCTGCCTTCCCTCTAGCCTTACTGAGCTAAACTAGAAATAGCTAATGCAGGTAGCCCCTGTTACCGGATCCAAATTTACCATAGTTTCTCTTTGAATAAAGTATTTCAATTTCTATGGGGACTTAACTTATCAGTAGTTTAGGAAAAGTTTAATTTCTCTGTACGAAATGCGTAACTATTACGACTATCCTGTTAAATCCTACCGTTAAATTTCAACTGTACTATCTACATTAGGGCTTGTTTTCAACTGGAGTCTTACTTCTTTCCATTTCGTAAATCATTATACCTGAACATCACTTTCTCTTAAGATTCTAAAGTTTAATTGAATATTCTTTAAGAAATCAAAATGTCAGCTATATCACAAAATACTTATATAAAGAGAAAAGAGTACGAAGGGTTTGAAAGAGTGCACTAAGAAAAAATTTAAATATTTTTCGTTTTTTCAAAAATTGTATTATACTCTGAAAAGTATCTACTAGATTCCTTTTCATAAGGTGAAAAACTAGGCTTTTAATGTGTTTCAACGCACCTCTTATTTAATCTTCTGTATTTTGTTACCATGAACTAATATCTTCAATATTAACTATCCATATTTTGTTATTATCTTTAACTGTTTTTTGAAATGTAGAAAATCCTCTTTTGTTACTTCAGTGTATTTTGCTTAATGTTAGTTACTACTTTATTTTAGTTTATTCTCAATCATTTCTGCTGAGCTCTCATCTCCCAGTGGCAAGCCTGAAGGATTTTACAGCTAAAAACCAGGTTTTACCATTTCTTCTGGATATTATTTGTTGTCTTCTGGAAGAGTGTGGTCTTGGTGTACATAGATTTTCAAAAACTTCAGGTTACGAATCGAACGCCTTAACCCACTTGGCCATACAAGACCTGACGAATCCCCGTCACACCAAACATGCTCACCATTTCAGCCGTGAGAGCATTATAATGTGATGGTCAATCCCACTATTCGTTGGTAAAAGAGTACCCCAAAAGTTGGCGGTGGGTGGTGAGGACTAGCTGCCTTCCCTCTAGTCTTACACTACTAAATTTGGAACGGCTAGCACAGATAGCCCTTGAGTAGCTTTACGCGAAATTCAAAACAATCAAAAAGCTTCTGATAGGTGCCATATCATAGGGACACTAGAGCAAGAGTGGGGCAAAAGGTCATTGTCCTTCTATTTTTAAAAAAGGGATCCGTGGCCATTCTACTTTTAACTGGAAGAGAGATAATTTTAACGAAACTTTTAACAGTGTAAGCGTATGTTTGAACGAATTTCCAAATATATATTTATTGCCAAGATCAAAGTAAAAATTATAATGGAAAACAAAAATCTACAATTGTGACTAATGTTCGATTTCTTTAATAATAATTTCATCAAAAACAAATCTTAATAAAATAATTCAAAAAATTAAAGTCTCAACCTTTCAGTTATGCCGTTATTTTAGGTAAAATTTGTTGGGATACATTACAAATAATTTTTCACAAGCTGGTGTTATGATATCGCACATTTTTCGCTTCATTCGATATGAAATAGTTCAGGTGTTTATTGAGGTTATGGCTGTCGTATTTGACTTACTTAGAAATGTTTCACATTTTTTTACATGACTGCTTTTCCCACCTCTCACTACCAAATTCTGTTGTATTTCCAGCGCCATTGTGACACACATAAATTTAATTAATAAAATTCCACTAGAAGGGGTTGTAGAAAGATTAGTTAATTAGATTGCAGGGAGGTTGAATTGTGGGGTAGTTGTTATTAGTGGAGTTCAGCTAAACTAGGATCTTTTTACTAATGTAGTGTCTGAGGTATTACGGCGTGGAACCTTGCTTTTCTTATTGATAGGAACATAATTAATACGTTACTAGTGTTTACTGATTATACTAAACTTTTTTTTGTATTTCTAGCTGTATTAGGAATTCAGCTGCTTAAGTAATAAAGTGGAGCATTATGTAATTTGTCAAACATTTGGCAAGTGACATTTAATTATAGAAAATGATAGATATTTTTTTGGGCTATCATAATTTGGATCACATGTTTAATGTACATGGGCACATTTTCATTAATGTGGCTAAAGAAATGTCTTTTGGCACAATGTTAGATAAATAACTTAAAGGATTTAAGCAATGCTCAGTTGCTAATTGTAAAGTTAATGTAATTTTAGAGTTATGTATTGACATATTGATTACAAGTAAAAACACGTAATTATCTCTCTATACAAAATCAATAGTCAGGCCTCATTTGGAATATTGTTTTAACAGTTTCGGTCTCATTATCTGAAAGATGTTATTGATTTACTGGAAATAATTTTGATGAAGGCTACAAAAATGACTTGGGGGAAGGGATGGAAGGTTAGTTATGGGGAAAAGTAAAAATCTCTTAGCTTATTTTCTTTTGAAAAAGAAAGGTAATATCTTATTGGAATTTAGAAACTTACCAGTATATTTTCTGTGTGCTATAATCCAAAGATAATAGGGCGATAGGACACAAGTTTCAAATTAGACTCCAGTTAAGAGAGTTTTATTTTTGAAGAGGGTGAACGGTTTGTGGAATGAGTTGTCGTCGGCTGTAGTGGATAGCAGAACTTTACAGGTGTTTATTAAATGAGGATCGACAATGTTTTGACAGGTGAATTTACAATTTTCTTCTCTCAAGGGATGTATGTGTGTAAGGACAGCCTTGAAAATCCTTGTTATCCGCATGGTTATGTTATGTTTTTATTAATTTTACTCTCTGCTTCACACTTCCTAAATTTGTTGTATATTTCAGATACTTAATACTTTTTTGCTGAAATTCAAAGCATCTGAATATCACACACAAACATATGGTATCAAATGTTTTATGAAAATTTTTGTAATGTAATGAAATCTCACAGTCAGATTGTCTGTTTGTTTTCCTCTTGTGAGAGAAATTTTTAAAAGTAACAGCAACTAGTAATTATTAGAAGAAATAATATACATGATATATATATATATCGTCCAAATCCACTACTGACTTAGTGGTGTCAAAATTTATCGTTCGGTTATCAGTAATTATTATCAATGTTTTATTTAATTCTGGCTCGTTCATAATAAAACATGTAAATTACTGTAATAAACACAAATACGTTCATTTTTTTTTTTTAAAGTGAAAGCCTCTCTGACTGAATCAATTGTCTGAAAGTTACTTTTGACAAAAATAGGTATTCAACAACGAGTATTACCTCCACCTGACATTTCATTATTGGGACATCATTTTGTTTAGTTTTGTAGGGAATGTTACTGAGGGTGCTGTCAGAGTAGTGTCTGACTGTCTGATGTGGTGAATTAAAATATTGAGTTCATTTCTATTATCATCGAATTGTCTTTTTACGACTATTAAATCGTTTTATATTTTTCACTTAAATAAAGTGCTTACTCTATGATTTTTAGGTCAATAAATTTATAGAATTCACACATACGTTTGTGACAATAATAAAATTACTAAGTATAATATTTGACTAATACGTTTAAGTTTTGTACAGTTGTTGACCTGCGTGAAATAAAGAACAATGGGAAGTGCACTACCAAATATTTAATGTAGCTATATCTTTGAAAAGATTAAGTGCAAACAACGATAAAAAACTAAACATTAGTAAGATATTTTCTTCACCAGGTTACAATTCTTCGGTTCCCTGATAACCACTGGAACTAATACTTGCGTCAAGATATGAACAAGTACTCAGTCGCAATTTTAACTCATTTAGGTTTAATACAAAAAACGAAGACTCGGATGTCCCTTCTGTTTTCTCGGGTATACCAATAGGCACGGATTTGATAAGTAATACTAACTTTAAATTATGTTCCTAGTGTTTCAGTGGTGGATAAAAGTGAAATATGGATGAATATCAGCTTTATTAGGTGCTGCACTGACACAATAAAACGATTAAAAATATCTAAATGGCATGTAATATTTTCCTTTCAGTGTGTTATTATACGACATAATTTTACAAGAAGCACTTTACGGTTAAAGGCTGTCGATCTTGACTTCACTCTGTGAATAACAACAACAAAACAATCACTCATCGTAATAATATTCGTAATCATCATCTTTGTTTTCTTTCTTTTTGCTTTCCTGGTCTTCGTCAGATAATGTTGTTGTTTCCACATACAGAGCATCGTTTTTATGGTAAAACAGTTCAGACGAAGCACAGTCGACTTTGTTTACAAATCTACATGTGAACGTTTGTTGATCGTAAAGTGTATAATTAGGACAGAGAAAGTCGAATCTTTGACCGCCGAAACAGTAATGGAAAAGCTGGAAAAATGAATAAAGTTATTTATCTAAAAGTAAAAATAGTATATATTGAGTCTGTGACTTTCATCAACTAAAACATTTTAAACATTATCACTAAACTTACAATTTTACATTGCAAAACTGTTTCAACGAAATAATAAGCAGTGTTGCCAGAGCTAAGATACGACGTTATCGTATTGGAACCTTAAAATTATTCCGTTTTAAAAATTGTACATTGCAAATATTTACAAATATGTAATTTTTAATAACATCTAATTAGCTTTTACTGTACTGTAAAGAGCAAAACTGTTCGATTTTGCCCACTATCACGCTTTTTTAAACCTGTACTCTGGGAATAAGATCTATCACGGTCAGGTAATTAGGGATCTTGATTCCCATTCTGTAAGTTGCGGGTTCGAATTCCTTTCACACCAAACATCCACGCCCTTTCAGCCGTATGGGCGTTATAACGTAACGGTCAATTCTACTCATTATTCGTTTGTAAAAAAGTAGCAGTGGTCTTCACTGCTAATTTAGGGACGTCTCTTTTTAACTTATCATTAAATTCTGGATACATCCCATTCGAAAACAAGGAAATGTATTAATGTTTCTTAAAGAGGAAAAGCCAACAATAAACCAACTAGTTTTTGTCCTAACAGCTTGAACAGATGCTTCGGAAAAATTCTGGAATGAATAATAAGTAACAGACTGTGTTATTTAGGTCACATCAAAATTAATGGAAATCCAAAACGAACTAAGAAAATCCAGACAAATAACATATCACTTAGTTAGAGTAACTGAATCCACAGTAAACAGCTTCAATGAAAAAGAATGTACTATTGCATGCTTTCTCGATGTTGAGAAAGCATTTTTGCACTGTATGGTATAATGATTTAAGGTTTATAATTTCAGAATTAGAACTACTGCGATATTATTCGCTGGCTATCTAGTATTCTGGAAGATAGAAAACGTAAAGTCGGAGCAGTCACTCCTGAGGCAGGCGTCACTTAAGAAAGAGTAGTTATTTTATTCATTATATGTGTTAGTAATATGCTCCTAGACGACAAAAATTATGAACATGCATCACTATTTGCAGATGACGTTTCCATCTGAAAGAATGCACAGACTCCAGCAATATCTGCCATCAGTCTAAAACCACAATTGAATAGAATACTTAAAATACTATCAAAAGAACCGCATCAAGATATTTGTTCCAAAAATCAATTTGCAGTTTTAAAAACTTACAAAACTTCCCTTTAAACTTTACATGAATGTTATACTTCTACAAAGGAAAACATTGGCTAAATTTCTTGGCCAAACCTATGATCAGAAGTTAACGAGGGTTAAATATATTAACAACATAAAAGCAAAAGTTTGGCAACGTACGAACTACGTAATGTGTCTAACAAGCAAAAACAATGGAACATGAGCCAACAGTATACTCAAACTATTCAAGCAATATATCCGCCTAGTCCTAGAATACACATGTCCAGCTTGGATAAACACAAAACAAGTATAAAAAAGCCACAAACAATACAAAATACAGGACTTACAGCCCACTGAGTACGAAGATCCAAGTTGTCTACGTTTCTAGACAAGTATGTGAACAAATAAACACCGCCTGATAAGCTCATACATTGGTTTATAAATACGACCTATTTTGTGAATTAGTGCGTTTTTGTACAGATGAGGAAATTAGCCTTTTATGAGAAATAATATATAAGTTAAGACCATCTATAGCTAAGCCTATATCCATCTTTAGTTAGTTTGTTTTTTTAGCTTAGAGAGCATTTAAATTGGTAATTCATGTATAATGCTCTCGCAGTATTTAAACTAATGAAACAAATATGTAAAACGGAACTGGAACTATTCACCATATGTGTGACTTCTTACCCAATAACGAACAAAGAGAAGGTGTGTTTCTTATGTAGAATATTTCCTTGATTATCATAATTGGATATGGCCTTGAAATTCGTTTGAAATTAAGCACAAAGCTACACAATGGGCTGTCTGTGCTCTGCTCACCATGGGTATTGAAACCAGGTTTCTAACGGTGTGAGTACGCAGACATGCCGCTGTGCCACTGGGGGCATGATCTTGAAAGGAGTAATAATAGATGCAATAGCACAACTTTTGATCATCATCTTATAATTAAAGTAATGTACAGCTGTAAACTAAGAAATGCAGCAAGGGGTTCAGATGAACCTGACCCTCACAGGTCTATAAGGAACTAAATCCTGACACCAACAAGAGAGATTAGTATGGTTATTCTTTCGACTTTCCTTAGCTTTTGAAATCTCACCTAACACTAGTATAGTATTTTACTTAGAAGTTTTAGAAATCGTTCACACGTTAACTGTGCTAGTTTACCCCTGCACTTATGATACGACACCATGCAAAGTCTTTTAAAACTGAACGTCATCACATAACTACACTGAGGTAATAGATCACGCGATCAAGTAGTTCTGCGTGGAACGGTTGTTGGTTTTGTCTGTCTCCAAGTTTATATTATAATAATATTACCGACCGTGTTTTTGTAGAACTGACGGCACCCACTGGTACTGAGTACCGAAACTTACTTTATTAGACGGTGCTTGTGCCGGGACTTATTTCAGTTACTTTGTTGTTTTATATGTTCATAAGTAGTTTATTTCTTTTTCAAAAGCAAATTCATTTCACCCAGCTGAGTATCTCTACTTTTTTTTTTTAAATATTCCCCTTGCATCTTGCTGTGACAACTTGAGGAGATATGTCAAATGTAATGATATAGCGGAAAGTTAATACTAGAAATAAATAACAACAATCTTATAACACCAAATTTGGGAGTTTTTTTTATTTACTATTTAAATGGCCCGGTGGTTAAGACACTCAAACTCGTAATCCGCGGGTCGCGGGTTCAAATCCCCGTCTCACCAAACATGCTCACCAAAGAATAGTCCAAGCGTTGGCGGTGGGTGGTGATGACTAGCTGCCTTCTTTCTAATCTTACACTGCGAAATTAGGGATGGCTAGAGCAGATAGCCCTAGTGTAGCTTTGCGTGAATTTCAAAAGCAAACAAATAATACTATTTAAACAATTAAAAGCATTGTACTGTCAGTTACCGTTTGTGTTTAGTCGAACGCTCTAGAAGCCGTAAAGCAAAACATGAGTGTAAACATATGGAAAGTAACAAATTTAGTGCAGTAAAGTCATTCATTTCTAGTATTAAAATGTCTTGTGTACACTAATATACGTTGTAGAAAATAGACATAAAATTATCGTTATTTTTTGTGTTATTGATTGTACATAGGTTAAAATTAGCGTACAAGTGGCAACACTGACTCATTGTTTGTTTTGTTTGTTTGTTTGTTTTTAATTTCGCACAAAGCTACTGTGCTATCTGTGCTAGCCGTCCCTAATTTAGCAGTGTAAGACTAGATGTAAGGCAGCAAGTTATAACCACCCACCGCCAACTCTTGGGCTACTCTTTTACCAACGAATAGTGGGATTGACCGTCACATTATAACGCCCCCACGGCTGAAAGGGCGAGCATGTTTGTCGAGATGGGGATGCGAACCCGCGACCCTCAGATTACGACTCGCACGTCTTAATACGCTTGGCCATGCTGGGCCCACTGACACATACTGTCACGATTCACATATGTTAGGCATTTAAAATAATTCTTTTATCAAGCAGCTGAAAATACTCTCATATTCTATGATGTAACGAATTTACCGTTATACATTTATTTTAATACCTACGCTTGTTTCAATGTAGTTTTCTTTTTCACATGTGACACACATTCTTGACTGTGTATTGCGCAAGTGTCGCCTGTTCTCGAAATTTATAGAAGATTTTTGACAGTAAAAAACAACATTTGTTTTACAAAAACGCGCTAGAACATTGTTGAAACTTCGAGAGCCTTGCGTGATTTATATAAAAACCGAGAGACAGTAATAGAAGAAGATTATTATTCGTCAGCTACAGTCAGTATGCTATAGGCTTCTGAAGCTATAATTGTAATTAATGCCTGTTAATAGCAAAACTAAAGAATTGGACTGGGAATCTCTATATATTTCGAACATTACAAACCATTTAACTTCAGTGAATTAACTTCGGACGTTAGTATCTCTACGAGAACATCAAATATTGTCGTCGGTGAGAAACTTACGAATGCTTCAAACTAGCTAGCCATCAAAAGAAGTGTACAGATGTATCAACATAGAATTAATTTTCTCGTTGATGATCCAGTTCTAGACCAGATATAAGACTCAGTATTGATTGACAGTTTGTAAAATTGTTTAATATAAATATCATTTTTAATAAATATTAGTAATAATCATTATTATAAATTGTATTGCTTTTTGTTAGTAAATTCAAATCTATTTGTGTTATAAAAGAAACTTATGTGTATCAATCTTGTTGGCAAATATAATTTTATACATATTAATATTTAATTAGTTTTTAAATGAAAATGAAAAATTTCGGTTATTTGAAATCTTAATACGTAACGTACCTAATATGATAAATCGGAAACTCGTCAGAAACAAATTATAATACGTAACATAATAAATTGAATACATGTCCAAAATACATTACAATACGTAACAACAGCTAAAATTTGTTGTAAGAACATTTTGCAACCCCTATCTAATATATGCTTAAGCCAATTCGAAGTTAAACCGGAGCATGAATAATAGCAAACGAAGTATGAGAGAACAAAACTTCAGCTTTAAAGATAGGTTGAATGCGAGCGGTAAGTCTACGGATTTACAACGCTAAAATTAGGGGTTCGATTTCCATCGGTGGACTCAGCAGATACTCCGATGTGGCTTTGCTATAAGGAAAACATACACACACACACTCGTACGGAAGCAAACAAGCTTGATAATTTAGAAAAGTAACAAAATATTAGTGTTTGTGTGAACAAACGAAACCTCAGATAATTATTGATTTGTAAACATTACACAGTGAGTGATTGGAAACCTTTTAATTCCAATAACAACTAAACTAATATGAATGTTACAAATTTTGTTATGCCTTAAAGTTTTTTTGTTTTGTTTTTTGAAGTGATGAAATAAAATAATGGTCTACTATCCATCCAGTGGTATACATAGATTATCACAGGCTCATAGGGGCGAAATATTGCTTTTTTTATTACATACTGTACTTACGTAAGGTAAACCATATTTTTCTTCACCTTACTCCCAGGTCTCATAAAAATGTTATGGCTACTACGACTGTATACAGATGCTCATGAATGATATACTATGAAACAGCAAACAGATGAATGCTAATGATATATTACGAAAGAGAAAAAACAACAAGAAATTAAATCAAATAATCACCATTTCTTTCATGTAAGAAGTTATTTTTACCTGGCATCTGTGCGGAACGCTAGCATAATAACCATCATGACGGTCATTGCACTCAAAAATGATGTCATCTGGTAGGATGGGAAAGAAAGGATATCCATTCAAGTCGACGCCGTTCAGCTCTCTAGGAAGGTTGGGATCGGATAGGTAGTCAATATATCGACCGTCATACCTAGGTGGGTAATATCTGCGAGTGGTGGTGGGGACAGGGGTTGTTGTTGTGGTGGTGGTAGAAGTAGTTGTGGTGTTTGTGGGGGGCCTCCTGCCCCTTCTCCTGCTGAACGGCCTTCTGTTTAGATTTTCGTTGTCACGAACTCTTACTCTAAACCGACGTCGAGGGCGACGAAAGCGACCTCGAAACCGTCGTCTAGGTGGCGGTGTTGTCGTTGTGGTAGTGGTTGTGGTAGTTTTGTCATGGTCATCTTGGTAATAGTAATCTTCATAGTAGTAATAATAATAATCCGGGTCCCTAGTCGACGTAACTAATTGATTCCTATTAGAGATTCTCCTTCGATTCCCATATTGTGAAACTCGTCGGGAAACCTGTCTCTTACTCTGAGTACAAAAATTATAATAATGAATAGTTCTTTTAAAAGAAAAGTTTTTATTTCATCTACATTTTAACACTTAACGTCTGTGTGACTCTTTACTTAGTTTTCACTGTTGTTGACCTAACCAAAATATTTTCTTTAGATGATTGTAAAACTATACACAATCAGCTTGTTTCACCAACAAGAAATGATTAATATTTTTCTCAATATACGAGTTCACATTTTGACTGAAATATGACCATAAACTATTGTTTAAATAACCAATTTTGTAAATCAGCAACCAAATTACTAACTTCAACGTTTTCAAGCTAGATTTCATTCTTAAGCCAGTTTGTAACAACTTTTTTAAAAAATTACCGTAAGAAGGAAAACAAGTAAACTCTGGATGTTTTCCTCGTATTTCTCTTTAACAAATATCTATTTCTACAATTTGTAAGTCTGGCGATGTCTTAATACTTTCATTGGTTTTCAGTGATCAAATAGTTAAATAACGCGAACGATAATGTACCCTATCAGTTATAGTAAAGTAAGAAGATGGAGTAAATTTTGGCAGTATTGGGCAATACATAGTGTCATGTCAACTAAATGTTATTAATAAGGTTTCTTGACTTTATTTATAGTTCATTTGTATTCTTTGGCTTACCACCCCCATTTTCATTCTTCAATTATAATGTTAATATGAGCGACTTGATTTGGAGTTTTGATTAACGGTGTCTGTTAGAAAGTATACTTAGTAACAAAATATGTTAAATATAAATGGGTTTTCATTGTGTTATAAATTCTTAGCCTCTCGCACTTTACAGAGCATGGCTAGGCGGTTGAGGTGCTTGACTCGCAATCTAAGATTTACGGGTTCGAATCTCGTTCCATCAAAAATGTTCGCCCTTTCAGCGTTATATTTTGACAGTCAATCCAACTATTTGTTGATAAAAAAAAAGCAGCTCAAGAGTTGGTGGTGGGTGGTGATGAATATCTACTTTCCTTTCAGTCCTTTACCTCTAAATGAGAGACGATTAGTGTAGATAGCCCTCGTGTAGCTTTGTGTGAAATTTAAAACAAACCAAACTCATCGCACGGGGTTTAGTTCGAGTCCTTAATGGCGTCAAACAAATCTTACTTTTGATGAAAATATTATAAATTATTGTCCTCGTACAAGATTTTAAAATTCCGAGACCCCTGCAAATGTAAACATTCGAAACCTACCAATCTATCAGATAACTGAAAATTAACTGTGTTTTATTAGAATAATACAGTTCTGTACATACAGCGTACGTACATTTTCAAATTAATCTATGCTTTTAGAAATCTGAATAATTAATACGTAGAAGGGCGAGATGTGACTTAATTGTACCCAAATTATAAGTCTGTGATGTTTGCACCTCTTTACCGTAAAACCCACTATGGAACCTCCCATAAATATCCCATGGGTTACTAACGAATGTTTAAGAACGTCTGCTCTAATACAGAAATATTATTTTAAGATATTTGGTTTACTAAAAATTAAACATAATTTGTAAGTGTAACTTGAATTGCTGGCCCTATCTTTCCCCCACGTAGTCACAAACACACATGAAATCTGTGTCGCCATCTGCCATATGTAAATGTTGTAGAAATGGAAATTTTGTGTTGTGTTCAAGTGTCAGTTGTTTGCTAAAGGATATTTGTTGAACACGACATTTTTTACACATAGACTGATAAATTTTAAAATAGAAATGCAGTGAAAAGCAGGAAAAGGAAATTGGTAACAGTGCCTTACTCTGAATTTGCTGTGTCAGAGACTCTACTGACACAAATATAAATCATATTTGTAATTTCATGATTAAGAATGGTATAATAGAAGTACAATACTTAATTCATGAGTAACATATAATGAGACAATGAGTATAAAAGTACAATATATCACGAATAAAGTTATCAATATACACGATTTTAATAAGACAAAACTTCGAGAACAGTGAAATGTTTTATAATTGTTTTAACAAGTGTGTTTGGAAATCTATACATCTGTTTGAGTTTCCTTTTTAATATTAATCACAAAGAGAACAAATAATATATTTGATGAGAAGAACATCTGTCACGTTAATATCTTAACAACGAGGACGGTGATTACAATAATCAATAACTTACACAACATTTTATAAGACTCCTCTAGTATGAATTACTATATTATCCAAAGAACATAAAATATAAACAGTTTATGACTTACCAGCTCATGACAATCCGATGTAAAAAAGAACAGCTACCAAAAGAAAGCATGAAAATATAATCAATAACAAATAAAGGCAATAGAAACATTAAACAAACTAATACACGAATCAAAATAATAAGTTTTAGAACTTCTTATTTCTGATAAGGTTTTACAAAATTAAATACGACATTGAACTATATATCTGTATTATTCATGAAGTTTGATAAATAATGCTAGTGTTATATTTAGAGTAAAGACACAAATATCTAATATTTTACAAGTCGGTATCAATTTCTATTAATAATTTAATGTACACGATCAAATACAAAAGTTGTAATGGTTATCAAACGAGACCCAAAACGTGAGCACTTTCGAATAGTTCACCATTTTTATTCAGTATACTTAGATTAAAAAAATCAACAAAGTTTAATACTTATAAACCACGGTATTTATCTGAGTGTTCGACTGTCCAAAAGCAGGCCCCTGCATGGCAAGGTGTTTAAGGCACTCGACTTGCAATCCGAGTGTCGCGGGTTCGAATCCCCGTCATACCAAACATGCTCGCTCTTTCAGCCGTTGGGGCGTTATATGTGACGGTCAATCCCACGATTCGTTGGTAAGAAAATAGCCCAAGAATTGGCCATAAGTGATGATGACTAGCTGTCTTCCCTCTAGTCTTACAAAGCTAAATTAAGAACGACTAGCTTAAATAGCCCTCTTCCAGCTTTCCGCAGAAATTAGAAACAAACGTTATGCTATTCTTAAGCGTTAAGGTAGCTATGAATTTTACAAACATGTTTGTATGTGTTTAATAAAACTAAGTTTGCTTTTTCTTGCTTGTGTATTTGTTTACAGCAAACAATGTTGGGCTATATAACCCTGGATTTTGGCGTTATAACTCCGTAGACTTACTGTTGTCCCACGGGGAGCACTAAATTAAGTAGCTTATAGAGTTTTAAAACATTTTGTAAAATCATAGGTCGATGAGTTCTTTTGTGAGGTTGTTAAAATGTAACAAAGGTTTATTTTTTGAATTTCGCGGGAAGATACACAACAGCCGTGTTAGCCGTCCCTAATTTAGTAATGTAAGTCATCAGCATCAACCACTAATTACTTTTCTGCTGCTCTTTTATCAACGAGTAGTAGGATTGAGGGAACATTATAACGCCCTCACAGCTAAAAGGACGAGAATGTTTGTCTGTTAACAAGTTAGTTGTAGGTAACCTTTACTTGCTAATTTAGCAGTGTAAGAGTGGAGGAAAGGCGGCTAGTCATCACCACCCACTGCCAACTCTTGGGCTACTTTTTTACCAACGAATAGTGGGATTGACCGTCACATTATAACGCCCCCACGGCTAGGAGGGCGAGCATGTTTGGCACGACTCGGGCGCGAACCCGCGACCCTCAAATTACGAAGCGCACGCCTTTACGCGCTAGGCCATGCCAGGTCTAGGATTATCAATTACCAATGTATTTTTCTTGGTAGCAATTACAAAGATTTGCATAATAAGAGTTAAAATTAAAATGCTTTTAAGAAATCAAGAAAAGAAAAGAAAATTTACAAAGAAAATAATTTTTATTTTGTTAGCTGGCACGCGCATCACAGCCTTGGCGAATTTCAAGGAAAATATAATTTAATAATCATTTTTAAACCAGTCAACATCAAGAAACTCCTTTATTGTCGTTTTACTTTTACATATCACGAATCTTCGTTTTGTGATCGTCAAGGGACCATATTTTTATTTGTGGATTACAGTTGAGGTCTATTAAATTGTGCAAAAATTATTCTTTTTTGAGAAAGTGTTTATTGAGACCACAACATTTTTCAAAAAGCTTTTGGTGTGATGCTTTACTTTGGGATCGAAATAAATATTTTCTTAGTGATATGTTATTACAACCTTTCTTTGTCTCTGTTTATTAATTACAACCTTGGCTCATATATTTTAGCAGATCAGTACCTTTGTGACAAACTTATAGGTCCTGCATGACCAGGTGGTTGGGTTGCCCGACTCGTAATCTGAGGGTTGCGAGCTCGAATATGCTTGCCCCTTCAGCCGTAAGGCGTTATAATGTGATGGTCAATCCCACAATTCGTTGATAAAAGAGTAGCCCAAGAGTTAGACGTGGGTGGTGATGATTATCAGTCTTCCTTCTGGTCTTACACTGCTAAATTAGGGACGGCTGTTACAGTTATATGTAGTTATGTGTGTGTTTCAGTTTTTCAAGAGTATTTCATTCAATCTTCAGTTTGTTGTCTGCTTCTCCATCAGTCAGTTAGCCAAGTCATCTTCACAATTATCATGATTTGTCAACCATCTCTGTAGTGGGGCAATTGTTTCTCAATTATTCTTCATTTAAATGTATAAACTGTATACGACATATTCTTTTGCTTGTTATTTTATGTATTTCTATATTTATAACTTATAGTTATATATATATATATATATATATATATGTAAAACGGCTCGTTTGGGTTGAGAAAAAATTTTACATAGAGGAGCGAACAACGTTTTGACCTTCTTCGGTCATCGTCAGGTTCACAAAGAAAGAAAGAGGTAACTGACCGAAAGCTGACCACATGTTTGGAAGGGGTTGTGTAACTTAGTGTCGAAATGTAGAGGGCGGTGTTAGATGTTTGAATATATAATTTTATATTATTTATTTTATCATTTTTAATATAGGTATAAAGGTGTTCCTTTGTATTGGTTTATTTTGAGTTTAAGTTGTTGTATAAGTAAGGCTTCTTTAATTTTGCGTTTGTTTATGTTTGTTTCTTTATTTAGTATCTGAGTGTTTTCTATGGTTATATTGTGTTTTTTTGACTTGCAGTGTTCGAAAACGTGTGAAGGTGACTTTTTATGTTCTTTGAATCTGGTTTCCATTTTACACCTTGTTTCTCCAATATAGAAGTCGTGGTAGTTATCACATTGTATTTTATAAATAATGTTGGTGTCAGTTGTGGTCAATAAATAGTTGTGGTCAGTGCAGTTTTTACATAGTATAGACCCTAGTTTTGTGCCTGGTTTTTGAATAAATTTGGTATTAAGTGGAGTGTCATATTTTGTTACTAGTTTTTGCTAAATGTTGGTTATTTTTCTACTGATGTCGGGAATATATGGTATGCAGCAGTATATGGTTTCGTGATTTTTTGATTCATGAGATATATTTACTTTTATTGGTTGATGTTGCTTTCTGTCTAGGTGTGTTCGCATAATGTTTTTGCGGTTTGTGGAGGAAACTTATTGATCTTGATGAAGTTTTGTTTTATTTTGTCTAATTCATCGTTAATTTTATCTGGTGAGCATAGTTTTATGGCTGTGTTTATTTGGTTTCTCTGTATGTTGAGTTTTTGTTTTGTTTCATGTGCTGAGTTCCAAGGAATGTATAGTCCAGTATGGGTTATTTTTCGGTGGATTTCTGTTTTAAATTGTGTGTCGGTTCTTGTAATTTTGGGGATAAAAAATGATATTTGATTGCTGTCTTATTGTTTACATGTGAAGCTAATGTTGGGATGTATCATGTTAATGTGATTGAAAAAAATAAGTGTGTGTTCTGTAGATGTGAATCCCGCAACCGTGTCACTATACTGGTAGATGTAATACTGTGTTAATTGCTTGTGTTTCAACTTGTGTCATAAAAATATTCGCTAGAACTGGTGAATCTGGGTTGCCCATGCTTAGGCCATTTGTTTGTATATAGTTTTGGTTGTTAAACATGAAGTTTTTGTTTTCATCGTGGTGAATTCTATGAGGGTTGCTAATTGGTTGCTGGGAATGTCTATAGATGGGTTAGGGTCTCGAATATAGTTCTAAGGCTATATTGCAGGCTTCAGTGGTTGGAACTTCTGTAAAGAGGGATACAACATCGAAACTGGCCATTAAGGCTTTATGATTAAGTTGATTTAGATTAAACTTGAAATTGAAAGAGTCTTTGATGAATGAGCTGGCTGATGTTACATATTTCTAGAATGCCCATGCTATGTATTTACCAAGATTGTAATTAAACGATTCCTATGTGAACATTATTGGTCGTAGTGAACAATCTGGTTTTTGTGGTGTGCGTGAGTCGGTCTTGCGTAGGTAGGAATAAAGTGTTTATGAAATTGCGCTGGCTTTTTTCATTTTCAGTTGTATTTTGTTTTGTTGCGTTTCGTGTGTCTTTGTTAGATTTGTGTGTATTGGTTTAAATTTGTTCGTGTCTAACAGGATGTTCTTCATTTTTTGGATGTATTCATTCGTGTTCATTATAACTATAGCGTTACCTTTATCTGCTTTTAGAATTTTTATGTTTTTGTCTTGTTTTAGGTTTTTAATGGAATTAATGTCTCTTTTTATAAGATTGTTTTTTAGCTTTCTCTTTTGTGAAATTATGTTGATGGTTTTGTGAGAAAATTCTTTGAAAAAATCGTTTAATTTGTTGTTTTTAGGTGTTTCTGGAAAATATACATTTTTAATTTTTCCTGGGAAGTTTGGCTGTTGGATGTCAATAAAATTGTCTAAGTTGTCTTCTTAGAAGCCAAACTTCCCAGGAAAAATTAAAAGTTTATATGAAGAGATGAATTAGTTAGTGTGTAAGTTAGTTTTTCTTTACTGCAATGTTGTGAATACTGAATTTATGTTTCAAGAGAATAACTGAGATACAATGAAATATTGGACGTAAGAGAAACTCAGCATAAATCTGCGATTACTCAGTTAAGTCTATTGCTCTTGAGCTTTGGATTAATTGCGTAAAACCGCGAATCTGTATTGTTTGTTCGTTTTAGAGCAAAGCCACGTTAAGTTATCTGCTATGTCCATCTTGAAGAATCGAGCCCTTGATTTTAGTTTTGTAAGTCCATACATAAACTTACCGTTGTCCCATCGTGAGACTAGAGCTGATATTTAAATAAATAAGATGTTTTCACTATTTTTAAGTGTTCTATTCTTTACATTTTTTTAAACGATGAATTAAAATAATTTGCCCAACTTTAGAAATCATTACAACAGTATTGATTTCTATACAAAACGCCCCCCCTCCCAGTGGCACAGTGGTATGTCTACGGACTTACACACTAAAAACAGGGTTTTGATACCCGTTGTGGGCAGAGCACAGATAGCCCATTATGTAGCTTTGTGCTTAATTCTAAGCAAACAAACAAATCTATATAAAACTCGACAGAAAATAAATTGCCATTATATACAGTGCATTTCCTGGAATTATAATTTTTATTTTTAAGCATAAAGCTACACCATGGGCTTTCTGTGTTCTACCAACAACGAGTATCAAAGCCCGATTTTTAGCGATATGAGATCTCAGGCTTACAGCTGAACTACTGGTGGCATTAAAATGACTTTAGAAAGATGCGCTGTACCATTTTTGAAGGTATCGAAGGTAACAACAATCATATATCTTGTGGTATGGTCTACGTTTAACGAAAGCCCAAACTGATCTGTGTTACCTAATTTATGCGTCATAAAAGAATACTCATAAACTATCACCTGTTATGAAAGTACTCGGAAAATTATACAACCAGTTAGTGTTTCTAACTTTTATATATTAACAGTGAGCACCTACGCACCTGATACACCAATTATTTGCACGAAATTCAAAAACAAATAAACAAACCATCTCGACAAAGACAGACATGCCTAGTAGAGGAAATGAAGATGTTATAATGAATTGAGGAATAGCTAGAAACTTTGTTTTTTTGTTTTTGTTTGTAATTTCGCACAAAGCAACTCGAGGGCTATCTGTGCTAGCCGTCCCTAATTTAGCAGTGTAAGACTAGAGGGAAGGCAGCTAGTCACCACCACCCACCGCCAACTCTTGGGCTACAATTTAACCAACGAATAGTGGAATTGACCGTAACATTATAACGCCCCACGGCTGGGAGGGCGAGCATGTTTTGGCGCGACTCGGGCGCGAACCCGCGATCCTCGGATTACGAAGCGCACGCCTTAACGCGCTAGGCCATGCCAGGCCCCGACTAGAAACTATAACAACATTTTTAACAGTGAAAGGAATATGTTGGAAACAGTTAGTCAGTGTTTTCCTTTGTGTTGTTTAACACAACACATAACAAATTTCCATCTCGAAACTTGCTTAAAACCATCTTTTCTTCCATTGCATTGGGCGTATTGTCGGAACATGGATGGTTAGTTACTTGGCAAAAACTGGGTGCTGCACCTTAGTGCTGCTAAGATATCACGTTCAAATTTGTTGGTGGGTTGATTGATGTTTTATGGCGTAAAATAATTAGGCTATGTGCGCCAAACAAGCAATAAAAATTAAAAGTAAAATAAATTTATTAAAATTCGTAATAGGGAATCACGTGTTTGTGTTTTCTGATGGCAAAGCCACACCGGGCTATCTGTTGAGTTCACCGAGGGAAATCGAACCTCTGATTTTAGCGTTGTAAGTTCGTAGACTAGCTCTACTAGCGGTGGGGGGTAGGGAATCACGTTAAAACAAAGCAAATTCTAATTTTTGAATTAAAAACTTAATTAACAATATAAATATCATCGTCCATTGAAAGACTAAAAACATTTGTTAGGTGGACAGTGCTACCATCGCCAATGACACTGTCCAGTGTCAGTGATAAACATTGGGACAAAATATGTCTAAACTGGTGCCGTCGTTGAGATCGCAACGACTGTATGACAAGAAAATGTGGACTATTGTGACCTGAGTGTCACATAGACTACACATTGCTGCATCAGGTACAGATAAAAAAAAACGATGAGTTAAAAATTGTGACCAATGTGTAGTCTAGTTAGAACAACTTCTTCTTTCCGATCCTTACAAGAACAAGACAGCCAAAGTCCAACAGAGGGTTTCATCTGGAATAGCTTGTTTTCACGTTGGTTATTCCGAGTTGACTGCTAACTGGCACTGAGCCGAGCCTTGAATACAAGACCATAGTCCATGTATGAAACAGGCACAGCAGTAGCAGCGCCAGAGCAGACAGACTTAGCTGCGGTTTCACGAATATAAACATTGCCAGTTATCCAGAATAGCTGGATAAAAGTAGATGTTAAAGAGAAATGTACCAGTCGGTTTTAAATATCGGGGAGAACAAGGTGAGACCTAACGTGGAGCGATTCCAGGGCCAGTATAGTACTAACTGAGTCGGTATAAATAGTACAATTCGAGTACTACTTAGCTTTTATATGATACAGGACAAGAGAATTGGCATACAATTCGGTAGTGAACACAGAAACTGTAGAGGGAATTTTGTGCGCAACTATCGAACACAACAAATCATGGCAGAGCCCACACAGTCACCTGATTTCGAACCATCTGTATAAATAGGAATGGAAGGATGTTTCAAAAGATTTTCAGCAAATAACAGACAGTATTTCCAATCGGGAGTAACCGCTTTTCTCAGATGACTTAATGAAAAGTCACATTTGGGATTGTAATAAGTTATGGTAGGATGGGCTGACCAAGATACAGCAATGCCATCCAATTCATCCAACTGAGCCTGGATACGAAGGTGAAAAGGAACAATGGCAGATCGTCTGTTTTGAAAAAGCATAGTCCACTGAAGAAGGAAAACACAACCCCAGGTGAAATGTTGTGGTAAATATTGAAGCTTTGAAGCATACAGCAAAGAAAGTTGCAAATAGCGGTCGTATAGAAGAGGTTCATGAGACTTTGTGTACATATTCTGGACTGGGGAAGTGTGGAAAACTCCGGTGCAGAGCCGAAGCTTCTAATGATGAATGGGATCCATCATTTTCAAGGCCGAAATCCTGGCAGAACAATAGACCAGAGACCCATAGATCAGTTTTGATCAAATATATATTTTTAGCATAAAAAATAGATCTGCTCCCTAAGAGGTGAAAAAGAGGACACGGAGGATGTTCAGTGCTGTTGTACATTTGACTCGTAGCTGGTTGATTTGTGGTATAAAGGTCAACTTATGGTCAAAGACAAGGCCCAAGAACTTTGCCTCTAGGACCACGAGAAGCACAACTTCACCGACAGGGGCTCAGAATAGGAGTTAATACAAAAGTGCATGCAAACGGTTTTAGGGAGAGAGAAGTTAAAGCCGTTTGCTGTGGTCCACCTGAGTAAACGATTGAGGGCAGTCTGTAGCTGCCGCTCAATATACTTCATGTTTGACGCATGACACGAGGTGTGGAAGTCGTCGACATACAGCCCGGGGTTGTCCAGTAATGGCACTCAAACGTGTGACACTCAAGACACAGTCCTTCAAGACTACAAGTTCCTGTAGGAAAGAATGGGAAAGTATTGGACCTACACAACTTGGAATCGCCTGCCCATAAAAAATAATAAAAATGAATAAATGCCTTTGCAACCCATATAAGTGGAGGCCTCGTAAAATGCCATGCCTTTACCTAGTATCATAAGCATTTTCAAGGTCAAAGAATACTGACACAAGATGTTGTCGCTTGAGAAAGGCGTTGCTGATCCACGTTTCAAGTCGAATCAGATGGTCCATGGTGAAGCGCTGTCGTCGGAACCCACTCTGGGTGGGCAAAAGGAAGATTGCTTAATTCGAGGATCCAAACAAGAGAAGCATTAACAATCCTCTCTGCGGTCTTACGTGTCCAAGCAATTGAACAGTAGTTTGAAGGAATCTCGGAATTCTTCCTAGGCTTAGAAAAGTAGGACAATATCTTGGCGCCCAGCATCAGGAAAAACATTCTCCTACCAAATCTGGTTAGAAACAACCAGAAGAATAGCAAGAGAAACAGGAAATAGGCGCCACAGCATCTTGTAGTATATATCATCAGGTCCAACCAATGAACAGCCAGACGGATGAAGAACCGGCTTGAGTTTCACCAGTGTAAAGGGGCAATTATAGTTATAAAGACGATCAGCCCGAAAAGAAAGAGGTGATCGCTGACTAGGTGCACAAAAATAAGTATAAAAACCAGTACTGAAGAGAGAAAGATTGTGATATGAAAGAATACAATCTATGGAGCGACCCCTTCCATCAACATCAGCACCCCCAGAGGGGATTATATCCATTAAAGTCCCCCAGTAATAAAAAGTGAGACGGCAACTGTTCAACGAGAGCATCAAGGTCTGATTGATCATAGATCTCTCCCTACAGGAGACAGGTACAGAGAACAAACAGTTATGGTACGACCCAGGGAAACACCGATGGCTATGGCCTCCAATGGTGTGTCGAGTGGCAAAGACACGGTGGATACATGCTGATCGACCAGAAGTGACATCCCTCCATGCACTCGTCCATCACACAACCTACCATTTTTGTACAAAGAAAACTCCAAAAGATGATTGTGTCAGCAGGTTTCAGAAATGTTTTCTATAGGATAGTAAGAATGAATCAGTGATGTAATATCATCTGGATGAGAACGTAAATCTTGACAGTTCCACCGAATCAAAGTGGTCATTTTTACTCATGTATAGGCAAATTGGATGGAGAGCTAGCCCTTCTGTTTTCGAGCACGTCTTTTTATTTTCTTTATTCGAGGAAGATCTATCGATCTCCATGGATCCTGCCTTGGGTTGATTTGGCAGGTCTCTGTCGTTGGAAGAAGATAACAGCGGATGAGGGCGTGAACAGATGGTTGTTCTGCAGCTCAGAGCCAAAGAAGAAGATGGACCCGAGGAAACGTCTGTACCCAGAACCAAAGGAAGTGGATATGGGGATCTGCTGGAATGAATGGAAGGAAAAGAGGTGGGTGTTGACGTTGATTCATAAGATTTCTTAACCATGGAGTTCAAAATACTTTTTATATGGTTTGAGAACAATTATTTTTGAGTCAAGGATAGATCCGTCTGCTCTCCCACTGAGCAGTGAAATGAAGTGCAGCAACATACGTCCGAAATGGAGTGGTGGACAGTCACTTTTGAATGTTGTAAAATGTTTTCAAATGCCGTACTTCTGTTTTTTTTCCAACAACCTAAAGCATGGACGAAAATAAGATGGGTGAGAGCCACTACAGTTTATGCAAGGAAGGTCTATTTCACACTCACAGGCATCGTAGTCTTTGTCACTGCAACGAGCACACGTCAAGGAACAACGACATGATGTCTTTGCGTGACCGAATCGCTGACATTGGAAACATCTGAGAGAATTTGGAATATATGGCCGTACCTTGCAATTAAGATAACCTGCCTTGATGGTGGCAGGTGGATGTTGTGATGTAAACGTCAGAATTAGAACACTGGTCGGTAACATAATTCCATTTTGTGAGTGGAGATACGCTTCACTGTAGAAACTCCTTGACTGGAGAAACCAGCGAGGATCGTTGATTCAGGGATGTTCTTCAAATCCCTCTCGACAATAACTCCTTATAAAGAATTCAAAGTAGCATGAGGCGTAACCTTAATAAATATATTCCCAATGGCCTTCGAATGCAAGAGGAGTTCACTGTGTTTAAGAGTGGATGTTTTTACCAATGTGTAACCAGAAAAAAGCTTTCTGACTGACTTAGGAAAGCCAGCAAGTTCCTCTAGTCTTTTTTAAATAAAAAAGGGATGCATTTGCCCTAAAGATAAATGTGATAAAGAATGTAATGTCAGAAAATGAGGTACAGGTGTCGAAAAACAAATGAAGAAATTCACGCATAAACACTGTTGTTTGTGATGGGGCTCTGGATGAAAAATACATTCATGAAATATATTTTTCTATGTAATACATAATAAACCACTCCTACCTTACGTATGTAGCTACTTTATCCTTACTTCTCTTCTCCTAGGCTTGGTTAAGGCACTCGACAAGTAATATGAGGGTCGTGGGTTCGAATTCCCTTCACACCAAACATTTCGCCCTTTCAGCCATGGGAACGTTATATGTGACAGTCAATCCCACTATTCGTTGGTAAAAGAGTAGCCCAAGAGCTGGCGGTGAGTAGTGATGACTAGCTGCCTTCCCTCTAGTCTTACACTGCTAAATTAGGGACGGCTAGTGCAGATAACTCTCGTGTAACTTTGCGCGAAATTCAAAACAAACCAACCCTTCTTCTAATTTCATTCTTGCATAGTTTAATGAAGATTAAATAACTTCCCTCGAACGAAGTTACATACGTTAGTTACTCTGAATTATATGGACTCTACTTTTGCTCATAGGTTCTTCGAATTATTCTCGTGAAAATAACTCTAGTCGTTGTGATAGAAAACACATTGTTACTTATTTGAGAAATGTTCTAGGTACATTCAGTCAGCTTTTTCTTAAAGCTGATATAGATATATAGATATTTTAGAGTTATTAAAATAGGTAGAACTACTGTTGTAAATTCATAACAAATAACGATCATGGGTGGAGCCCTTTACGCCGCAAGGTTTTACCCTTGAGAACGAGACATTGACATCAGGCGTGATTACTCTTCAAGGTGCCTTTTGACTAGTTTCATGTTTGTAAGTTAGGAGCCGTGACCTTGATGGGGAAATATATTCAACTATGACTTTGACATAGCAAAATCTGAACAGACGCTTTCAAAGAGTATAAAATAAATCTTCATTTCAGTAATGAAACTATGACTTCAAGTTGAAGGATTTGCACAATTAAAACACGAGCCAACTTGAAGATTAGGCTCCATTAAAATTAAAGTATATAAGGTCAAATTTAAATTAAGGAATTATTTTTCTAATTAAAACACGACATCGTGTTGAAAATAAAGCCTAATTTTATCAATTTAAAACATGACTTGAAGAAAGAAATATAAACGAGAGGTGAAACGTGATGCCATTTTGACAGCATATACAGGCCACAATGACTGCCAACTGTCCGTAACTTAACAATACAAAATCATCACTAAAAGGAACATTTTAATATTTTCCGTAATTTGGTAACTGTTTTATCTTTTAAAATGATACTAAAATAAAGCTACTGTTTGCATATAGAATTAATGTATCATGACCGTCAAATGATGACTGGTATCCTTAAGAACATGATTCGAAAATACACTGTCGCAGCAGTCAGTTTTGTTGAGCCATACACCATGTTCTGAAACCGTTATTGAGAATAATGCCACAACGTTATGAACACTTACTCTAATGAGTTAAGCCAATTTGGCAAAATTTTTTAAAAGATTTGCTTGAATGGTGTTGGAAACTTTGTTTTTTTTGCTATTTCCTATTACAGGTACACATTGAATTCTGAAGAAAAAGAAAAACCGCCATGAAAATTTCAACGTAACAGCACAAATCGTAACTCGCACCTGTGAGTGGGAAAGTCTGCAAACTCAGGTAATGAGTTCAAGTGATCCCCATGTGTGCTTAATTCCATTTATTTGAAGCTTTTTAGAACTTTTAAACTAAAAAAATGTAAAAATACAAAAAATTAAAATTAACTCACGAAAAAATACAGAAGATTAGAAGGATATAAATAAGAAAGAAACTGAAGTTAAGAGAAGAATTATTAGAATAAGGCATAAGATTTACGGAAGAATCACAAATAAAAATTGATTTAAGTGAAGACAGTGTAGAAAAACTAATAGAAATTGAAAAGACTGACTTTGGAAAAGCCATAGAAGAAATGCAAAAAAAAACATTTATTAAAAAACAAATCTAAATAAATATGTAAAGGTAATAAAAACAAGACTGAAGAAACCCTTTGAAATGAGCATCAATATCAGGATAACACTTCTGGAAGTTGAATTGGCAACTGCTAGGTTCAAACTAGACACGTTTCTCTAAATTAGCTCAAGATTGCCATCCTCAAACATAATTTGATCTACTTTTGATAGCATTACTCTTCTGTCAGTCCTAATCGAAGCATCTTTATGGACTATTTTAGCTTCACCACTTTTTATGTGGTGTGCGTGTTTTCTTAAAGCAAAGCCACATCGGGCTATCCGCTGAGTCCACCGAGGTGAATCGAACTCCCGATTTATTAAAATAATTAGTTTAGCAAGCTATTTTAACGCTATTCATCGAGGTACCAACAAATGAGGATGGAAAAGTACTATGAAACGTATGTCAGATAGAATTTCCTGCAAGTCTAAATTAATGGACGGAATAATGAACAATGACAGATTATTTTTGGTGTTAGTTTAAAACAGTGGTTTTTAACCTGGGTTCAATCGAACTCCAAGGGTTCGGCGGAGGTCAAGACACACACACACACTGTGTGTGTGTCCGTTCCGTTTACCGCACTCGTATGATTCGTGACGTCATGCTCCACTTGGCCATCATTGGCTGCGGTTGATCACGTCACATCACTTGGCCTTAATATCTGTGCTTAGCAGTAGACTTGTGACTGTAGTAATCGTGAGTCATTTGTGATTTTTTCCAAATTTTTTTCAATCCCTTCATACAAACTATGTCGAGCAAAACCAGAAAGTGGTCGGACGAATACATACAATATGGATTCACGTGTATAACGGAACATGATGAGAGTCAGCGTCCTCAATGCATGATTTGCAATGCCA
The DNA here is from genome assembly GCF_004210375.1 of Tachypleus tridentatus. Taxonomy (NCBI): domain Eukaryota; kingdom Metazoa; phylum Arthropoda; class Merostomata; order Xiphosura; family Limulidae; genus Tachypleus; species Tachypleus tridentatus. The sequence continues at coordinate 58,107,439 of NC_134828.1, forward strand.
AGTTGAGCAATTCTAGTCTAGCACCGGCAAAACTAAGAGAACACTCCCTAAAGCTGTATGGAGATGGAAAATACAAGAACACAACGATTGCTGAATCCAAGGTAAAGAAAGCCAGGTTCGATGAAAAGGCTACTTTGCCTGTTCTCGGCTTTTTACCCATCGAGAAACCGATCCTCGAAGCATCATACGAAGTTGCGTACTTGATCGCAAAGCAGGGCAAACTATACACCATTGGTGAAGCACTCGTAAAACCAGCTGCGTTAAAGATGGTGAATATCATGCTGGGAAAAGCTGCTGAAAATAAGTTATCCCAAATTCCTTTTTTCAAATGACACCATCAGCAGCAGAATAGATGACATCTTGGTTCAAGTAGTTGCAGATCTGACTTCAAGCCCAGCAAAATTCAGCCTTCAACTCGACGAGACCACCGACGTTTCCAATCTAAGCCAGCTTGTTGTATTCGTGCGCTATGTGAAGAACGACGAGATAAAAGAAGATTTTTTATTCCGTAAGCCTCTTAAAACAACAATTAAGGCAGCCGACGTGAAGAAACTTGTGGATGACTTCTTCATATATAACTATCTTTCGTGGGATATAGTTTCTGCAGTTTGTTCGGACGGAGCTCCAGTCATGTTGGGATGAAACTCTGGTTTTGCTGTGCTGGTGAAAGCCGATGCACCACACATCATTGTAACGCGCTGTGTTCTGCACAGGCATGCGTTGGCAACAAAAACCTTGCCTTCAAAACTGGCACAAGTATTAAAAATTGTAGTGGAATGTGTGAACTTCATGCGAAATAGTGCCCTGAAGCACCGCATCTTCAAAGAGCTGTATAATGAAATGGGCTCTGAATTCGAGGTACTTCTGTACCATTCTAAAGCTCGGTGGTTATCTCGGGGAAAGGAGCTAAATCGTGTTTTTACCATGCGTGTGGAATTAGCCCTGTTTTTGCAAGAACACCAACATTGTCATGCAGATTGCTTCGAAAAAATCTGAGTTCATTCTCATTTTGGCGAACATGGTCGATATCTTCAATGCTCTCAATCATCTCAATCAACAGATGCAGGGCGGTGGAGTAAACATCACCGAAGCGGAAGAAAACTTTACAAAAAAAAGCTACCGTTATGGAAACGACGAACAAAGAATGATAACTTCGCAATCTTTTCCCTGCTAAAAGACTTTGTAAGTAAGATTGAAGATGTGTCTGAAATTGGAGACATTTCTGTACCCGGGGAACTGAAACAAGCAATTGCCATATACTTAGATGAGCTCGCTAAGTCTTTTGATGGATACTTCTCCACCAGAGAGTCATATCCAGAATGAGTGAGACAACCGTTCACGTTTAGTGTTGCGACAGCAGATGTCAATGATGAATACCTCGACGAAATCATTGAACTTCAGCAGAGCCAGGTTCAACAGCAACTTTTCAGAACAACATCGCTCTCAACGTTTTGGTGTCACCAAATCGTAGCATACACTCTTATTGCTGAGAAAGCCCTTGAGATACTCATGCCATTTGTTACAACGTATCTTTGCGAGCAATCCTTTTCGAGGATGGTAGACATAAAAACGAAGAAAAGGAACAGACTTTGTTGTGAAAATGATATGAGAGTGGCACTTGCCAAGGTGAAGCCGCCCATTTCTGAACTTGTCTCTGAAAGGCAACAGCAAAAGTCACATTGATTTGCAGTAAATATTCATTGAGTTATGTTTTTGTGTGAAATTCATGTTTTGTTGGTTTTGTTTTTTGAACACAGTAATATTGTGTGCAACTGATGCATGGTTTATTTTGTGCACTAATAAAATATCTACTTATGTTTTGAATTTGAAAAAATCATATTTTATTTTTCCAATTACGAAGGGTTCAGTGAATGCAAGTACGAAACTTCCGGGGCTCAGTACCTCCAACAAAGTTAAGAGCCACTGGTTTAAAAGTATCAACTTAAATAATATTAAGAACTTTCCATCTGAGAGCCTTAACAACTATTAAGTGACGGTCGACTTATTGAACAAACCTAGAATGTCACATCAAAAGAAAGTTTATAAAGCAATTTTTATGAATATTGTAAGGAGGAGGAAAGATCAAATAATAGTTTCACTTGTTGAAAATGTAGAAATGCTTCTCCAATTATTTTATATAAATTCGCGCTGTAAAATGACGCATTGTTTAAAATGCAAGTAATATATACATGCTGTGAAGGATAAGGAGATTATGCTAGAGTAAAGTGGGGCACATCCTTATGGGGAGTTGTTCGTTTGGCAATGGAGCTTGAATTAACTAGAGTTATAAATAAACAAATAAATCATCATCCAAAAATTATGGGATCGTGGATCAAATATTGTGGTAGCGTTAACTTTTTCTGATGTAAGTGTACGAAAAGACCTGAAAGGATAAGCTAGATGATTGCTTACTTAAGATAAAAGAATTAAACCACAGAAAAGAAGGAATTTCAATTGCAACCAAAAACGATACATTGCCAGAAATAGTAGACAAAAGCTTTTGAGAAATATGAACTGCTTTCAAAGTGTGTAAAGCAAACAAAGAAGTTGATAACGAAACAAGTGTGAGAAAAGCAGAACGCTAAATCTGTTAGTAGATTTTCATCTAAACAAAAATTAGAAGAATTTTAAATTACTTGATGAAACTATATCAGTATAAATTCACCTAGTGGTAGATTAATAGAAATTTGTTTGTTTTGAATTTCGCGCAAAGATACACGAAGACTATCTGCGCCAGCCGTCCCTAATTTTGCAGTGTAGACTAGAGGGAAAGCAGCTAGTCATCACCATCCACCGCTAATTCTTGGGCTACTCTTTTACCAACAAATATCGGGATTGACCGTCACATGTATACGGCTGAAAGGGCGAGGATGTTTAGTGCGACGGGGATACTAACTCGCGATCCTTAGATTACGAGTCGAGCATCTTAACCATTTAGCCATGCCGGGCCAGATAAACAGAAACTTGCTAGCAAAGTTTAAAGAAATCTAATGACATTTTCTCTAGAACTATCGCTTTGAAAATTTTTTGGCCTTCATCCTGATTCGTCCCCCCCCCCGCTAGTACAGCTGTATGTCTACGGATTTACAGCGCTAAAATCAGGGGTTCGATTCCTTTTGATAGGGTCAGTAGATAGCCCGATATGGCTTTGCTATAAGAAAACACACACACACTCATCCTGATTCAGAAAAAAATCAAGCAAAACAGTTTAATATTTTGAAAAGAATATTAAGCACATTAGCTAAGTTTCAACTAATAAAGAAACAGTTTATCCAATTGATAGATAAATTCATGGCAATTAATATGTTTCTAAATTAGAATGTAAAGAAAGAATAACATAATTTTTTTTATCTTACCTGCATTGAAAAAAACAAATAACAGAAGACAGAAATACATGATACAAATACTGATGATAACAGGGTTGTCGTCTGGTAGTAGAATGAGTATAGATACGTTTTTTGCTACAGTTAACTACAGTTCGTATATCTTGCTAGAAAATGCTATCGTTTATGAAGCTCAGTGAATAAAGCTCGTAATGTCTCATCTCTACGACCTACTTTCTTTCACTGCCACCAGGGGTTTTACCGGTTTATGCCAATGAGTGTTTTGGGATGATAAAAAAAACAAAAAACGGCTGCAGGAACAGAGAATAAGTGAAATTGTAGGTCAAAGATTGCAAACTACCACTTCATATGTCAGGTGTAGTAAACTTGTTAAACCTGCTTGGTTTCTTTCAGCGATAGGTAAATATACCTTATACTGCTGCTTTCTTATCACCTTTACCTTCCAAGAAAATTCTTGTTTCGCTATTTTTTGAATTTGGTTTATCTCCCTACAAACCACAAAATGTTACCGCTGAAATATTTTGAGACGATAAGGCGTTATAGTGTGTTTCCTCTATCTAGAATTTTCAGAAAAGCGTTAATTTGTTCTTAGCTTGAAGTACAAAATACGTGCTTAATATAACGTTTGGGAGAATAATACAAGGAATATACACCCTGCTTAAAACAAACATAATTTGTTCATAATATAGAATTTAAAAGTATTTCGGTGTATGTTCGGTGAGGGGGAGCGATAACACAGGAAATTGTTAAGGAATACTTTTTAACTGGAGCATATTTTTCGTTTAATATGATACTGATTATGTACTAAGCATTTCCTTTTAATTGTAAGTCTTTATTAATGTCATTTTTGCTTCTATTTTAAGATTCGTAAAACTTTTGAGAAATAGATTTTGTTGTGTACATTAATATTAAACTGTATGGGTATAGGTGTAAAACTGAAATCTACCAAATAATTGTGAAACAACTGCCAAATTAAAATAACTTGTTAATAAAAAATGAACAGAAGGCAACAGTCCTTCATCAGGTTGAAAGAAGCCTAACCCATATATATATACTAACAGCTATTATAATTTGGTGAGTTTTTCCCCACTACCTTATATTCTATTTTGCATTTTGTTAATTCTTCGCCTACGCAATTATTTTGTTACTAGAACTAATCCACCAAATAATGTGCACACGGGGTTATTGATACTATAGCGCTGATAAAATTGTAGACTTTACAAAGGACAGTTTCACACCAAAACTTTTATAGTAACCTTTCATGCTAGCAATGTATTCAGCTCGGCCCGGCATGGCCTAGCGCGTAAGGCGTGCGACTCGTAATCCGAGGGTCGCGGGTTCGCGCCCGCGTCGCGCTAAACATGCTCGCCCTCCCAGCCGTGGGGGCGTTATAATGTTACGGGCAATCCCACTATTTGTTGGTAAAAGAGTAGCCCAAGAGTTGGCGGTGGGTGGTGATGACTAGTTGCCTTCCCTCTAGTCTTACACTGCTAAATTAGGGACGGCTAGCACAGATAGCCCTCGAGTAGCTTTGTGCGAAATTCCAAAAAACAATGTATTCAGCTGGTAACAGAAATCTCATATTAACACAGCCTCCTGGTGGTTCAGCGATGAGATTGAGGACTTATAATAAAAAAGTAAGGTTCCAAATACCCTTGTGGAGCAGAGCACAGACAAACGATTAATTGTTAAATGCTTTAGAACGGACACAAAATGTTTCTAAGCGTTTCGTCTAGGAAATGTTGTTTTTATAGTTAAGCACAAATCTACACAATGGGCTATCTGTGCACTGCCCTCCATGTGTATCAAAACCTACTTTCTAACATTGTAAGCCCACAAATCGTCTAGAAAATTAATAGTTTTAAAATAATGAGAAATATAATAAAACATGAGTATATTAACTTTTTTTTCCAAAGTCCGAGATGTCTATAGAACTCAAATAACCTTAATATTTTGTTGTTTTTTAGGAAATAATATCACATTAAGCTGTTTTAAGAGTAAATTATAATATAAATACAATAAGGGTTGAAATTCTGTATTGGTTCTTTTTTAAAATTCTGACCTTTTGGCTTAGTGGCAAGTTTAATGGTTTAAAATGTACTAAAATTCAGAGCTCGATTCCTGTGATGGTCATACTGCATTGTGTAATTTTACAATTAAATTTACAAAGAAACTAATTTTTAGAACTTCATTTGGACTACCAATTTTTCTTTTGGAAATCAATCACGGGTTTAGTTATTATTATTTTTTTCTATTTCTTAGCAGTTCTATTTAAAAAGTACTTGAAGAGCCCTTAACTTGCAATAAATCTCGTTCTCCATACAAAGTGGTACCAGATCCTCTCAAAGAAGACTTTCACCACTTGGTGTAACGTTGGACTTTGAAGAGGAGATTCAAACAGTGGCCCAAATTTCAGACATTTCAAAAGAAGTCAGTGACCATGTTGTAAAAGTGTTTGACCTAATAACACAGCTTGCTGTATCTCCCGATTTTATATTTTGTTTTAAGTATACTAATAATATTACACAGACTAGTTTTGAGTGTTTAATCATCTTTCAACCATTTGTAAGTGTTAACTAGAACTGATAAATAACATTCACTTGCTTAGTTTGGTTCTCTTCATAACATTTGTCATTCTCAAAAATTGATGATGAAGATCACATCTGTCGTATCCCAATTGGTTCAATAGACCCTGGTACTGGAAAAAAGACATCGTCGGTACTAAATACAGCATATACAATGTAGTTGACATATTACATATTTGCTTTTATTCGTGGATTCATGCCTAAATGGGTCAGCGGAACTACAGTATTGTATTGGCCTATGACTGTAAGTGTATGTTTGTTTTCCTTATAGAAAAGCCACATCGGGCTGTCTGCTGTTCCACCGAGAGAAATCGACTGTAACTATGAACACAGTGATGTCGTAATTAAATATTTTTATCAAGAGAATAAGATTCAATCGTGCAATAAATAAGAAAAACATATGAATCATATCTTCTATCACTTGAATGCATTCCAAAGTTTCTATCTAGGTCAAGGTGGTTAAGTTAAACCAAAAGGTCATGATAAAGGAAAACACAAAATCCTTGTGGGTTTTTTATTCCAGGTGATATTTTAACGTAATGGTTCTTCTTATCAGGTGACTTTTTAACGTGATATTTTTTGCTTATCAGGTAGCATTTTAACGTGATGGTTTTTACTTATTAAATGACTTTTTAACGTGTTAATTATTCTCATTTGGTGACTTTTTAACGTGATAGTTTTTCGTATCAGGTGACTCTTTAACGTGAACGTTTTTTTATCAAATGACTTTTTAATGGAATGAGTTTTCAAACTGGGTGACTTTCTAGCTTGGTATCTGACGCATGCGACTTTATATTGCGTTCGAATGTCATGTGCCTTGCTGATTTAAGTATTCAAATCGTTTAAATATACCATAGACAACTTTGTAAATTGAGAAAATGTTATCGTTATTCGTGTTTTATCACATAAAGCAAGAAATAACAATAATACTTATTTATGCCAACCTCTGTTATAGAGTATGTGTGTTTTTTTATAGCAAAGCCTCATCGGGCTATTTGTTGAGTCTACCGATTAGAATCAAACCCTTGATTTTAGCGTTGTAAGTCCATAGATTTACCGCTGTACTAGCAGTGGACTACTATAAAGTAAACAGTAATGTAAATCAACTGTAATACACCAGGATTCAAAACTTTTTAATACGAGGTTTATAAACTTTTACCTTTCTATGGAGCACAGCAATTGAAGTGCCCTCTACAGAGTATATTTATAATGTTTATTATGTCAAAAAACACCAACCAAACTTTCCATATTCGACAAAAATAGTAATCTAACTTATAGATATTTCTAATTCAACTCGTGGATGCTCTATCTGAGAAAAATTGTTATTACTGGCAATAACAAATAATGAAATAAGATGAAGTGAACACAACTTCTCAGAATTCCACAGTATGCCTGATGTTCTTCAATACATTATGTGAAAAAAAAAATGAAAATTATCAACTTCAGTTGTCCCGGCATGGCCAGTCTGCAGGTAACAGGTACAAAGCTCCTTCACACTAAACATGCTCGCCTCGTGGGGGCGTTATAATGTCACGGTCAATCCCACTATTCGTTGGTAAAAGAGTAGCCCAAGAGTTGGCGGTAGGTGGTGATGACCAGTTGCCTTCCCTCTAGTCTTACACTGGAAAATTAGGGATGACTAGCGCAAATAGCCCTCTATTAGCTTTGCGCGAAATTCAAAAACAAACGGACAAAACAATCAACTTCAGTAATGCGTGTTACTTCTTAGAAAAAACGCTGAGCGAACCTAGCGTGACGTCACATGGCTTCTCTTTTGTCTCTCAATAATTTAAAATGAAGCCAACGTCATTGGTTACTATGACAACAAATGCGCATTTGTTCACAATGTTATATTATTACGTCAAAATAATTTCAACCATTCGCTGTACTTGCATTAGTATCAAGTTATGAAGGTGTCTTACTTAACCATGGGCTAGAAATATTAGCTGTAAATACTGAAATCAAGCGCAAAACAGCAAATATTTTGATTTATTAATCATACTATGGATGTAAAAATATGTTATGAAATGATCTCATACGAAGCTCGCTTATTAGTCAGCAACTCAAAGTTTAGTTAATTTGCGGTTTCTTAATATTATTCGAGTTTTCTCACAATCAATGATTTTAGTACTGTTTTATATTATCTTTCGTGTAAGATTAGCAGCTAATTTCGCGATCTGGCTAGTAGTTTGTGAGTATTTGTTTATATTGTTAATGATACCAGGAGATATGCTTAGTTTCATTGCAATGGCATTTTTAATTGAAGAGTTTTATTTAGTAATTACAGCATTCATTCTTCAGATGATACCTTTGCTCTGAATTGCATTGGGGTGAAATTTCGGAGCTCAGTATTGCCCTAAGTGGTCTGGTATCGGAGTTTTTCACCTCCATATAAAAAAAAAAACTTGTCCTTCGACCCTATTTCTTAGTGTCCGAATACCTTATGTGTATATTTATATATTTCTCGATGCATGTGACCACTTTGTTAGTGGATTAGTTGAGAAATTTTCGAGAATCAAATATAAGGGTTATAAATATCTCAGAAGTTAGCCACGGTTTGAACCTGTATCAACATATACACGTTCTTCCTATAAAGTACATCTATTCATTTGTAGATAGTATTAGTTTCTTACTGAGGCCTTGCATGGCCAGGTGGTTAAGGCGCTCGACTAGTAATTCGAGGGTCGCGGGTTCGAATCGCCTTCACACCAAACATGCTCGCCATTTCAGCCGTGGGGGCATTATAAGGAAACGATCAATCCCATTATTTATTAGTAAAAGAGTAGTCCAAAAGTTGGTAGTGGGTGGTGATAACTTGCTACCTTTCCCCTTGCCTTACAGTGCTAAATTAGGGAAGGCATGCACAGATAGCCCTCGTGTAGTTTTGTACAAAATTAAAAACAAACAAACAGTTTCCTACTGTAGTAATGTTTCAACGACCCTACAAACCATTTTTCAGAATGTCATCTCTCTGTTACTTTTACAGCTTGTCGTTTCCGGTTGTATTAGTGAGCCAATGGTCAGTATATTCACAGATGTTGGCAGATATTCAGCTGTACTACGAACTAATGTATATGTTTGCTGAAAAAAAAGTAACTTTAATGCCATTTCATTCAGTGTTGAATAGTACGAATACGGTGGATTATTGTAATATTTTCTAGAAAAGGCATTATCCATCACAGAGGAAATGTGGCATTGTCAAAGAAATTTATTAATTGGTAAAGTGCGTCGTCATCTGTTAGGCTTTACAATGGTGTTCGGTTTTGTTTGACTCCCTTAGTTGTATGTAGTTGGTATCCATATTTTATCTTAGTGATAGATACATGTCAATTTGATTGTCATTAATGGCGTATTCTGATGAAAGATGTCTTTAACATCCGATCAAAGAAACGGTTTTTTGATAATAACGCTCCAGCTAGACTGGCTTTCACTATCACACTTTTACAAATATTGGAAAATCTTAGTTTTTACTTATTGTTTGTTAAACTAATAAAGATATAATTACATCTCTGACTTTATAGATTACGTAACAAGCCATGAGGTTAGTCTGTTTGGCATATGCAAATAAACGGAGTACAAATTAATATGTATATGGGTCCTAATAAAGTGGCCAATGATTTATAGTTTTTGTAACGACGTTTACCCAATATATACAATTCTATTTAATTTATATATTTGTAAAATAAATAATGTTCTATCACTTAATTATTACATATTGCTCAGTGGAACTCATTTCTTAAGTTTCCGAAACCAATCTAACGCAATAACTTATAGCAAATCCAAGTGTACACGAAATTTTTCGTTTATTTAAAAAAAAAAAAAAAATCATCCGTTTACTGTAATATGCTCACAAAACTGTCATTATGGTTCTGCTCCTTATCTTCATGGCCCGGCATGGCCAGGTAGTTAAGGCACTCGACTCGTAACCCGAGGGTCGTGAGTTCGAATCCCCGTCACACCAAACATGCTTGCTCTTTCAACCGTGGGGACGTTATAATAGTACGGTCAATCTCACTATTCGTTTGTAAAAGAGTAGCCCAAGAGCTGGCGGTGGATGGTGATGACTAGTTGCCTCTCTTCTAGGCTTACACTGCTAAATTAGGAACGGCTAGCGCAGATAAGCCTCGTGTAGCTTTGCGTGAAATGCAAAACAAACAAGCAAACCTTATCTTCATTAGATAATTATGTGATAGTTCTAGCCGCTAAGCTTACGGCAAAAACCATACACTGAAAGTAACTTTATTCTACGGCTCCAGTCTTGGTCGAAAGCTCCCATCTACAAAATTAAAATAGTACAACTGTCCTTCTATAGATGTAGCTACGAGATATTCGCTTATTAGTTTGTTTGTTTGTTTGTTTTTTGGAATTTCGCACAAAGCTACTCGAGGGCTATCTGTGCTAGCCGTCCCTAATTTAGCAGTGTAAGACTAGAGGGAAAGCAGCTAGTCATCACCACCCACCGCCAACTCTTGTGCTACTCTTTTACCAACGAATAGTGGGATTGACCGTCACATTATACACCCCCACGGCTGGGAGGGCGAGCATGTTTAGCGCGACGCGGGCGCGAACCCGCGACCCTCTGATTACGAGTCGCACGCCTTACGCGCTTGGCCATGCCAGGCCTCGCTTATTAGAGCATGTAGCTTTAGCAGGAAAGTTTGCTCTAGGCCCGGCATAGCCAGATGGTTAGGGGGGCTTTGATTCGCAATCTGAGGTTCGTGGGTTCGAATACCCGTCACACCAAACGTATTCGCCATTTCAGTCGTGGGGGCGTTATTATTGGCAGTCAATCCCAGTATTCCTTGGTGCAAGAGTAGCAGAAGACTTCACGATGTGTGGTGATGACAAGCTGCCTTTCCCATAGTCTTTCAATGCTAAATTAGGGACGGCTATCGCCGATAGCTCTCGTGTGGCTTTTTACGAAACTCAAACAAATAAGTACTTTCTATTTGATTTAACCAGTTTGCGATGTAAACCAAAAATATAACAACTGCAATATAAATTATTTTGAACTTCCTTTGAATAATACTAAATATCATTGATGCTAAATTTACACTCTGTGTCCTATTTATAGTTTTGTTATTAAATCTCTTGTTTTCAATCATTAGCAATTATTAAGTAAAATATTTCACTATTTTTCATGTCAAGAGTTACGTTGTTTCAAACTAGACATACGACAAAGAACAAATTCCAAGACCACTGGATACATAGATACTTCAGTATCGTCACAAAATGTATCCAACTTTTGATTTTGCCATGTGTAGCATCATGGAAAAAATCACTCACTTTAAACATGGTTCTGCTTTAGGACGAAGAATTCTGCTCTTGAATATTTCATAGTTAATTACAGTAATTTGTAAAGAACATCAGTTGAAACAAGTACGAGTAGCAACGATATCAGGCTCTAATCAATTAACTTACTTGGTTAAAAAAAATCGCACGACGTTGTTAACTTGATGACAATACACGTATTTTATTATAATTACTGTCTTGAGATAGCGAGAAAGGGAGTGTCAAGAGTTTTGAAACTAAAAATTCTACTTGTTCGCTCGGATTTTGGAAACAAAAATACTTAAGAATACACATTACACAGTAATAAACTCTGTAATAAAAAACTAATTCAAGTAGGTTCAATTTCAAAAAGCTGCTATTTGTCGAACATTCCTATATTTTAACCAATGGTCTTAGTTTTGTATTCTTCGTTATATTTTCCATCTACTGCATATCAAATTATACTGCTATTTGATTATCCTTTCAGTCGCTTTCCTGTTAATATTCCCCCTAGTGACAAAGCTGTATGTCTGCGGACTTACGAAGCTAGAATATTCAAAGTGGGCAGATAGCTCATTGCGTAGCTTTGTGCTTAATTACAAACAAACAAATCCTATTCATCAACCAGTCGCATGACCTCAATATTATTACGTTGTTGCACGCCAACTAACATTTTTTAGACAAATTAATAAAATACTTATCCACACCAGTAAGGGAATGTGGCTCAATTCTTGGCAGTGGGTAAAGCCCAGGCAGCCCTTTATGTAACTTTACATTAGATCCCCGTTTAGTTTTATTGTTGAAAATTGTTAAACTTTTTTCACTTGGCTTTGTTTAATAGACTAGTACGTGGAGCCCTTCATGACGTAAGAACGTCAAGAAAAATTCATCTCATCAGCTAATAACAAACGACAAATCGAATCGTAGGCAAAGTAATGGACGACATTTAGCTAATCCCATCGGTAAGTCCTCGCTAATACAGCTGTAAGTCTACGGATTTGTAAAGCTAAAATTAACGGTTCGGTTCCCCTTGGTGGACTTAACAGATAGCCTGATGACACTATGGTATAAGAAAACACACACACATCAATAAACAGAGAAATTTTAATGCTGTAAAAGAAAAGAATTAACCATCGTAAAAAATTGCTCTACTTAAACAATGTTTTAGTTCCATATGTAGTAACATAAATCCCATTTTTATATTTATCCAATACTAAGGAATGTTGTTGCGCGTTTTGAAAGATATATTTCCTATATTAAACTGTGGTTGATTATATATAATCTTAAAAAAAAACTTTCAACACCATCTTGTGTTTTTGTGATTAAAACGACATTGACCTACAGGTGATTAAAATGTTTTTTTTAATTAATAGGATATAAAAGTTGTTTTATTCATAGAATTTCTTAAGAAATTCCAGTATGTGCTACGTACTTCGAAGTGAAAATAAGCAATTACCGACATTGTGAAAATAATGCTTTTTTTTTATTTGAAAACTATTATTACTTTATTTTATAGTAGATCGAAAAGGAGTTCATTTGAATGTGAATATACGAGATAGACGTGATCATGTGGTTAGAATGACAGAATGTGAATCTGACGGTTATTCATTCACGTTATATTGGTTTACGGCCTCGAGTGTGATCTAAGAGAGGCGGTTACATACCACTATTTGATTAGAGTAGCCCGAGAGTTCATTGTGGCAGTTGTTACCTAGCTGTCTTTTCTTTTATCTATTATTTAAAAATTTGGAGTGTCAAGTTCTGATAGCCCTTTGAGTGGATATCTGAAACAAACAAATACACATGTGTATAAGGAATAAGAAACTTCAAAATGGTACTACTTAACCATTTTTTAAAAACTTACATAGAAACAAGATGTATGCTATATCAAATGAGGCTAAACGTAATGCGCTCTTTTAGCGTTGTAATTCCTAAGACTTATCGCTATCCCAGCAGGGGACTACACATAATGTCTATTTCCTTATCGACGATGGACTTGCGCTGCATTAAATGAGGCTGTACGTAATGTTTATTTCCACATCATGGACGACTTGCTTTCAAACTGTTTCCGTTTTTGTTTTTTTGGCAGTAAATTATAAGAAAGGAAAGGTTGTCGTGGTACAGTTGTTCATTGTAAGAGTCTGTCAGAAAGTAAAGTTTTATTCACAAATTCGTCGATTTAACATAATTTTAGTGTCTGTGGGCATTTTCATCAAAAAATTTCAATAGTGACTTCTAGACGAGGTAAAGGGATATTAAACATAAATAAATGGGGAGGGATTATTTAAATAATATGTGGCGTAGCCGATTTTCGGCATTAAAATGTGTGTTTGTTTATTTTGGAATTTTGTGTAAAGGTACTCGAGGGATTAGCCGTCCTTAATTTAGAACTGTCAACTTTTATGCTACCCTTTTATAACGCTTCTACGGCTGAAAGGGTAAGTATGTTTCGTAACAGGATTCGAACTTTCGATTCGCAACCTGCGAATCGAGCTTCCTAATCACCAGGCCATTTCAGTATTTCTATTTTAACTACTGTGCTCAATAATAGGCATCTACAAAAATCTCTTCTTTATTAGAAAAAATTACTTTGGTTCCATGTAATTTTTTTTATAATAATTATACTGTTGTTGTTGTTTTGAATTAAGCACAAAGCTACACAATGGGCTATCTGTGCTCTGCCCACCACGGGTATCGAAACCCGGTTGTTAGCGTTGTAAGTCCGCTGACATACCGCTGTGCCACTTGCGGGGCAATAATTATATTAATAAAACCTTTTTTGAAATATTTTGTATGTCCTTGGCTTTAGGATTTTTTTTTCTTCTGTGAATGGTAACTATTTTTATTTTGTACTTTTTGATAACCTGTAACCGAGATCAAAACTTACTATTAATTATATACAGTTTTCGAAGTGCACCAGAAAGTTTAACATACTTTTGCAAGCTTTGAGTTTGAATAACTGTTCAGATAGAATAACATCAAATGATCAGGGTTACCAATCTAAATGTATCAGACTTAACGTAGTAAATTTATTGGCGACTTTATCTGGGCTCTATACAGGTTTACACAACATATTTTATTGAATTATACAAAGTAGTGTAAGCAAGTAATTAGATATAGTTATATCGTGATTAATTTACAATATCAATCAATTTCTTACAACTAACTTAGTTCGCAGTACTTACTAAATTAAGTGTACATATTAGAATATTATGTACAATTTTGTACAACTGAGGAGAATAATGAGAGGATATTTAAAAATAAGGAAATCCTTGCAAATTGTTAAAAGTCTTTTTTTTCGTTCTTAACCCTTTAATTTCTTTAGGAGAATGGGTCATCCACAAATCTTCTCTATCAAGCAAAATCTTGAGCTAATCTTTTCAGTTTTTTCCATGAGCGTCCTAATTCTTTCACATTTTTCTCCATTGACAATTCTCATGTGTCCTAGGTCTACTATGGTTTCATATGACCCGAGGATTTCATTTTAAAAACCTTCTGGTGGTATTGCTTTAAGGTTTGCTAAATGTGTGTCTAATCCAGTTCCACTTAATTTGATCTGTATATCTATTTTTTCTCTCCAGTTCTTTCCCACGGATTCTCATTTCTGTGGTATTTGGTCAGTATATACCTAGAATGATCCTTAAAAACTTGTTGATGTAGGCTCAAAGTTTGTCATTTGTTGCCACCTAGGTGTTCTTTACGTTTCTACTCTGTTTAGAAGTACAGATTCAACATTAATGTCGAAAATAGGAAACTTGGTCTTTTATGTTACCTCCTTGGAGTTCCGGATTGGTCTTAGAGCTAGAAATAGTGACCTTTCACTTACCATCATTGTCGGATATCCTTCTCTAACTCCCTTTCTTCCCAACGATGCTTCCCATGCAAGTAAAGGTATCTACCTCCTACAGAATGTCTCCTTTTGAAGTGATGATGTTGTCTTTTGCGTCGTTGTTGATGAAAATATCACTTTGGTTTTATCCTTGCTAACAGTAAACTCTATTTGGCTGGTGCTAAAGCTAACTGAGATGTCTTCCATTACATGTATTGGTGTGTATTTGAAATTAAGACTATATCATCAGCAGTGTCCATATCGTCAACTTGTGGCATGCAACTAAAATATCGGAAGAAGGAAAATTCTAACATAAAACATTGCATAGAGCTCGTAATATAGCTAGTAATATATAATACAAATAATATATTATACAGCGAAGAAATACTGTAAACAGAGGAAACATTACATTGAGATATCATGATGAATACGCAGCTAAAATATCAGAAAACAGGAAGATAATAGAACAATGTAAAGCCACGCATTTAGAAAATGCCAGAGGAAAAAAAAATTGTCTAAGCACAAGTAAGATATTACATTAAACTAATATCAGCCAGAATATATAATACAAATATGTCAAAACTACAGAAATCAAACAAACATATAAATTCAGCGTACATATATTTGAATAGTTCATCAGCTCTGCATGCCTCATTTTCCTCACGGATACATAGATATTTAAAAACATTCTTAAAGTGTGTGACCTCTACATAAAAAAAACGTGCTACAAAAATTCAAAAGCAAATCGATTGCAAGTCTGAAAGTAACATGTTTTTGTGGATAAAATAATGAACATACAGAAAAACAGAATATGTGAAAAATGAGTTGTAGTCCGAAGTCTGAAGGTTGCGTGTTTGTGGTTAAAATGTTGAGGGAAAGAAAGAGCATCTATGAAAACGTCCAAATTCATAAAATTAAGGTGGCGGAAGCCAAATATACTTAGACAGAAGTGTAGTATTTTGACATGTCGGTACACGTTTAACAACGAAACCTATATCATGCGAATACAAATTGAGAAAGCTGAAAGAGGTCGTGTTGTTTATTGGGAAAATATCAACGTCACTTCTTATCTGCAGTCTAATCAAGTTTCATTTATAGAATCTGTTATATCAGTAGAAACCTCGGTTGACCAGATTCGTTCACTTCGAACATACCAAATTTTCTTAGTACTTTTTATGATTTGAAAGAAAGTGTTTCAAATAGCACATCTAGTGTAGTTTTAAAACACTGTTAGATAAAATTATTTGGTGAACGTCACTGAAAAAGTATGTTTTTGATATCTGTTATATACATACCAACCCACCAGAGTATACCAAAAAAAGATATTAAAGTTGGCCATATTCGTGTTGATTGTTCATTACATATATTAACAAATCTACCATTACGTAAAGAAGGATATTCAAGGCGGCAAGATTTGTGTTGGTTGTTTACTTTAACTGCTCTAAAGTAGAGCAAGATATTCAAGCTTACTAGATTGTTTACTATATAGAAATACAAATTACCCTAATGTACACAAGGGGATTCAAGATAATTAGGTTTGTGTTGATTGATGCATGTAGAAAACCTTTGAATTCCATTTTTCAACTCAGTGAAATTATTCTAACGCTAGAGTCCTCAAGTTTTATACAAGCTGCCATGAAATACACATGTTTAAACACATTAACTAATACCCTAAAGTATAAACAAACAAACAAACCAAAACGCTAAGGGTCTTGCAGCGTAAATGCAGCTGACTATAACCATATAGGATGGTGTTCTACTAGTAGAATCCTCTGGTATACTGATTTTATCTGTTGTCGCTGGTGGTCTTACCCCATAACCTAATGAATCAACACAGCTCTACTCTATTTGTCACTAGATGTACAAATACTTGGATAACTTAGAAAGACTTTGCGTTTGTTTGTTTTTGGAATTTCGCACAAAACTACTCGAGGGCAATCTGTGCTAGCCGTCCCTAATTTAGCAGTGTAAGACTAGCGGGAAGGCACCTAGTCATCACCACCCACCGCCAACGCTTGGGTTACTCTTTTACCAACGAATAGTGGGATTGACCGTTACATTATAACGCTCCCACGGTTGGGAGGGCGAGCATGTTTGGCGCGACGCGGGCGCGAACCCGCGACCCTCGGATTACGAGTATGTTAATATATGTAACATAATAAATATGGGCCCGGCATGGCCAAGCGTGTTAAGGCATGCCAGGCCCGACTTTGCGTACCTACTACAGAGTATTAATATAATAATGATAACATCCTGTGCATTTATTTTCTTTATTTTTACTAATAATCGATTGCAAGATGACATTCATCCACAAGAAGGTCCCCTTTTTCCTATATATTGATAATTTGGTAGTTATCCTTTTTATATGCACAGTGAAAATAGTTTTTGATGTTTAATGTATAATAATAGCAATATTAGAAAATCTTTGTTCAAAAAATACTCTTCAAAAAAAGAAACGCAAAAAAGATATATTTTTTTTATTTTAAAGAGAAATATATGTAATAACGTTACAAGCTCAGAGTATGTGATGTTACACATGTTAAGGCACTGACTGTCAGACCAAAATGACAATAAAAGTTGTGCACTTTGAAAACGGAGGAAAACATCGGATTTTTCGCCAAATCGCATTCGTGTCCAATAAATTTGTTTGAGAGATCTGCATGTTCTGCAAGTGCAACATGTGCAAAATCCCTATAAAAGTGACAGGTTCTTGGTTTCCATAGCTCAGTGTTAAGCCACCGACACGCAATACAGTTACGCCAAGACTGACTGAAGCACAACGCAAAAACGCCATTGGTCGTTTGAAGCAGGCGAATCTCGATCAGATGTTGCCAGAGCTGTGAATGTCCACCCAAGCACCATCACAAGGCTATGGAATCGTCACCAACAACATGAATCAACTCGTGACCGTCCACGATCTGGCAGACCTCGTGTGACCACGCCCGCACAAGATCGCAACATCCGGTTACGTCACCCGACTCACCACTGTCTTCTTGAGACACCACAACATCAACGTTCTTCCCTGGCCCTCCACATCACCAGATTTAAACCCCATCGAACATCTTTGGGACGAGTTGGACCGACGTCTGCGACGGCGACAACCTCAACCGCAGTCTCTACCTCAGCTTGCAGCAGCTTTGCAGGCTGAGTGGACAGCCATTCCACAGGATGTGATTCATCATCTCATTGCTTTCATGGGCAGGAGATGCCAAGCAGTTATTGATGCTCACGGGGGGCATACTCGTTATTGACGTTGAGTGACGTTAAACTTCAACTAGTGAGCGTGGACTTCGCCTTTGCAGACTTTGGATGTTCAGCAGTGAATGTGCAAAGTTTCACACATGTCATACAGAACTACCCGGAATAAACTTGTTAACAATTTGTCTCAAATTTTGCCTTTTGCGTTTCTTTTTTTGAAGAGTATAGTTTGTCATCATTTCACGTACCTTTAGCTAGTTTATGATAAAAGATGTTTGTTTTTCTTGTGATTATAACGTCAGTCATACGTAACTAATGTTTAAAAGTTATTTTTCTTAACGTGTATTTTCACATTTTGTAACAACTAGTTATCGGCACTGAAGAGCATGCTTTTGTGTTGTTTTATTTTGTAACTGAAGATTTTATCCTCTCGTTAAAAGGTCAGTTATTTTGCTATGTATTGTACATAGATTTGTACTAATTTCAGATGTATTCGGTTTATGTTAACGTCTATAATAATAAACGAACGTGTCTGTGAATTTCTGTGTGTGTCTGTGACCACTATAGCTTCGAGAGAAAACCATAGAAACCTGAAATTTTGTAGTCATACTAAATGAACTCTGAGAATTTGCTCCTGAGTATTATTATTTGTCTACGTACGTGCGCGCGTGAACGAACGCATCTTTTTATGAGACACATAGGAAACAATATGTGATTGCCATAGCACCAAGTGCAAAGAACCTAGAAACTTGAAATTTTCCACTCACGTTTTTCATCCTATCTACGTGCGTGTGCACATCTTTTTATGAGGCAAGCTAACAAAAAACCACATAGAAAATAAACGTGCTCAAAATAGCGCCAAGAAAAATAACTTAGGAACATGAAATTTTGCATCCATAATAAGTGGACCCTGAGAGTGTGCACCTGTGTATTACATATCTTATCTACGTGCTTACGCGAATGCACGTGTGCATCGTTTAATGAGGCAAGGTAGCGAAAATCATATTGAAAAGAAATGTGACTACCATAGCTCCAACAGCAAAGAATTTAGACAACTGAAATTTGACACTCATACTTATAAGACCTTGAATACCTGCGCACATGAGCATCTTATTAACAGAACAAGATAGCGTAAAACCACATGTAGAAAAAGTGTTTTCTTATATAACAACAACTTCTAATATATTAGAAAAAATCTGGTACTCTTTGGCAACAATGCATTCTAACAAATGCTTTCATGTCATTTTGCTTTTTTTGCTTAACAAAAATATAAAGGTTATACTTATATGGTAAAATGTGCTCAGAATACACAGATTATAAACCTAACAACCCGCTATACTCATTCAAATGGATAGCACTAGTACGTCTGGTTAAATATACATAGTCTTAAATGCATTTTTTTCAGTTTTCACATAACTACGTGTCTGTGCACAGTGGTTCCTAGTTTTGATTGATAATTATATTAAACAGAATAAACTTGCTGTCAATAACATCTAGAATTAACCCTTGAGTTATTTTTTTTTTTTGTTTTATAAATTTCACACAAATCTATTCGGGGTTTATCTGTGTTAGTCGTCCTTAATTTAGCAGTGTAAGACTAGAAGGAAGACGGCTAGTCATCTCCACCCACCGCCAATTCTTGGGCTACTCTTTTACCAACGAATAGTAGGATTGACCGTCACATTATAACGCTTCCACGGATGAAAGGACGAGCATGTTTGGTGCGACCTGGATTTGAACCCGCGACCCTCAGATTACGAGTCGAACTCCTTTACCCACTTGGCCGTGCCGAGCCTGTGATGAGCAGATAACTATAAATTGTAATTTCACGATTCCACTCTCAAAGTTTATTCACAAATATTATGTAAGAAAACGTTAATACAAGACATAAATATGCAGCAAACTATATTGAAGAAAAATCGCTCAATTTTCTCAAGAAAGTGGTTTTCAGCTTGATAAATGTTATAGAATAAAAGCTACCCATACTTATAGTCATCTCAGTGGCACAGCGGTATGTCTGCGAACCTATAACAATAGAAACCGGGTTTCAATACCCGTGATTAGCAAAGCCCAGAATACCCATTGTTTAACTTTGTGCTTAATTTCAAATACACATACTATAATAAGAAAAGGGAGAGTGCCATAACTCCAAGAGGAAAGTACCTAGAAACCTAAAATTTCACGAGTATGCTAAGGTGTGCATCTGGATATTATTACTTATATATGTTCTTGCACCCATACTAAGTAGACTTTGAAAATGTGCATCTGGATGTTATTACTTATCTTATCCACTTAGCAACAAAAGTACATAGGTTATACTTATATGCAAAATTGGGTTTAGAATACACACACTGTCAACGTAATAACTGAGCTGTATCTATAATAATACAAGCATGTGTGTGACAACTATAGCTCCCGAAGGAAAGTACTTAGAAACCTGAAATTCTGCATCCATACTAAGTGGACCTTGAGGGAGTGTACGTGGGTATTATTTGTCTTATTACATGCCTCCGCATTTTTTTTTAATGAGGCAAGCCAGCGAAAAACTATACAGGTAAGAAGTGGTTCCTGATATTACGAATATAAATAACAGACAAGCACATGAGCGCAAGCGCGTGGGAATTTTGTTAATGAATCAGTGATTTGATGTCATCCAGATTAGAACGTAAACCTCAACAATTCCACTGTATCAAAGTGGTTATTTTTACTTATGTATAGGCGAATTGGATGAAGAGCTAACGAAAAATCACATATAAAAGAAGTGGTTCTTTCGTAACAATTGATATATAGAAAAGCCAGTGCGTTTTGGTTACGATGCGTTTCAGCATTGGCTTTTATGTTATGTCGCTTAGCAACCAAAGTGTATACGTTATATTTTTGTAGTAAAATCTGTTTAGAATACACACATTGACATAGTCACTTAGAAGATACCAACCTAAATAACCTGGGAAAAGCTGGGAACTTTTGCTAGTGTGCAATAAAAGCGAAGTAATAAACTTATGATTCACAATTAATTTATGAAGCTTTTCTTTTTTAATAGAGAAAGAGTAATGTAAATTACAAATTATTATTCGTATAAAAAAGAAATGTTACTTCAAGAAATGTAATTTGCTTAAACAGTTAAATGCTTCTGGCTTTTCTGTTACTGTCATATGAAATTAGCAACGAAAATATTAACATAGTTGAAGTTTAGCATATCTATATTAAAATAAGTATTGCAAAGTAATAAAGTTTTTAGCAGAAACAAATGAGGAAATGATTATTGAATCAAACTTTGAAATGTTATGTGTATTAACTGTATTTAATTTTTACATGATGATTACAGGAATCATTTGTAAATGTCTGATTTTCGCAATATTACTAAAGCGCAATAATTTTTAGTAAATTAGGTTTTATGATTTAAAGATTACAATTTATTACGGGATGTTGCAAAAGTGTTTCAAATCCAAAGCTATCTGTTTTCGACTCAATTTTATTTGGTAAAGTTTATAAATGATGTAACCTTTTAGCTAAAAAAATCACTAATTACTTTAATATGGTGAAAGATAATGTGTGCGTTATGTTTGTTTACCTTACATTTATTTTGCACAAATCGACAAATGGCTTTTACGCAGTTCTTTAGTTTATTTGAACTTATTGATAATAAACAGAAATGTTTAGTTGCTCAAACTTTTTTTTTATAGTGAACATAACATTTATTATTGCCCAAACGCTATTTTTAAGCTGGTGAAACATGGTTATAATTAATTATACTTTTTATAAGACATTTTTATTTGACCTAATATATTTTTAACACTACTTTCTTTATTAGAACGCTATTTAAAAGCTGGTGAAGCATGAATGTAATTAATAATACTTTTCGTAAGACATTCGTATTAGACTTAATATATTTTTGAGACTACTTCCTTTATCTAGTTTCTTAGGAATTTACAAGAATTAGAAAAGTGTATAATAATAGTATTTCAACAGTACTATGTACGAGTCATCGACAATGGATATTACTTCTGAGATTTAGTTGTTTATTAGGAAAGTAAGAAACATTAGTTAATATTTTCTATCGATTTTGAAATAACACTTTTGCAGGATATGAAGCATTTGTGAGTGACAAGGTTAGTTGTTGGATTTTAATCCTCTCTATTCTGAATATTTTTCGTACATTTTTTCCCCCTAATGAGCCATCAAAACAACTTAACAAATTAAATTTCGCAAGTGAAACAACTAATTGTAATTTGAACAAAATAGTTTGCTGCTAAGCACACTCACTTTAATAACAAGGTTAGTGAAATACAATTTTAATCATGATAGTGAGCTGGGCGTGTCCGGAAAGCTAGTATGCCCGAACTCTGAATTTCATGGTTTAAGTACTATTGCCGCAACAACGCGCTCCGCAGTTTGAGGACGTGAATGAGTTGTAACAGTGACTTAGAAAAAATGTAGTGTAAAGAACCTATTAATTCAACATTATTGTTTGGCCATGATTCGAATGTGTAGCTTTGCGCAAAAACTTTAAAATTCCATAAGCAAAACACACGTTACGATAATAGCCTTTAGCTTAACTTTTCAATTAAGGTATATATATATTTGTTTTTTTGTAAATGACATACATAGGAAAAAGTTTTCCGTTCAGATAAACTCATCATAACTTTGTTTATCCTGTTACACATGTGGCTTACTTATATTTACATCTAATGATAATTCTAATTATAGGTTGGAAATATTTAACAGTGTACCAAATATTTTTTTAAAAAATCGTTTAAAGATAAATATGTTTTTCTATCAAATAAAATTTTTGTAATTTTGGTATGGATTATGAAAACTAAGTAGAAACGCAATCATAACTGCAGACATTATATCTCAGGTATTTCTTAAAGGATTGCTTGAAGTCATGTGAAGTAAGAGTCCAGTAGAGCATGCCCACTGAAAACATATAATGGTTTGGGTTACCACAGTCTGAGATACAGAAAGTTGAAAATCGCTAAACTATCACTCCTGTTAATAACACAAAATGTGTTTTGGAGCATGTTATTTTAGCTGCTTGACACACTATCAGGTGAGTTTTGATTTGTTAACACTATCTTTAGTATAATGTGTATGTATAAAATATATGTATTTTATCTGGTGCATTGTTACGTTAACTGTGTTTACATTATTTAATTTTATTGTTACTTTATATGTATGTGCATTATTTACCTTATTGTTATTTTCAATTGTACATAGTCTTCGGGCGTATGTGACGTAATAGTTAGGATACTAGGCTGCGTAATGAAACGTTGAAGGTTTGAGTTTCAATATGCCGTTGATACTGTGTTTTAACAAAGAAGACTAATCTGCTGGTTTGCCAATACTTTTGAATAATATGTAGGTTAATTGAAGAAAAATAAATACCAATATTATATGGTATTAAAATAACTAAATCATATAACGTTAAAAGCTTTACTTTAATTCTGGTTTGGTGGTACGTAAATATGATTGATGAAAAATTACACTTTATCAGTTTCATTCAGTTCGTACTATAGTAATTATTTTCAAGCACTTTGCTGATATAAGCAGCGTCTCAACCACTACGTTGTCTGTCGTGTTCTGAAAAACCCTGTAAAGATATGATTCGTGCTGCTGACTATATCCCTTCTCAATAGTTCTAAAATAAGGTTGAATATACATAAACCTTACGGTTTTCTGACCTAGCTATCGATCCTCATGCCGTACGAGATACGTTTAGGGTAAACATGTGAGACGTTTTCTTATAATTTATTGTTACCCACATATATATGTTTAATCGTGTTCTTACGACAATTGAATTTTTTAATGTTATTCTATGTTATGTGTACACTTACATTATATTATTGTTACTCAACCAGTATGTGTTTTATTAATTCTATTTATCAAGAGGCAGTCTGTTGAAAACCGTTTTCTTTGCAACTTACTGTTCTGTTCACTAAGTAAGATTTTTACTACGTGGTTTCTTCGGAAAAACTCAGATAGTTTTGTTTAACATTGTTTCAATCATTCAATATTCTTTACTTTGTAAAGGTATTTAGCAGTTCTAGTAAACAACCTAAAGTATCATGTGTTTCTGACGACAAGTTTGATTTTAATCACTAAGAAAAAGTAACACATATTTCCGTGATAAATCTTGTACAAGTTTTAACAATTTCTAACTAATTTTCCTATTTCAGAATTTGTGAATATTTTTAAGTTCCTGTGAGTGGTGAACGGGTTAATCTAAACACTTTCACAATCGATGTTTTCCCGATTGACGACTGAAACTTCTGCAATCTTACTAAAAAACTAAGCAGTCAATAAGGGTTTAATCCATTTAATATGAAAAATACCATTTTTACGTTCAATAAAATATCGAATAAAATTATACGTAATTATCAAAATACTACTTAATATTAAATAAAAAACGCGAATACTGATAGGATTGGCCAGGTGGGTTAAGGCGTTCGACTCGTAATCTGAGGGTCGCGGGTTCGAATCCCAGTTGCACCAAACATGCTAGCTCTTTCAGCCGTTGGGGCGTTATAATGTGACGGTCACTTCCACTATTCGTTGGTAAAAGAGTAGCCCAAGAGTTGGCGGTGGGTGGTGATGACTAGCTGCCTTCCCTCTAGTCTTACACTGCTAAATTAGGAACGGCTAGCACAGATAG
Source organism: Tachypleus tridentatus (assembly GCF_004210375.1). NCBI lineage: Eukaryota > Metazoa > Arthropoda > Merostomata > Xiphosura > Limulidae > Tachypleus > Tachypleus tridentatus. Next base: position 58,132,318 of record NC_134828.1, read on the forward strand.
ACCTCGAGTAGCTTTGCGCGAAATTCAAAACCAAACCCAACTCGTAGGATATCCGTCTGCTAATTGTCACTTACATATTTTATTAATACTCAACAGTTTTGTTTTAGCACTCCTTAAATGCTCATTGTAAGCAGAACTGTATGTTATTAAAAAGTCATACTAAATACAATCCATAATTTTCATCAGTTATTAGATAAGTATATTTAGGTAAACAATAATTAATTTCGCAAACTACGTGGTTATAAGCATAATGGTTATGAACCATTAATTTCTAAACACAACTTGGGATACATAGCGGTTAGGAGAAAAGTATATTCGAAATGTGCCAAGACAGACAGGTGAAATTAGTAAACCTTCCCAAAAAACTATAAAAATGCAGAATTACGTGTAATATAAATAGAGTACCGTAGTACTGCTTAAAAATAATACAGGGCAAAGTTAGCTAGCATGGTTGATAATAAACGATATTTTTGTTGAAATTCGCGCAAAGCTATAAAAGAGCTCTGAGCAAGCCGTCCCTAATTTGAGGTCAATACCTCCAAGTCTCGTTTCTTGTCTGATTGAATAGTGTGATGTGATTGTCACTCTTATACTGCACCAACAGTCCAAAATGCTAAGAGTAATTTGCATAAATATTACTTAAGTTATTGATTCATGTTTTAAAGTACTTAATGACATAAGACAAATATTTTTTTGATGATTAGTAAGAAACAGTTAGTGCGTTATAACGTTTTACACCCCTATGTGCCACCGCCGTTAGCTTCTGTGTGTAGGTGTTTTCTTCTAACAAAGCTACATCGGGCTATTTACTGACTCCATCGAGGAGAATAAAACCTCAGATTTTAGCGTTGCAGATACATAGACTTACCACTGTACCAGCTGGGAATTTGTTAGTTACTTCTTCAAGGTATTTTTGAAAATGAAGATTTATTAAAAGCTTAAAGTGACTTTTGTTCAAGTGGCAGACAGACCAGGTAGTCTCGCATATATACTTTTAATATCTCTTAAGTTTTGAAATGTAAAATGATAGTTTGAAATACCGTATTTATATAAACTGTTTCAAAGATTGTTACGATGGGACAATAATTAGTTTGTTTGAAATCTTTCCGATTAATATATTTTCATTTAGTTAAAAAATGCACTTAATATCGTTTATTTTGAACAAATATTGGAATTTAAACAAATTATTTAAATATGTATTTATAAACTGCCCTGGCGTGTGAGTATAAGCACTCTCGTAATCAGTGCTACGGTCTAAAATATCCAGAGTACTTGAACGTCTGTGATATACGTAACTCTGCATAAATCCTTTCGATCATGGGAGAGAAGAAGTTGTCAGGTACTGATAGTTTTGTTTCTGCTCAGTTAGAGACTGATATTAACAACGGTAGTTCTATTTACGCTAGGAAACAAAACACGGATATCTCACAAGCCAGGTTTTCTAATGCTACTTGGCAGCAAATATTTTTTTCTAAAATTTGTACTTATAGATATATTTGTTTAAAAATCGGTACAGTAATATAAATAATTAAGTTTCGATACTCATCGTGGCACAGCATAGATAGCCCATTGTGTAGCTTTGTACTTAGCAAACAAACAAACGCAATAACCTAACATAATTGGAACAGAATATAATTTACAAGAACTGTTTACTTTTGGAAATAACGACTTCTATAACTTTCGAGGAAGATATTACTGTTTATCATTTTGCTTTACGAGAGATCCACGATGCTATATGTAGTTGATTAAACCGATAATTTAAAACATTAAACCTACTGTGAAAGAAGAAAGAAAATGACAGACAGCAGACTCATCTGTTTTTCGTTTTGATCTACAATGATTCACAGAGTTCTATGTTTAGACTGGATAACTAATGATTCTGGGTAGTTAGCTTCATCTGAAAGAAAAACACGACCCATAACTGACGTAACTACTAGTGTGTAGTAGTTTTTATCGGTTTTCGTAGCAACAGAATCGAGTATTTCTATTGTAAAGATTATAAGTGCGATGTATATGTTGTTAATATTTATAAATTAGTTGAGTTTAGTTTGCTAGTTTCATTGATTGTTTCCAGAAATTACCTTTTTTCCAGCGTTTTGGAGAAGCAAGAAAGAAAACAACAAATTTGGTTTAGGAGGAGCAATAGCTAAGAAAAACATAAGCATTAGAATTACAATTTTAATATTGATATAAAACATAAGTACTACAATTACAATTTTAATATTGATATAAAACATAAGTACTACAATTACAATTTTAATATTGATATAAAACATAAGTACTAGAATTACAATTTTGATATTGATTTAAAACATAAGTACTAGAATTACAATTTTAATATTGATATAAAACATATGTACTAGAATTACAATTTTAATATTGATATAAAACATAAGTACTAGAATTACAGTTTTAATATTCATATACAGACGAATTATGTAGTGTAATGAAGTGGAGAGCCATCAAAGTTTCAGGTAGACTATTTACTGTGCAAAATAAATAAACTAATTCTCTACTTATTTATTACGTCAACGTAGTTATTATCTTTTTCACATTACCATTAAGTTAAGTTACACTGTGTACTATCAAAAGTGTACACCTTTATCTATGATAGAGAAACTGAGTAAACGAAGGATTTTGTTCACAACAGATATGTTATGTAAATGAATATATCCATGTCTACGTGTACGTTTGGTCAGAATTCTTAACAAGGACGGTTTTAATCTGAAATCGATCGAAATCATTAACTAAGTGAAGACTAAATCGTAAAACAATCCTTCCCATGTCTCATTTTCTTCGACAGTTTTTTTTCCACAAGTTAACTTACATTCAAAATGTGCAACTCTGTTAAAAACCTTTTCTTTACATAAACATAAAGAGACAAAAACACATGTAAAATAATTATTTATTGTTAAAATTCCAAATTGTTTATTACAGAATTGATATGCAATAAAATGGGGCGAGAACACTGAGAAAAGACATACGCTTAACGTCAAAGGTAGCGTGATGTTTCGAAGGTAATCAAAACGACCAATTTAACCCTTAAACGGTAGCCACCATCAACTGATGTTGCTACCTACAACATTCTCACTGTTTAAGGGTTAATTTATTGTACTGCTAAAGGTCTTTTCCAATACAGAAGAATTACAACACTGATTCCATTCAAAATAGAGAAGTAAAGTATTTGAAATAGAATGAAAGAAGTACATTGAATAAGAATGCTTAGATTTTTTTTATCATTATTACAGTTCCACTGATTTTACACCTCTATATTAATGGTTGCTTTCCATTGATAAAGTAAACTATTAAAAAGTTTAAATGTGTAATATTCACTTTCCGTCTACCACGGTTTTACAGAATACATCTTATGTAAAATACAAACAACAAGTGAACGCCCTTCAGTTAATAAGACCAGCACTGAACTCTTACTAGTAAATATAGAAAAGACTAATATAATGGAATATAATGTTTTATTGTCCACCTACTTTCACAATTTACTTTTATGTACATTTATGTTTCAGAACACACGGACACAGCACGAATGCCACCTCTACCTTCTCACAACTCAAGCTGTAGGCTTTTCTTGATGAAGAAATTTTTAGAACATACTGAAAACAGTCTTTACTTATAATCGTGATAACAATTGCTCAGAAAACAGCAAAACAAATATAGCGAACGTTTAGAATAAACATTTCACACAAAGAATGAGCTACAAGTAATTTTCAGGTTCAAAATATCATTATATATATATATGTATTTTATTGTGAATAGAATAAGAGATTATATTACGAAAAACAATTTTTTAATACATTTAAAACTGCATTCGATGTTACACAGTTTAATACACAGACAGGGTTCAAACATGTATACACCTTTAAGGTCAAACAATGCGAGACATTTTACGTTGTTAATTAGGTCTTGTTACAGAGAACCTAGTTATCCCCATTTTTGCTGCTAGACAGTTGAGATCTTCCTGCTTTTTGTTCAACAAAAAACCGTTAAAAATGGTTTTGAGAAAAAAAAAATTGTCACAGATTACAATTATTTGGCGAGCCTTGTTCCAAAATAAGCGACGTAAGTGGCGCACAAGTGACCCGCTTAGAGAGACTGTGAAAGACAAACAATAGTTTTCAAAATTAACAGAATCTCTACGTTACTGACAATAAGACAACAACGGAAAAACAGAAGTAAGGTGCAGGTGCTGTTGTGCTCGATAAACACGACTAACAACTATGAAAACGGAGATAAGCATCTCTGACTATTTTAATCCTCAAGTTTCTACGTCATGCGACTTATGTCTGGTGTAGTGGCACTAGTAATGAAGGTAGAAACAAAGTATAGTTACGTCCAGTCTTACAAAACATTGTGTGTGTAGATAGAAAACTGGTTACCTAGATTGCTCAGAAAAGGAAAACAACCATGCGACCCGCAGATAGTCACAGCTCTCCTGATCATAACGGAAGGATTGACAGGAGTCCAGAAAGTGTAAAAGTAATGTTAAGTGTAACACGCAAAATGTTACCATGAATCTAACACAAGATACGTATGCAAATAACAGAGGCAACAATGGCTTTACGCTTGTCACTAAAAATCAACATTAAGCCAACACAAACAAAACACAAGGAAATACGCAAAGAAGAACCTAAATACGCAACGGTAACAGAAGGCATCTCAAAGTTTTATAAAGAACCAGAACTAGTTTCCAAATTAAGAAGATGCCAAACGAAAACTAAAATCACAACCCTCAAACACTAAGTTCTTGTAAAAAAAGCAGAGCCAAATAACTTAGGCAGACCACTCCAAAACTGGACAAACGGCACCCTTAATCCAGAAAACTTTAAGATAAATTCACCATGGATGAAACCCAACACAAAATCATTCATAATCAGTGTTATACATTAGAACATTTAGGTAAAAGAAATACAGGAGGAACTAATACAATACAAAGTCAGGTTTGCAAAAATTGAAAGAAACACATCAAATACAACACAAAATCATTTATAACAGTATGTAACATAATTTTTACTTTTTCTTGTTTCTGGGCAGAAAGTGTTATTTCTCAATTACGTATGTCTAAAATAAATGTAAACGACCTATTTTTCTCTTCAAACATTGCTTTTGTGACCTGTGTAATGAAATTTTCAAATTTACCTATTTTCCATAACATTCCAGGCAGATTCAGTGATGAGTAGCTGATACAGAATTTTCAAGAACTTTCTAGAATGTTGTAGAATTTACGAAACGTTTCAAGAACCTTTTAGATTTCTCTAGAACTTTCCATAGTAATATATATATACAGGGGCTCACCGCTCACCACTTCAGTTTAGTTCTAGCTGCCTAAGTGAACACATAGACTTATCTGATGTTATCAGAGATGGCATCAAGAACCTGCAAACATTTTTCAGACGCATTCTGCTATGTATGTGGCCAATTTATCAAGAATTGAGCCGAAAAGTACTGTCTGACAACATCTGCCTTGAAGTATAATGAGTATGGCTAGGAAGTTATCACAGACTTCAAAATGGTGGCATTCCTGATGGATCTTCAAGAAGGCTTTACCAAGTTTCCCTGTTATCATTGCCTTTGGGACAGCAGGGACACCGCAACGCACTACAACAGGAGGCACTGGCCACAACGGACCGAGTTCTCTGTGGGGAAGCACAATGTCAAGTGTGAGCCACTAGTGGACCCCCAGAAGGTGTTACTCCTACCATTGCACATAAAATTGGGTCTTATGAAACAATTTGTTACAGCTCTTGATAAGCAGTCTGCAACCTTCAAATACCTACGAGACTTCATCCCTAAGCTATCTGAGGCAAAGCAAAGGTCAAAATTGGTGTTTTGGTTGGACCACAAGCAAAGAAGATCCTGGAGCGCACAGTATTCTCTAAGAAACTCAGTAAGAAGGAAGAAAAGCTTGGGAAAGCTTTCTCGCAGTGGTTTGGGGATTATTGGGCAATCATAAGGCCGAATATTATGTGGAACTGGTTGAGGCTCTGTTGAAAACTTACGGCAAAATGGGTTGCAGGATGTTCCTGAAAGTCCATATTCTTGACGCTCATCTTGATAAATTCAAGGAGAACATGGGGACATACTCAGAGGAGAAAGGCGAGCCCTTCTATCAAGATATATTAGACTTTGAACGCCACTACCAAAGAGCGTATAACGAAAATATGACGGGACTCTATATTTGGGGGCTGATACGTGAAAATGATTTGCATTACACTAGCAAATCTCGCAAAAGTACTCACTTCTAAACAATTTTTTCATTTGTGTGTAATTTTAGTATAAATACATGTAAATTTTGATTCATATGTTGTTTTATTCAGATCTTATGTAAATGAAAATGTGCAAATTTGCTCGTTTTTACAAGAAAATAGTTAATTTCTAAATTTCATTATCCAGCTCACAAAAGCAAATTTTGAAGGGAATAATGGCCATTTTCTTTACTTTTACAGCATAAGCAATGAAGAAATAACACATACTATCCCGGAACAAAATTTGTGTTACATAGTGTTATCAGAGGTATACACTACAACAGTTAGATGAAACAAATACAGGAAGAACTCACACAAAACAACATAACGTTTAAAGTAAAAAAATCGCATCAAACACAACTCCAAACCAAGAAACATTGTCGAAGCGCATAAAGACACCATAAGATATCCAGAGCCTACTATATAATGGTATTATACTCTGGTATCAGAGATTCTAAGTTGAGAAAACTAAAATACCCGCCGTAGTTGTGATGCAAGTGTTTTAATTACAATGTTACAATTACCAGCACTACGGATATGTGGTTGCAACCTAGAACTATTTCTCATGTTGTGTGATTTTTGGCAGTTATAATCACATTACATTTTTCCCAAAGGAACACTAAAACCTTCTTTGGTGTAACTACAAAAAAACAACATACAGTCAGTTGTGAAGACCTTCAGAAGTAAAAAGAAATACAAATAATTTATACCACATATCCAACAATACAACAGGAAACCACAATATAACAGGAACTTCCTTCCACACGAGAAGCGAGACAAACAAAGCAAACATGTAGTAAAACACCACTTCTCTCAATAACAACTACCCAACGAACATCCATACAAACAAAGACATATGTAGTGGTACGAATTCAATCACACAGCAAAACGGAAACAATTCAAACACACAATCACAGTCACAAACCAAATTAACAAATGAGACAAACAAAAATACTTTTCAAGCAGACATACACAGCAGTAAAATCAACAGCCCCAAGGAATACCAAAAACCCCTCATACAAAAATATGTATTCAAAAAAACAATACAATAACGGAAGCAGTAAAGAATGCATTATTTGACTTCATCAAATAATTTCAGAACCTCCATAACATATAAGACTGTGTTAAGCTTCCAATTACAACAGCTAAGAAATACATAACACGCATAATTCTATACTTAGTACAACAGCTCATGGGAACTTTACAGAACAACACATTAATACCCAGGGTGTCTGGTCTTACGTTCAAGAGGCACGAGATCTAAAATAACATAAAAAATATTAATGTGTTGGTTATAATTAAAACTATGCTAAACAAGAAACAGAAATGACACAAACAAGACTATTGCAGTAATATATAAGTCAACCCTAACTGTAACACACATAACGATTGAATCAACAAATGAATATATAATTGTAAATATTCATCTATTAAGCAATGAAAAATAATAATTTCGTGTCTTCCTCATTTAAAACAAAAGATATAAATTTATCAAATAAGTTAAATCAATATAATAAAAACATAATAATAACAGGATATCTCAATAGTAAACATAAGGATTTGGAGGTAATGAAGCTACACAGAACGGGAGGAAGTTACTAGAATTACTTTACACACAAACAAATCTCTTACACAATTTCAGAATTTCTTGGATTTTTATTTCAGCTTATGTTAAGTTAGTAATAAATGAGTTCAAACTTCAATGTTGGATTTGATCTAGATAGTGATCATTTACCAATAAAATGCGGCTTTAATCTCGAACCACATCATAATAAAACCAAAATTTAATTATAGCAAAGAAAATTTGTTATAATGTGCAAAATTATCAAATCATTTGTTACCAAAATCAACAATAAATCTAGGCGAGAAATATCAGATACTCATGACTACTGTCAAACAATTACTGAGTGCCTTATCAGAGCTGCGAAACAGACCACACCAAACCAAAAACAACATACAGCTCATAATAACTTGCAACATATGCACAAATAATAAACATAATAAAAGAAGGTAACCAACTGAGAAGACAGTATATGAATACTAAAGACCCTTACACAAATACACTACAATTAAAATAAGGCAGGTGGGACAATTTTTGCTCTCGCAATTAAACAAACAAATGATCTAAAGATATTTTCAACACACCTAAAACGATTCACTAACAATCAAAGCACGCATAAAACTTATCCGACCTTAAATCACGAAACTAAAATAGCATATAGAAACACACAAAAAGCAGTTTTCAAAGAACAATTAAGAAATACATTTACGATGCACAATGAGTTACATATGGATGGATACACTTTATCTAAATATAGTTAATGAGTACATTAAACAAAATAAACACATCTCCCTATCAGATTTCTCAGCTGTTTCAAATAATCTCCAAAATTCATGAATAAGTAGCAATGATTATGAAAGCAAAATCGCAAACATAATAACGAAGATAGGAGTAATGACATCTATAAAACAAACAAAAACAAAGCTCTAGATGAGGATGGTATACCAGCCATTCTTCTCTAGAACGTCACTCAGATATTGTTTGACCACATACCAGTATTATTCAATTTACCCCTATCGTCTGTTTATATCTAAACCTCTTAGAAGCAAACAAATGTTCTTAAAGGAAGAAAAATCAGCGAATAAATCAGGAAGCAGCTACAGACAATCTAGTTGAATTAGTTGTATAGGAAATAATTTATAAAAAATAATTAGTAATATACCACTCTACTTTTCTGGATATCTCATCAAAATTACCTGAAGTTCAAAACACTTTTTAAAACTTTAGACAAACAACAGATCGTTTAACCAGAGTAACTGAAACCATAATAGATGGTTTTAGTCAGAAGAAATGCTGTATCGTCTGCTTTCTCCGTATAAAGAAAGCGTTCGATACTGTGTGGCACGATAGCTTAACATACCAAACAAAACAAGCAGATGTACGTCAGCAATATGTCACTAGAAGATCCAAATGTTAAGCTAATCTCACTTTTTGCAGACAATGTGGTGATATATAAGAATTTTACGACCGCTTCGATTACAGTTACAAACTTACAGCCAATTCTAACTCAAATGAGATATTGTCTTAAACACGGAATAAAATTAAATGTTCCAAAAGTAATCTAGATCTACTTACAAAATTAACAAAAGGCATAAAAAACTTCTCAAAATATTTTAGCATTGAACTATTTTAGCTTTCAATCAAATTAGCAAAGTTTCTTGAAATAAGATACATTTCTATACAAATTGAAGCAATCACCACAGCTTTCACAATACCCAGAAAAAAAAAACAACTTAAATTAATGTTTAAATATAAAACCAACCTATGACAGACTCGTTAAAGTATATGATAGAAACGTATAAAAACAATTCATTGACCTTAATAGACCATTATTTAATACATGATTGTTATAAGCATATCTCATCACCCAATTTTTACTGTGAAAAAAAGGTCCCACCTGCACTATACCATAATATATCTCTTATTAAAAGGTGTATTGACTGTAAAACACAGTATGGTAATTACTTCAAGTGTAAAATTGACATTTTACTTTGAATATATTTGTGAGTGTAAACGACCAAAAGAAGAATAGTAAAATAACACTAATAAGTTCCATAAACATTATATTTCTGAACATGGCCATGAAGAGGGAAGTATAATCATTGTTCAAGATCTATTTTCGTAAATACACTATAACGTGTGATAGACCAATATCCAATAGTAAACGAGGCAGAAAGACGTCTGAACAAATCCTGACTTTCTCAGGCCGCGAACAGTGACTTAATATCTAGCTAGATAGACAGAGAGGGTTTTACGTTAGAAAGTGAAGAGCGTTCTGGAAAACAGGAAGCCGTTTATATGCTTTTACATGTGTATGTTTTTATTTATTTATTCTAAATCAAAGTAGTAGCTTTTTAGATATTAATATTGTTAACTTCCCCAAGCAAAATATATGTAATTCCTTGAATATATATATATATTATTTTCACAAACATATAACTTTGACCATATGAATTACACATTTATTATATCAAATAGGCACAAAATAATCTGCAGTGAAATAGTAATTCACCGAAGAGAAACGTCATATATTTATGGTCTGAGATCTTAAGTTTTAGTACCTTTTATCTTAGAAACATTAAAAGCAATTTTCTGAAAAGACTCAAAGTGGATCAAATTTAATTAATGTTATGTTGAAAGTTGCTGGTTACGCGAAATGATCAATACAAGCAGAGAAAGTGATCTCTTTTTTTTATTCTTGACCCTGCCTCTTCTAGATGTGTTTTTTTTCAATGTTTGTTTGAAAAAACTACTCTCTCAGTCATCAGCCAATTGATAAACTTATGGGCGTAAAGTATCACAGAGAATATTGAGAAATGACCATAGAATTTGAAAGTCTTGTTTGTCACTTGGACAGTAAGTTCAGTTTATAGCGTCCAGTGTATCAGCAAAATTCGAAATGCTAAAAGATCACATAAGATCAAAATTTACAGGAATTAGGTAATTAGAAATCCCATAAGTGGTGTTTATTCTGTTAAAGTCACACAATTGACGATGTGCTCTGATCACTGCAGGTATCGAACCTCAAGTTTCAGTATTATAAGTTCTCAATGTTACATCCAAGCTAAGAGAAACGGATCAGTACTGAATAGGAAGTAAATAGTATGAAAGTTAAGGAAGTGACTTCGTGAGTGATTATGCTATTCTATCGCAGATGAGCGTGACAACACGGAAGTGTTTAGAAAAATTCATGTCCTCTGTTACTCTAACACTTTACGCACCAACAGCCTTTGTGGTCGCTGTTCAGCTACAAAGTCGTAAAGAGAAAGACTTAAAAATAAGGTATTGGTGAATAGTTATTGGAAAATAGCATCATAAATAGAAGGAATTATGTATGGAGTAACAAAAACAATAGAGACAGAGATTCCAAGATTCGGCCCCTCACATTGCGAGTCCAGCGCCTCCCTCCTTTTTTTTGCTTTATTAATTCACCCTCATAGAGAGGATATAAATGAAAATGCATTAATGATTCAAGACTTTTCATGAAACTGACTGTATTTATCTGGATAGTAAAGAAATATTAGTTAAGAGCAATTACTTTGGATACACACATATAACACTCTAACCATTTGGATATACTGGCCAATTACTTAGAATGGTCTTCAAAATGTTATAAGCTATCGAAGCTCATTGTCAGTGGATACCCAGAATATGACTTGCCTATGTTTGGTTACTTTAAATATGAGTAACGTATGTTTTTAAAGTCTCAGTTAGGGCTGTCGAATAACTAAAATTCTATTTTAACAGAAATTCAAGAGAATAACGAAAGAAATCAAGTTAAGAAGAGCAGTATGATGATGATGGTAATATTTTACACGTAATAGTTACATATTGGATACGGTACACAAAAGTACGGCTATATTTTGTACTACATTGTTTTGTGTTTTGTTATTGTATACTCTACATAAAATCTAGATGTTCTTACTTACTAGTTCCTTATTAGCTCCTGTATTGTTTCTATTGAGTTAAATATTTATGCTTTATTAACAAGTCTTAACAACTGTAAGTTGCGCATTATCATATCATGTATTCATCTCTTAACATTCTAAGCCTTTTATGCTATAGTTTACGCTTATATTTACTGAAGAAAACGCCTAACAATTGTTACAGTATTACACATTTCGAGGTATCACAACCAGTAAATAGTTAATTTATTTATTCTTAATATTTTATGTCACACAGTAATTAACATTACACAATAACATTCCGCTTGTGTTGATTATTGATACGAGCTAGATGAATTTTTTGATGAAAAACTAGTTCGTTAAGAAATAAGAACACAGATATTTTGTGTAGATCTGAAATATTGAATTTAAGATTAAAGTTAAAACACACACACACACACATATATATAATTAAATCATCTTTTTAGATGAAAGAATAAAATATTTTCATTTTCAAATGTTACCTTGTTTGATGTTTTCAGCGTCACATTCTGACAAACACTACTTCGTAATGAAACACTACTTGGGTTATTAATCTATTTATGTAATAGCAAACCTTTCCTTACTTGTCGAGCAACTCTTCACTGTTATTGAAGTGTTCTAAGGTGCGTCTGACAAAAACGCATACAATAACAACACCATTCATAATGCATCTCAAACATAATATAACTTCTGATTTTCTGAGAAACTCTCCAGTAAATATAATACATCTTCATCCAAAAGATTTTGTTAGGCTTAAAATTTTGAGCTTAGTTTGAGAGTGATACTTGCAACGAACATTTTAATGGACAAGAAGAGGGGGAGGTGTTGACTGATCATTAGATTATAATTTTAATATTTTTCAGGGTTTTTTAAGCGAATAATTAAAACCAACGAGTTAGTTATGATTAATAGAGAAGTAACGGCAGTTAGCAAACTAAAATAGGTCTGCAATACAATAACACCAAGATCACACATTTTGAGAATTGTACCCAAGTAACAGCAATCTGCATAATAGCTATGGCTAGCTCCAAGTATTAGCAACCACCAAGTCAGCTATGGTGAATATCCAAGTAATAGCAGGTATGAAGTTAGTTGTTGCTGGTATCCAGTTATCAGCAACAAAAATTCATTCTTAGGTACTAGGTAGTATCCAGTTGTCAGCAACACCAACTCAGTTGTGGATAGCATCCAAGTGACTTAATTGTGTCTAATATCAAAGCATCAGCAACAATCAAGCCAATTGTCTCTGATTAACAGCAACTATCAAGATAATGGTGGCTAGTATCCAATTATCAGCAATAATCAAGTTATCTGTAGTTAGTCTCCAAGTAACAGCAACTATCAAGTTAGTCTTGGTTAATATCCAATTATTAGCAACATCGATTTAATTGTAGGTACTAGGTAGTATCCAAGAATCAGCAACATTAATTCACTTGTAGGTACTAGGCAGTATCCAAGAATCAACAATATATTAATTAACTCGTAGATGCTAGATAGTATCCAAGTATCAGCAACATCAGTTCAGTCGTAGGTACTAGGTACCATACAAGTAACAGCAATCATCAACTTAATTGTGTCTAGTATCTTAGTAACAGCCACTGTCAAGTTAGTCGTGGCTGGTATCCAAATAACAGTAACTGTCTAATTAGTTCTGGATGGTATCCAAGTAACAGCAACTGTCAAGTTAGTCCTGTTTAGTATTCCAGTAGCAGCAGCTATCTACTTAATTGTGGCTAGTATCCAAGTATTAGCAACACCAATTTAGTTGTAGGTACTAGATAGTATTTAGGTATTAGCAACACCAAGTCAGCCATGAATTGTATCCACGTTATCAACTTAATTGTATCTAGTACTCAAGTAACAGCAACTATGAAGTTAGTCGTGGATAGTATCCAAATATCATCAACCACAAAGTTAGTTGTGGCTACTATCCAAGTGCAAAAATCACTGTCATCTTTCCATGAATCAAGAACTACAAAGTTAACCGTAGCTAGTATCCAAGTGTCAGCTACGATTAGTATTTAAGCAGCAGTAAAATTAAACTTACTTCAACATAACATTAAACAATCTGTTATTTGGTGGTTCAATCAAAGTACTACACACAAGCATTTTGGTACTTTAAAGCTCAGACTTCGTAAGATGTCTATCATGTATGAAGATAAATGACATTTAGTGAAATATTACTATTGTAATTGTAATAAACCATTAGTATAATAACTCAATATATAAAACTCTTCTGGTATCTTTTTTTTTTTTTTCAAGATCACAGCTTATTTATAAGATTCGCTCATAGGAAATGACGTTTGTTGTGAACTACATGTGAAAACGGTCGTGCTCAGAGATAGGAGTAAAACTTTCAGCTTCGGCTAGTTCTGACTCGTGAACTTGGGAAGAATCTGAACAGTGGCTATTTTTGGAGACATTGAATACCTTATCACGTTGCACAATGGCTACCCCGCTTCCTATGGCAGCCAACGTGGCTGCTATAGCTGACAGAAGTGCCTCCGTAAATGCGATTACTCGGATCAACAGTAACAAGGCCGGGTGGGTCAGAACTATGAACCCTAATACTGTCATAGCCAAGGAAGATACAAATGTTACAAGTCCGAGCACAACGAAAGCTACGGCATACCGCCGTGATGTTCTTCGGTTGCTCATGCTCCGTGTTCCAGCTAAACCCGCCAGTAGCGTGCACACGCCCGCTGGAACACCAAATCCTAGGTAGTATTTGTTGTTACCACGAACGAAGTATCCTGTCCCTCCGAGCACACCCAAGAGTCCGCCGATCAGTGTGAGAGCAATTCCAGTAGAAAGCACTGTCTTCCCTGCACAGTTTTCCGGTTTCTTGGAATGCGACTGACTTTTCTGGAGTTTCCGTGAGGAAATAGGCTGTGACCAAACTGCTGCATGCATAGTTGATTCTCCTGCTTAACAAAAAACACAAAAGAGGGATAACGCTATACATGTAAACCGCGTAACATTGTGTATCAATGAGTCCAAGTTCCAATTTACTACAGCTACTACAACTGCTCTTCGTAGGTTAAAAACCATGGCGACCGCTTACTGTACCATCCCTGGGAACGTGAAATTTAATCTCTGCTCCTGAAATTGTTAGCTGAACGATCGATGAACGGCTGCGATACACGCATGCGCTGTACTGCATACAGCAGAATACTGCTCGTGAGTGAGAAACATATTATGTTTAGAAGTGAAGAAAAGGGATTTTTCTGCTTATTTGCGTCATTACGGATTAGCTTAAACAGAATACTATTTTAACAAATGTGTACATATAAATCAGTGTCTTCAAAACCAACTGGAGTAAAATTACATTTGTATGTATTTCTTCAGCGTATCTTCCTTGAATTACGCACAGAGCTATTTGAGGATTATCTGCGCAAGCCGTTTATAATTTTGAAGTAACAGACGAAAGGGTGGGTAGCAAATCGGCACCATTCACCACCCATTCGTGGTTACAACAACATCTTATAACGCTTTCTCGACTGAAGGGGTGATAATGTTCGGTGACGGTGCTCGAACTCTGGATCCACATAGTTTCTTCTATGACAGTTACATAAGTTGGGATATTATTGATAACAATATTGACAATTACCGCTTATTCATTACACAGTTACATAAAATAAATTTTGTTGCAGAATTATAGAATTAGAAATAAAAATAGTTTAATTCGGTGTAAGACAAGTATAAGGAAAAACTTATCGCCGAATGAAAAAGCTTTGTAAGGCTTGGTCCTGAACTCAAAAAAAAAGAACCAAACAAGATAGAAATGGAAGTGATATGCGAGATTCTATATCTATCTTGTTTCATTCCTTTTTACATGTTCAGTAGCTAGCCCTGCATAAGTTTTTAATTTAACGGTAATGTTTTTCCCTATACTTGTTTATTTATTTATTTTATAAAATTGCGTATGTGGGCTACTAGATTATAGATTTTATTTTAAAGCTTTATAATTTTTACATTATAATAATAGGTAACTGGATAATCAAAGATTGTGACGACTGTCTTGCTCTATCAAATAATGATAAAAGTATAGTAACTGCTACAACTATTACTAAGCCTGTTTTAAAAAAGTTGGTAATGAAAGTAACTAAATAAGAGATCTCGGTTTTGTCTATTGATGGTTTTTGACTTTGGAACGTTCTAAATAGCTGAAAATCGGCATATACACCGGAAATAGAGCATCTATACCAGTGATTTCTAGCTTCTGACGACCTGTAGAGAAGAAAATTCAAATGTTTTTTGTACTGCTTTGATAAGATCGTCCGTGTCATCCCTATAAAGAGGGTACTAGCGATAAGGAATTTTACTTAATTATATTATAGAGATACATACATGGTTGACAAGACCTACAACAAGCAAGCTGTCAAGTTGTCCTTCTCGTGGTATCTACTGTGCATTAAACTGGTGTTTGCTGTAAATGAAAATTTGGAAAATCATGCACAAAAATATCCAAGTACAATATCATGAGGCCGGATAATACACACGTTTCCTATGATTGCGTAATTTTTAACATTATATTTCGTAACTCATTCATATGAATTTATAACTTTTGCGCAAAGCTATATATAGTTGGTTCTCTGCTCATTACCCTTACTACTAATGAACCTGAGCTTGAAATCAATTAGCCAAAAGCATCTATTGCCAATTGTTGGCGTACTATCGTCAGACCGAATAATGGAATATTTCATCATTTCTCTTATAGCGTATCCATGATCATACAATACGCAACGAGTTTACACACTCTGAAGGCGAGCTATGAGTACTCTGATTCTCAGTTCGAAACACGCCAATACTAGTCCTCGCCTAGTCTGCTTGTAAAGGACAATAATGTAATTATGATAACAGTATTCTTCATATCTGTGGAGATTGATTAGTGATATTTACCTCTGAGCTCTTGATAAGCACCAATTTGAAACCATAATAAAAAATAAACCACCATATTTAGCAATGTCATAAACATTTATTTTCCTTACGTATAAAATATTATACGTTGTAGAGCGAATGAGATTTCACGGTTAACGTAAATATGCCAAAATGGATTTTTTGTTTACTTGTTGTTGTATGATAAGAAAACTTTTAATGTGACAAGTACGCATGCTCGATAAGTACTATCTCATATACAAATATCTCAATAAAAATCTGACAGAAGAGAATGACATTATTTCTTCTGTGGCAATTATTTTTGAAATACAATAATAAAGTGGAGGTAAAACCTCAAATGAAACTGAAGGTTATATTATTCTGAAAATCAGGAACTGGTTTTACTTTTAACGATATTATCTTTGCCAGATAAAAGTTCCCCTAAAATTATTGCCTTATGTTATATTTTAGCTGTAATACCACACTACCTGCCCTCCAGCGACATAACGGTAAGTCTGAAAGATTGAAGCGCTAAAAACTAGGTTTCGATATTTGTGGTGAGCACATATAGCTTTGTTCTTATCAATACTCCACCCAACAAACAAACGAATTTTGTAAGTGTTTGTAGATAATAGCTCTTCTATTTTAACATAATCCTGCTAATATAAAGGTTGAGAGCGTTATATTAAAACACTCATAGTGCTTCACCATGCTTTTATAATCCATGTTACCATATCCAGTCGGATTCTGTTTAATAATCGTGCATCTTAAAAACATCAAGTAAATTAGTTTACCATCAAAGGCGCAAAAAGCTTCTTTAACAGTATTACTTTTTAATACCAGCTTATTAAACATTATACTTTAGTTTTTACCCTTAAATGTATGTGTGTGTGTTTTCTTTTAGCAAAGCCACATCTGGCTATCTGCTA
This sequence comes from Tachypleus tridentatus, assembly GCF_004210375.1. Classification (NCBI taxonomy): domain Eukaryota; kingdom Metazoa; phylum Arthropoda; class Merostomata; order Xiphosura; family Limulidae; genus Tachypleus; species Tachypleus tridentatus. The sequence continues at coordinate 58,149,869 of NC_134828.1, forward strand.
TGTCTTACTTGTAAATAAACTGTAGAAACGGAGAAAATAACAGATAGATAGATGGATTTCAACGCCGTGATTCAAGATTAAGAACGAAATTATTTCAAAAGATAAAACTGAAAACGTGGCTCTTATACCAACATTGTTCTCTAATACACCACGAAATAAGGAAATAAAAAAACACAAACAAACGATAAATGGAGGGATGCCAATCAGGTTCACCCTACGTTACTATCCTAGCCTTTGTTCTCAATAATTCAATAAAATATTAAAATGGTGCATTTGTTATTAAACACAAATGCACACATTGGGCTATTCCTACAGTGTTTTTAATAGGGGTCGAACTTCAAATTGTGAAGTTATAAGTCTCCAAAATTACAGTTGAGCTACTAAAGAGTATTAGAATGGATTATATTGTCCATGATAAGATAAAATTCTTTGTGTTTCATTTAATAACAAACATTTCGGTTAAAGAATTCTTTCCTTGTGTGACTTTCTGAACAATAATTATGATTCTTGCAAAGATAGATTTGTTTTTGTTTACTTCTTCGATAATTGAATGGATATCTTTACAACAAATTAAAACTCTCCTTAAATTATCATTTTTTCATAAATTTCTTAATTTCATTCATAGGTATAAAAACTAAAAGTTGAAACAAAATTATCTTAATCAATCAAAGGGCTACAAATAAGTTATACTTAAAGTTATTCAGATATTAGTTTTAGTTGATATAAGACAATTTAAATTGGACAAAAGATAAATAATCTGCTTAAGATTATCTTGACTTTCATAGAAAAAACTGTTTCTACAAAACAAGATTTAAAAACGTTAGAATATCAGAAATTAAATTTCTCAGCAAAAACAAAAGTCATGAATTTTATTTTTATTGAGCAGCAGAATAATTAGCAATGCTCAACTAATGAATATTAATTATTTCTTTATCAACATTAGTATTATGAAAATTAAGTGGAAATGAAATATTAATAAAAATACATAAATAAAATAAACCCGTATAATTATTAGTACAATAAAAAAATATCAAGGCATTCAAGACTTTTCATTGTATTACTCTATTGTTTATACAAGTATTGTTCAATAGGAAGATTAATTTTATTTCTTGATTACAATATTATTAAAATAAAAGAAATGACAATGAAACGAGTTGATGACCTACTACAGTTTTCAGTATAGTTTCTTCTTATTAAGCACATGATCAGATGTGGCGTTGGTGTTTATGCCCTGAGAGAGTGTCGTATCGAAATCAGTTCTATAGCGTTATAAGCTCTCAGATTTACTGATGATTCATAGGGGAATTTATTATGCTTCCTGTTAAGGTGCCTTTCCTCAATCTTGTGAGTAGTTTGAAAGTAATGTCCACACCGTAAACATACAAATCACGTAGTGCTAAATCTGTAAGATATGGAGGATGGAGAATAGCTGTTAATCTGATCTTCTCAGTTGCAATGGCCGCACGACAAACAACATGGCAGCATTTGTTATCATCATGTCATAATAGAACATCCTATACAACCAGACGATACAAAGCTTTTACATTAATTATTATCCAGCTGCAATTTTCTCATATTCAGCATATTGGAAAGAAGGTGGTATTTCGTTTTAAACAGTTCATGGGTGCGACGAGTGAATGACGTGTGCAGTTCCTCTCGAACGTTTTGACTAATTTCAATGACATAAAAGTGAATTAGTTATTTAGTAGATGAGGCTCAGCAGTAAGTATGAAGACTCACAACGCTAAAAAAGCGGATTTTATACCCGTGGTACTCGCAGCACATATAGCCTGTTGTGTAGGTATGCGCTTAACAACAAACTCGTAAGACTTTGTGAGGCTTTTCAGTTAGATGACGTTTGACCAGAATTAATTACTTCAAAAAATTTGGTTTCCATAATTTGAAAAGTTATATTGCAACATAAAGACTGGGGTACGTAACTACAGAACAGTTAAGAATACCTGAATACCTAATACTTTAGAACTTCAGTTCTTCCTTGCGGCCTCATCGTGAGATCAGTTACGTGAGACTGAGAAATACAACAATAGTCCTCCAGCTATAAATACACTTCCCATATTTTTTATTTATTTCTAAGTCTTCAGGTGTTTGTCACGCCATGCTGGGCCCGGTACAATGTATTTTTTGTAGAAATACTGAATTCATAACTAAGAAGTTAGGATCTATGAATCCAAAGCTACGTAATTTTTCGTATAATATTTTCAGAAGTTTTCCTTCTTTCTTGCTCGGAAATTAACATCTTATATTTATTGATATTTTTCGAAACATAATATAATAGTAATGAGAAAGAGTTTGTTTTGAATTTCGCACAAAGCTACTCAAGGGCTATCTGTGCTAGTCGTCCCTAATTTAGCAGTGTAAGACTAGAGGGAAGGCAGCTAGTCATCACCACCCACCTCCAACTCTTGGACTGCTCTTTTACCAACGAATAGTGGGATTGACCGTGACATTATAACACCCCCACTGCTGAAAGGGCGAGCATGTTTGGTGCGACGGTGGTTCGAACTCGCGACACTCGGATTACGACTCGAACACCTTAACCCACCTGGCCATGCCGGGCCTCAGTAATGAGAATGTGTCATGTCTGGACAGTTTCTTCCGTAAGTACTGAGTAAGAGGTATTATGTAAATAGGACTATTGGAAAGGAGTCATTTTAAAGTTCACAAAATAAATAGTTCCGTTAATTTACTGCATACGATCAGTAAAATGAATTAGCTCCCAATACCATTTACAAATGAACTAAAAGTTGTTTTTAAAATGAGTGTGTGGCGTAATTGCATTCTATTGAGGTTGGACTGGTTTCTATCAAAGATAATATTTGGATTTCAACCTATCTTAGGTGGATGAAAGTAATTGAATAAGACAAAAAAACACCCTTTAGCTTTCTTAGAAACATGCTCCCCAGTGGCACAGCAATATGTCTACTTTCACCACTAGAAACAGGGTTTCGATACCCGTGATGTACAGCTTACAGATCGTCTATTGTGTCGTTTTGTGCTTTTTTCTAAATAATCAATCATTCCTGGAAACTTACTTATTATTAACAATGGTCGGTCTCAAATTATGACATCAGTTTCTTGAACTGAAGGATACTTCTTTTGTAAGTAAAGTAACTCAGGTATCAGGGAATACCTTTTATTGAAAACTATAAGTTTGATTTAACCAATAAACAAAATTTTCTTTCAGCTACGCTTTTATGTATTTGTAGTTAAGCACAAAGAAACGCAACGGGCATCGAAACCCGGTTTCTGGTGTCATAGTTTCACAAATTGCAGCTAGTTGCAATTAGTGGATTAAAAATTCGTTATAGTTAAATCAAGCAACTTTGATTTAACCAGTGAACAGCTTATTTTAATTGAAATAACCAACTGAGATTTAATCAATGGACAAATTTATTTTAATTCGATAAATCAACTTAGATTTAACCAATGAAAAAATTGATTTTAGTTCAAAGAGTCAATTTGTATAAGAATAGTGAACAATGTTAATTTAGTCCAGATAGTCCAAATAAATAGTAAATAAAATTATTCACGCTTAGATAGCCAACTTGGAGATAACCATGCAGTGAGGTCCGTTTATTGTTAAGTTATGAAAGTTAGACCAAAACAAGGATATACATCAGCCAGATTCCATCATAAACCGAAGTCTTAGGCCTAAAGAATTAGGTAATTTATTCATTTTTTTATTTTTAAGCTTAGTGTAACCTAGAGATCTCAGCTTATTTCTAAATAATCACGGTCATTTGGTTAAGAAAATTCAAGAAAGTGTAGAGAAAACATATTTCTTAAAATCTTAACGAGCCAAAACTATACTCAATTTGCAAATGCTTATTGTTTTCTCTTTTTTAAATTAAATGTTTATATTAATTAAACAATTTACCTTCAACAATATCATCACACTAAGTGTGTTTTTACAATGGTTTCTGTATTCTTTTACATTATTTGATTAAACAAAAGAAGGAAGGTCTAGCCTACTTCAAAAGTGTAAGCATGTATAATTTTTTAAATGTTTAATTTCTCTGTTAGCTTAACTAACGTTTACCGATAGGTTTAATACGAACAGAGATAAATTACTTCTAACAGAATGCTACTTATTTTTCAATCCTATAACTCTATTTTTGTCTGAACACTGATGGAACATTCAAAGCAATGAATTAACTGATTGACAGTAACAAAGAAACTGACTAAGCCATGTACTGACCATCATTATCTGATTAACAAACTCACATTATATATACATATATAAATATAATTGGTTCAACGTCTTTCTTAAACTTTGAAGAAAGTTTCAGACACTGAGGCCACACCCATCACTTTACGCTAAACTTCCTTCTGATTAAACAACAATATACATTTTTAGAAACATTTAAATTAAAAACATGAGCTGCAACAACACTACCTCCTCCCTAAATTTTAGTTTCGTCAATAATTGTATTACACAAATAAAACGACGACACATTGAACTTAAATAAATAAACAGATTTAATACTTATAAATCAAGATTTTACAATCATTAATTGTAGGTGTCAAAGTGTGTTCATAGTGTTGGTTAACAAAAAAAAAAATCCTTGTTTGACTAATTTATTGCCCTCATATGGCCAGGTACCGTATATGTTTTGTTCGATTTGTTATTTATGTTCTATTACATGACATTTCATGACCCCTTGTTCTTCATCTTCATTTGTTATTTTGCCACTAAGTGAGTCCTATTTAAGTATGTAGTTGTAGGACTCCACTGTTGGTTCCATCTCTAGTAATACGTTAGAGGTCATCCCAACACAAATCTTTAACAAGTTGATTTTCTTCTGTCAAAGTTATTTTGAAGTTAACTGGTTAGCCGTATTCTATGCTTTCAAATACAATCACAGTGGGTAACTTTTGTCCTAAACCACCTCTCCTTTTGGATTCTGATTTTTTGCTTTTTAAGTTGATAGTTTTTTTTTAATTTTCTTTTTTCGTCCTGGTTGTTACTTAAGTTAAACCTTTGGTGTTATAAATGTTGAATTGCGTGAAAGGGTTACTCGGTCATAGACTGTCAGACTATATGAAGGAAGTATAAACTCAATCGAAGGCGACTTTCAACTTTTCTCTTGCTGGAACTTTATGAATACTTATTAGTTGTTGCATCAGTCCATCTTCTTGTTTCATCACTAGAGAATTTACAATAGGCCATCTTTCATTATAAGACCAATTCCAATAATAGTATTCATATAATTCTGAGTTGTTGTTTAATTCTTTCATTCTGAGAAATGGCTGTGACGTAGCGTAACTTTATTTGCGTGTAATTTACATGTCTTTATCCATTAAGGCATATATGTATTGGTTGCATAGCAACGCTTTATCAAAGCGTTACGATAGGATAATTGGATAAGTCTTTCCACACCATCAGTAAGTTCAAGCTTACGTTACACTACTGATGTAACACTCCAAATCTACTTTATAAAACAGTCATTAATGTCTGGTAGTTGTTGTGAATTTTAAAGCTAATTAATCTAGCTAAATCTGACGTTTTAAATGGGCAACAAAATGAATAATTTCATGTTCACTTTTATGCACTCACTTTATCAATTATTTTGAACACTTTTTGATATGCTTCACATGGCACTAATCCTTTATATCCTATTGGTTTTCCAACTGGTGTAAGTTGTTCAACTGGCATGCTTTACTCTGTAATTCGATGATGTAGTAGAATGTTTGGAAAAATACAGGAAGGTTCTACAGTTGTATATGGTACATTCGTAGTGGAAACAAGTGTAGATTAAATGGAGTTACTTATTTTATATTCAGTAGTGAATGATGTTTTAGGTCGCAGTTCTTGAGCGCAAGCAGTGAAAATAATTCTTGATGACGAGAAACCCCCTTGAAATAAAATTGTATCTCAAAACGATTGGTATGGCTATTAACATTTTTGCTGATAAGGAGAGAACAATGTTTCGACCTTCCTAGGTCATCTTTCTTAGCCGTTCTGAGATACAGTGAAAATAATGTCTGTTTGATTCTTGTATTGGCCAGTTAATTCTATGTATATTTTATCCTGGTGCTTTTTACCTTTTTTACGTTTCTTTTATTTTCTTTTATCTTTTATAATTATTTTACCTTCTTTGATTTTGCCATTTTAAAACATATGTACTTCAGTTATGTCCTTTCATACTTCCTCAACTTTATTGTTATAATCCTTTTGTAAATTTCGTATGATTCCTCTGATGTTGTCTTCTATTAATATGTTTTTGTTTGTACTTTTTTCTGTAATTCGCATATTTTGTTAATGTAATTATTCATTAAAATCCAGCTTATTCCTTCTTGATCTTCTTTCTAGTGTTTTATTATTTCCATTAAATTTTCAATCTCATTTCGAGCAGGTATCGTCGTTCTTGACGTTTAGTCTGGGTTCTATTTGGTTTTAACCAAGATAATTAGTGCAGTGATGGTTTCTATTACTTGTTTAGATTACAATTACTTAATTATTTAGGAAAGTCTTGTCCACTTAAGTTTTACGAAAACAACATCGTTTCATTCTTCTTCAATTTCAATGTTTTCGGTTAGCGTGTCCAATGTTCAGCAACTGTTTCTAAATTTAAAAATAAACTACTTCTAATAGAACTTTCACTTGCTTATTTGGTATCTCTATTTCTTCCTCGGAATAAAAGTTCTATTTAAAAAGCTAACTAACTGTTTCTAGGCCCGGCATGGCCAAGCATGTTAAGGCGTGCGACTTGTAATCTGAGGGTCGCGGGTTCGCATCCCTGTCACACCAAACATGCTCGCCCTTTCAGCCGTGGGGGCGTTATAATGTGACGGTCAGTCCCACTATTCGTTGGTAAAATAGTAGCCCAAGAGTTGGCGGTGAGTGGTGATGGCTAGCTGCCCTCCCTCTAGTCTTTCACTGCTAAATGAGGGACAGCTAGCACAGATAGCCCTCGAGTAGCTTTGTGCGAAAACAAACAAAAACAAAACTGTTTCAAAGTAACAGACAAACAAACTAAATAATGCAATTATTACCTAAACTGGATTATTTCGAAACCCATGGTGGGTAGAGCACAGATAGCCCGTTGTGTAGCTTTTTGCTTCAAACAAAGTTGTGATACTTATAATCAACAGTTCCATACTTTGAAACTCTACGTCTTTCTAAAGGTGTCAAAACATAGCTGGAGTTAATTATAACAGGTTGTATTTAACAACTGCTCATAAATGATCAAGTTTGTTTTTGGTAAAATATTTTAGGCCCCTTACACTACTGATCATACTTATTTTGATTACTATAGTTATACACTATTGCCTCACGTCCTTTTAAAATCATACAATTGACCCAACTTTCGACAACTCTGTGATGTACATAGAATTTGGATAACAGAACTTTCAACTTCATCACAACAGCTTTCCTTTTCGGCTGGCTCATGTTTGGGATAAGGATGTTGTTCCTAACTAAGTTAAGATGCGAGTTTCAGAATTTCCTAAACTCTCTGTTGTGATGTTTTTCCCTTTCATAGGTTCTGGCATGGATTTATGGCTAATATACCATCCTGTAGGTCGGAACGTCCGAGTTTTGAGCCTCCGAACATACGCTGGGCAAGTTCAGCTGTGGGTGAATTATAAATATGACAGTCAATCTCGTTATTCAGTTTCATTAACTGGCAAGGCTCTTATGACAACAAGTGCTGCTGGCTTGTTAGTTTCCATTTGATCAATAACTCAAAGTTAAGAATAGCTATAACCTAATCTTAGGTGTTCTTGATCTGACTGTTGAGCTAGTGTGTGTATAAAGTACAGTTCAGGTTAAATACATCAAATTACCATATACAACTTTCATGGGGAACGCTTAATAATCTTGGTATATGAATATCCTCAAACAAAAGAAACAGCAAGACTGGTTTTGTCTCGAATATCATATGATATCGAAAGGTTAGTGATTCTCAATGAACCAGAGTCTAGACATATATCTCGTGGCACACCACTCGTACCTGTGAAGTATAAAATATTGCATTTCGTTCTTTTAAAGTACAATTAAACTTCTGTAGTTTTGGTTTTCTTATCATAAAAGGAAATTATTTCATTTTAATAAAAAATTATATAATACTTGTTGTAGATACAAAAACATCGTATACAGTGGCACATAATGTGAAGAATTATAACATTATATAAGACAGTATTAATTGCAAAATATGTTCAAAAGTACCTTCATTAAACTAACCTGTCCACTGTAGTCTTGCACTTGTGCTTTACCTTCAAAAAAGAAAAGAACAAATTAATTTAGCTTCATATGGAAGTTCGGTAGTCTACTTAAAATGTTGGTAAGGTGTTTCTAGTACTTGAGTTTTATTACATACATATGTATTTCACTCTGTCGTTTCTACACTTATTTATTGCGCTTTTAGGTATAACTTTTACTCTTTATACGGTTAAGTTTATACTCCTATTCTATGGTCGTTCATACAGAACGGAGATCCGGCAGGGCCAGGTGGTTAAGGCACTCGGCTTGTAATCCAAGGGTCGTGGTTTCGAATCTCCGTCACACCAAACATGCTCGCCCTTTCACCCGTGGGGACGTTATAATATGACATTTGTATCTTGTGGAGAATGTTGACCTTTGTGAATAATATTCAATGAACTAGATTTAGATGTCCATTAATGGGTCAGAAGATATCCAGCTATAGTTGTAAGATCATCCAAAGTATATTACCTGTCTATTAGTTTGTAATTTAGTTCTATATTTATTTGTAACTAAAATTTTTACACTAAGTGGTTTTTGACAAGCTTAAGGCTGATTTTATTTGTTTGGCAAGACGACAAACTCAGTTTCCAGTTTTTCAGCTGTGTCGGTAGAAATTTTAATTGTCTATATTAGTGTTTCTGACAGGATAAAGCTTTATAAACTACCATATTAATATATTGTAATGTTTAAAACGCGCAAAGTAATGGTGGATAAATCTTGTGTATTTTTATTTTTTTATGAAAGATTTTTACAGTTATTAAAAATAATCACTGTTCTGTACAAGTTTCACATAAAGTGAATTACGTTCTTTTGTTTCTGGTGTATTTTGATCGATGTAGAATACAAGCTAGCTTCAACGCCTGTTAAGAAATATAATCTCATGAGGTACAAATGTAAATATATGGTTTATTTGTTTCTGGGCTTCAGTAATACGTGGGGGTGTTATAATGTGACGATCAATCCCGCTATTAGTTGGTAAAAGAGAAGCCCAAGAGTTGGCGGTGGGTGGTGATGACTAGCTGCCTTCCCTCTAGTCTTAGTCCTATATTAGGGAAGGCTAGCGCAGATAGCCCTTGTGTAGCTTTGCGCGAAATTCAAAAACAAACAAACTATAGTTAGTGCTTCTACCTTTTGGTGCTATATAGAACTACTTGTTTCATTTTAAAATATCTAGCAACATAGATATAAATAATATAAATACATAAATATAAATACACAACACGCAATAAGATAGTTTAAAATAGAATTAAAATCCTTTGTTTTGGAACAATAAACTGATATGGGAACAAGTTGAGCACTTTCACGTATCATCTTTACCATTCTAATTTTATTAACAGTTACGAAAATTGAGAATTATTCTAACCTTTCTTTAAATCTTCAAAAATCTCATATCACTCATAAATGTATTGCTAATTTTTGTTAGCTTTTAATCTCAATGATGATGATTAGGTTTTGTAGAGGTTATAATAATTAAGCTGTTACTAAAAGTTAAAAGTACTGTATTTACATAGTTCATCAGAACTATTTTACTATCACGGGATGGCGCCACAATCACCGTTGTTTCGTTTTCGTTTGATTTGTTTTTTAAATTTGCGCAAAGCTACAAAAAGGCTATCTGCGCTAACTGTTTCTAATTTAACAGTGTAAGACTAAAGCAGTGGTTCTCAACTTTTTCTGACTTGCGACACACTACGACAATGTGAACATTTTCGCGGCATACCTGGAAAGCCTTAACGATTTTTTAGGTCCACGTTATACGGCAAGCGTTACAAGCCTCAGAACGACACTCACGGCCAAAGCAAGCGCTATTAATGCCATCTGCACATTGACAATACTATCGCTTGCTTTGGCCGTGAGTGTCGTTCTAAGGCTTTTTCACGATTTTGTGGTATAGCAGAAAAATCAAAACTTTTTATTTTTACATATGTTTTCAATGTGACGCTTGTGCCTGCTTCCCAGAGCAAAACAAATTGAAGCGAGGCACTAACGTAGACAAACAAGCTCGCATTTTGTCATCGATTGTAAGAAGTCTCTTTCTCTTTCTGGTTTTAATTTCAGTCAGTGCTGAAAAACCAATTTCGCGAAACCACGAAGATGCAAATGAAAGCAGAACTTCAACTGCTTTTGAACTGATTGCAGGATATGAATTTTTATTGAAAACTCATCCAAGCTCTTTTCGGGAAACAATGACTGAAAAAATTTGTCGTCTCGTAAATCAATTAGCTGTTCTTCCTCCTCAGTTGTAAGATTTGTTGTCTCGTTGATTCTGAATGAATAGGACATCCAGTTATATTCGTCGACAGCAAGTGACGGGAAGTAATGTTTCAGTGCGGACTGTAGGTCGCTTAATGTGTTCAAAATTTGAGGGACAATTTTCTTCTTTGACAGACATTCGTTAACAGAAGGAAAACAATTAACGACTCCTTTCGAGATCTTATTCTTCCACAGCGTCACCTTTTCATCGAAGGCCTTCAGTTTGGGTGTTGCAGTAATAATGTTTTCAGATAGTCCTTGGAGACTTAATTTCACAGAATTTAATTTGTCAAACAAGTCGGAGAGAAATTGAACCTTCAGCCACCAGATCTCATCATAAAAAGAAAATTCAAAACCTGCTTCCTCAACCTCTAAGAAAGAAATTACTTTAGTTTTTTGTTGGACAAGACGCTTTAAAACCTTCCCTTTCAAAAGCCAGTAGCTTTTTGTAGTCTGAATCCATCGCCTCACAGAGAAAAGAGAAAAGTCGAGATTGAAATGGCCGAGACTTAATGAAATTCACCACTTGAATAACTTGATTCATAACAGACTGCAAATCCTTCGGCAAAGATTTGGAGGCGTGTGTCTCTCTGTGAATCATGCAGTGAACAATATGTTTGGATTTTGTTGGCGCACCAGAGTGACGAATCCCTTCTTTTTCCTTGCATTGAAGGACAGCAATCGGTGAAAACGCTGACACAGTTATTCCATTGTAATTTGAAGATCAAAATGTTTTCATTCACCAACTGTGAAAATGTCTTGGCCTTTCGCTGTACTTTTTTAATCTTTGCAAAATAAGTATTCGTTTACGATTTTTCCATCTTTTATGAATCGAACAAAAGCCAGAACTTGAGATTTTCCACTAACGTCAGTAGATTCATCAACTTGAAGAGACCACAGCAGAGACAATTCATCTTCAGGCGTTTCGAAGTGTTCGCAAACTTGATCCTTCAAATCCGACGACAAGTCTTCATTTTGCGCGAAACTGTGTCATTGGACAGTGGAACTTGCTTAACCTTTTTGGCAGCATCCGTCCCAAGAATAGTTTCAACGATGGTTGCTAACGCTGGCGCAATAACTGATTCGGCATCCGTATGCGCTTTTTGCGTTTTGCAAACAATTAAGCAACCTTATAACTTGCAGTAAATCCTTTTTTCGGGCAGCTTCATGTAGTTCACAAGCTTCCTTGATTGTTTATGTTGTTGAGCCGCAAGATTCTCGAAGTATTCTTTTGGTTTATCTTTCACAGCTGAATGTTTTGCTTCCAAGTGTCTCTTCAGTTTCCTAGGAACAAGCGCCTCGTTCAATAAAGCTACATTGGAGAGTAGGCAGAATGGTAATTGAGAATGTTCCGATTCCAAAGCAATAAAACCTTATTCGATGTATTCGTTTTTGTACTTTCGTTTGATTCCTTGCTTTTGATTCAACACATTCTCCTTTGCAGCACCAGACATACTTAAACATTTTCCCATGGATAAATGATAAAGCTAATTCATACACGATAAGCACGAAGTTCTGCAGTTGATATAAAATTTCTACCTACGGTGTAGTAGCTGTAGCTTACAGCAGAATGAGAACGTGTTACATAAAGCAGTTTGATTGTTTGATGTATCATTTATTACGTACGAAGCGCTTGTTGCGTCTCTATAGTAGCTTTTATTAACTGATGTGTTCGACTTGCTTGTAAAATCCCAAAAAAGTTGAGTGTATTTCAAAAACACAGCAGCACACCTGCAAATCTCTCGTGGCACACAGGTTGAGAATCATTGGACTAGAGGGAGAGCAGCTAGTCATCACCACCCACTGGCAACTCTTGGGCTACTCTTCTATCAGCGAATAGTGGGGTTAACTGTCACATTATAACGTTCTTACAGCTGAAAGATCGACCATGTTTAGTGCGACGGGGACTTGAACCTGCGGCCCTCGAATTACGAGTCGAGTACTGTAACCATCTGGCCACGCCAGACCATTTCGAATTCGTTTTGAGAACAAACCTATACAGAGGGGTATCTCTACTTTGCTCAGCACAGATATCGAAAACTAATTTTTTAACTTCGTAAGCCCGCAGACTTAGCGATGAGTCAGTGGGTCTCCAGTGTTCGAGAAGAAATTTTATTAATAGAAAGCTGTTATACAATCCCGTTCTCCTAAGTACAAAAATGAAAGTATTGTTAAATTGGTATGAAAGACAGTTAAGTATATGTTCATTTTTGTACTTCGTATGTGGGGTCGAGCGTCGCTTAGTGGCAAATGTGCCCTAACTGTGGATTCAAATATTTTTGTTTCGCCTCCTCTTACCGTAAAAACGCATTCCTTGCTTTAGAGCCGTCAGTGAACTATGAAAGTGGTGTTTGAATCTTACTGTTCGGTCAGGTAAGAGTTGTCAGAGAGTTGTTCGACAGTTGTGTATGTATGTTGTTAGTTATTAGCTTCTTATTTAGTTAGTAGTTCAACATTAGGGACTGCTAAACGCATTTACAGAGATGCCAACTACTTTAAATGACTGAGCGTAATAATTGTAGACAGAGCCCTTTCACAGTTTTAGTTCTTTTATATTTGTCAGAAACAAGAGTATCTGGTGAACGAGGTCTCTTTTTTCCACCTTGTGAACAATCGCATTGGTGTTTCTATGCCGCTTAGAAAACGAGAAATACCCATCTACGCGAGCGCTGAGTGGCTGACAAGCACTGATGACGTAACTATGGATTCCTCCACGTACCTAGTATGGAGAAGCACCGCACTTAAACTATTGGTAAACGTCGGAGATACAAATATTTTTTATTATTTCAAGCACAAACATGATTATCGCAAGTAGCCATTTGGACTATGTCTTTTATTTATTATCAAAATTTATTTGGATCTCGTGTGTGTTTGTGTTTTTCTGATAGCAAAGCCACAGCGGGCTATCTGCTCAACCCACCGAGGGGAATCGAACCCCTGATTTTAGCGTTGTAAATCCGGAGACATACCGCTGTATTAGCGATGGGCTATTTGTATCTCACTAGAAATTTTCTTTTCACCTCTTTCAAGCCCTGGAGGAACAATTTATCACTTTATTGTATAGGCCTATATAATATATAATAATTTGGGAGTTGCAACAAGTCTTAATATTTGTCTGTATGAGTGTATAGTCGTAATGTATACACCAAAATCGTAATGATTACGCTCAAATCGCAACGATTGGCATCTCTGCATTTATATCTTCTGCAACTTTTCATGAAAGCTCTAAATACACAAACAGGTATTTTAAACCGTGCTTAAGTAACTTTACCGCAGTGTCATTATAATGACACTGACAAAAGACTCGTACTTAAGTAAATCTAAGGAAGATTATATTATATTAGAAACGAAAAAAAATGACACATCATACATTAGATATAAATCATCCACAAAAAATCACGGAATTTACCTTCAATAAAATATGTTTAGGCTTACGGTGGCTTAGCGTTTAAGTTCAGAGCCGTTTCTTGTTTTTTTCAACCTATAACTGACTTTTATGTTTTACTAAACATTTAATTCGCAAAATTTATAGTATGTTCGTTAATATACAATTTTTCCCAGTTATTGTTTATTAGTAAGAATTGTTTTAAAGATAATTTTAGGTAATTCTTTAAAGAAATGATCATACTGTTATATAGAGAGATAATACTGAACTTTTCTTATATGAATGATTTCTGAGAGAAAAGCAACATACCATTATGTTCAGGCCCGATATAACCAGGTGATTAGATCTACTCTTTTACCAACAAATACTGTGATTCACTGTCATATTATAGCGTCCCCATAGTTGAATGGGAAAGCACGTGTGGAGGGATGTGTACCCGTGACACTCAAATTGTGAGTCGAGCGCTCCTAACCATCTGACCTTGCCGGCTCCCCGCCCTTCCCCTCCATAATGTCGGAGTATTGTTTCATATTTACATCATAGAATATTTTATTAATTTTTATACATCTCGCCTGTTTGTGTGTGTTTGTTTTGTAGTAAAACATAAAGCTACTCATTTCTTCTTCACTTCACCCTTGGTTGTCGATGTCCATTATGTAAATTACATTTTTACTGCCTTTAAAAAAATTAATTATATTGATAATTTTCTTTCACATTTTAAACTCAACCCATCCAAATTTTACCATTACAGTTCAAAACAAATTATATAGATTTGTGCGAAACTCCGAAAAAACAAATAAATAAAAAAAGATTATGGGAGCATTTTGATTTTAGGATATATTATTAATGCTTCTGGCTCGGTTTAGTCATCGCAATTACATTGTTTCGTAAATAGTCTTTGATTACCAAACTTCGCATATATCTTAGTGGATCAGCAGTATGTTGTTATTGAGTCTTAAAACAGGATTCGACACTCCACACCGAAGAGAGATACTGTACCATTTGGTCTATCATCCAGTATTCAGGGAATGCATGTCTCTCTTCTTCGCCTTTAGTTAAAACAAATGTTTTGTGCAAACCTACGACACTGAATTTGTGCTCATTTGCGTTTCCTAATGAGAATTTAAAATTATTGTAAAATAGGTTAAACCACAAAGGTAGTTTTAGTTACAAAATCTCTGTATGGATGCAAGCAACATTTGTTATGCCAATGTTGAATTCGTGGAATTTGACTTTCCTTCCATTGAAAGGTAAAAAGTTAAAATGTTAAAACACAGGACAAAATATGATATTCTTATAATCTTAACATGATTTTTTTGTAGTTATATAACACATCTATACTGTATTAACATCATTACGATTACAAGAATGATGAGTTACTTTTCTATATAAGACAATGTTTAAAAGCAGAAAATGTCAGGAACATTTAAACTACTTATTGAGTGCATTATGTCATCTAGGACTACATGCGTGTAAAGACTAAACGAACGTTAATGAAGGATTAACAACACAATTACAACCAATTGTCTACAAATCAACCAGTTTATAACAACTCAGTGAAAACTATCGGACAACTTTTTGCTTTGCTGACATAGATTAATCTTATCTTTTACGATAAATATATCGAGATGTTTTTTCAATTAGAAATTTACGACAAAATGGGACGAAAAAATTATGTTTGTGAGATGTTTGTTTTCGATTGCTACTGCTTTAAAGTAAAATGAGATAAGAATAAATTACAGGTGAGATTTACTATATAAAGAGGCAATTATAGAAGAAAGATGGAAGTTTGGTATTTATATTAAAACTACTTGACAGATATCAGTAATTCTTAGATCTTGTAATAAACCTCAGAAACTTTTTTTTCGTTTTTAATGAACTAGTTAAAAATTCTCAAATATATAAAGTATGTGAACAGAAGAGAGGGCTACAACTAAATAAAACAGTGTTAATTCTCCACATCTATTTGAAACTGGTTAAAATGATTAGAAATGTTCAAGTTATTGACATTAGAGGTCACTACAGTATACATCGTGTACTGTTTAAAGCCATCACAGAGAGTATTTATGATTCTGTATCGACATCTACATTAGTGACTATTAATGTTAACACTAGAGAATGTTCTGTTTACAACAAGGATCTATTCATAGAAGGTCCTCATGACGAAACGATGTCACTTTTGAACCTGATTTATAAATCACTACAGTAAAAAAATACAAGGAGAAGGTAAAGATAAGACATGGTGAAACCAGTTCTGCTGGCAGGACAAGAGAAGACATGGTGAAACCAGTTCTACTGGGAGGATATGAAGGAATAAACGGACTTTGAAAATGATTTTCCAGATTGTGTAATAAGTTTGGATGTATCTGGTGAAACAATGTTGTCAAATAGAAACTAGTTCCAAAATCACTTTGCTACGAACAGTAAGCGCAGTGCAAAGAAGAAAATACAAAACTTACAGATATATATATATATGTCGAAAATTAAACAAATAGCTGTGTCCTTCAAAAACGGAAATAGTGCCTATAAAACAAGATTAGCAGATATAATGAGTTTGGAAGTGCTGAAACCTAAAAATAAAATATATTGTACATGAGATCGTTAAAAGTTTATTATAATTTCTTCTTTTTTCAATTTCTAAATATTTCACTTTTTATTGGAATCTAATAGCTAAATTATTTTATTTTGTGCCTCTTTATTAACTTTTACAATTGTTTCATATCTCGCAACTTACGCTGCTTAAACAAGAAGGTGTCGTAACTTGTTTTAAAACAATAGGGCATAGTCTCTCTGACTATATTTGTTTTTTAATTTCGCGCAAAGCTACACGAGGGCTATCTGCGCTAGCCTTCCCTAATTTAGCAGTGTAAGATTAGAGGAAAGGCAAGTAGTCATCACCACCCATCGCCGACTCTTGGGCTGCTCTTTTACCAACGAATAGTAGAATTGATCGTCATATCATAACGTTCTCACGGCTGAAAGGGCGAGCATGTTTAGTGCGACGGGGATTCGAACTCGCAACCCTCAGATTACGAGTCGAGCGCCTTAACCCACCTGGCTATGCCGGGCCTATCTGATTATGTCTACGGCTGGTATTGAATCCTAAAGTTTTACGTTATAAAGTCTAAAGCTTACAACTGAGCCTATCGATGGATATATTAAAAAAAGTATCTTCTAACAATATCAATAGAAAATAATGTGTTTTTGCTACCACGTTTAAGCACATATACTATAACGCTGAAATAAAATATTAGATACTTTTATCACTCTCTACAGGGTAAATGTAATATTTTTGTTCAAAAGTCTCTCCTGTAGGTTAACGATAACTTTACTATGTCATAATGCCAAATTTAAGGATTTATTTCCTCGTGGTGGATAGAGCACATATAACCTATTATGTAGCTTTACGTTAAAATAACATATTTTAAAAAGTTGTAATAATTTAAATTTCATTTATTATTTGTTTAGTACCGTTTTTTGTTTGCGTTTCTTTCGTCATTGATAATGAAGAGTAAATGTATAGTTAATTTTGTTTCGTTTAAAACATGTATTAGATTTGATGTATTATCTAAGATGAATAGTTAATTAACCTTCTGGTCTCTCACACACAGTCACACAAAATAAGATGGCGAATAACATGATATAGGCGTTAAACACGTGTTGAAAATGTTGCCATTCGCTTTTCCCTAATGCTTCCACACTTTACAATACGAGGGCTGTTCAAAAAATACGCGGACTGTTTGAATTGCGCGGCTCCAGTTGGTTCCAGGGGAATCCGCTTGGTGTCGCTAGGTTCGCACAGATCAGCTGATTACGACGCCATTTCCCGATTGCAGATATCTTCATTTCTGTATTAGCTACGCGGTTTTAAGTGAAGTGCGATTTTTTCGTTTGGCGGATTTCAGAATGAATGACCTGAAGGAGCAACGACTTGCTGTGAAATTTTGTGTTAAACTTGGAAAATCTGCGACTGAAACTTTTGCAATGCTTAACACGGCTTACGGTGATGTTGCTATGAAGCATACGGCATGTTTCAAGTGGCATGAACGTTTTAAGGATGGTCGACAGTCCATTGAAGATGATGAACATCCTGGACGTCCTTCCACGTCAACTGACGACTCACACGTCGACAAAATCAACACCCTTGTGCGGGCAAATCGACGTCTGACTGTCAGGGAGCTTGCTGAAAAGTGTGGGATATCAGTTGGATCTTGTTACGAGATTTTGACCGAAGAAGTGAAGATGCACCGCGTTGCTGCGAAATTCAGCCCTCAGAACTCATGAGTTTTTGGCGAAACATTCGATCACTGTTCTTCCCCACCCCCCTACTCACCTGACCTTGCTCCTTGCGATTTTTTCTTGTTCCCCAAACTCAAAAGACCCTTGAAAGGAAGAAAATTTGAGACGATTCCCGAGATTAAGGCAAATGCGACGAAGGAGCTGGAGGACATTACAAAAGAAGCGTACCAGGACTGTTTCAACAAGTGGAAAGACCGTTGGGATAAGTGTGTGCGTTGGGGAGGAGAGTACTTTGAAGGGGTCCCAGACCTGTAACTTCTAAATAAAGTACATTTTGTTTTATGACGTCAGTCCGCGTATTTTTTGAACATATCTCGTAAACTGAGTTTCTGTGTGAGATTTAGTGATGATAAACATGTTGAAGAAAATCGAAAAATTACATATTTTTATCCGTTAAAACCATTCATAACAGTGATGAAAAATGTTATTAGTCTCTCACTTTCCAAGAAAAAATTTTGATTAATGTCTATCGCGTTACTGTAAAAAATAAAAAAATGAAAAGGTTTAGAATGGAGAGGCCTGAAAAATTTATGAATATCATTCGAATTAACGCACACGCACTGAAACAACCTTGGAAAAAAAGCGCTTCAACTTCATTTCCGTAAACAAGTTTCCACATTAACTACTAAGTTGCTCGTTCGAACTTTAATACATTTCACAGCGAATTTTCATTAACACACAGAAAGTTAAACGCATAATAAAAACATCTTGTTTTGTAATTATAAACTGCCCTTGTGAATGAAACCTGCCGAAACAGTGATTTGAAGAGATAACATTCCAGCAAAACACTGCCTATCAATAAAAATATTTAAAAAATGTAAACATACATTAACTAACCAATAGGAACAATCCACAAAACAAATTTTCATTTATTTATCAAATGCATTTTGTATATTATTATTCAAAAGAATAGTTTAGACCAATGGTTCCCAAAATCTTTTGGTTTGACGCACCCTTGATCTGAATAAAAATGCTTAAGCCTCAACTTTATAACATTAACATGTTGATTGAAAACAACAGTAAAAACGATAATGTGTCCTTTCGACATGCTGTATAATGTAATTAAATCAACATATTTTTATCGCCTTGTCGTTTATTTATAATTAAAATTAATTCAGTATCTATGTTTTAGGCCCATTTTTGTCGCCTTCCCTCCAGAGAAAGCTTCACGTCCCCAAAGGAGACTGCGGCTCTCACTTTAGGAAACAATGGCTTAAATCTGATAATTTTTTCTGCTTAGAAAACGACAGTTTAACGGTTTGTTAAATTTCTAAATGAAGTTTAAAGCTAAGCACAAAGCCATACAATGGGCAATCTGTGCTCTGGCCACGACGGGTGTCAAAATCTGGTTTCTAGCGTTGTGTTCACTGTTCTTCTGTACACCCAGAATAAAACACACATGACATATTACTCTTGCTAATGTTATTTACTAGCCAAGTTAAACAGCATAAGTTGTCAGATGTTAAACAATTTTTAAAGCTAATAAAGAGATACAAAATAATATCATTTAACTGTTAAATTCCAATAAGAAGTAAAATATTTAGAAATTGAAAAGACGACATTATAATAAACTTTTAACGAGCGTATGATACCTGTACTGTACGATATGTTTTATATTTGTGTTGAAGCACTTCCAAAGTCATTATACTTGTTAATATTGTTTCATAGGTACTCTTTCCTTTTTTGAAGGTCTAAGCTATATTCTGTCATATGGTTTAGCAAGACTTGACATGCTAACCTGATCAAAACATGGTCACCTTAGGTAGTAGTTTTTTGGCGTCTACCAGTAAATTTTCCTAGAACAGAATTTCTTGTAGTCTGATGAAGTGCCAGAATCCTGAATATAGTATATTGGAAGTACTCTAATGTTCCGGTAACATCCATTTCTTTCATACTGCTTTTGGACAGTCGAACAGTTTGGCACTTTATAATGTGCCACGTGACCAGACAGAAAATGTCTGAACAAAGCGTTGTGTTGTCTCGAAAAATAAATTATACATAAAACATTCCATTTTACATAAAACAGGTTTGTACATATACTTTGACGAAAAACTGTTTAAAACAACCTAAAAGACTTGAATAACAACTCATACACGTTTGCCCGACAATATGATAACTTCTGTGTTACTTTTCGGGTAAACAACTCTCTGCATGTTGACAATAATATCAATATAGAAACGTATGCAAACATCTTCGACAAGACTGTATTTGTTTTTTAATACTTCAAAGGTGTTTCAAATCGGAAATTAAGCTTCCTGTGAGGTGTTATTCGTACAAGACAGCAATGTTAATGAATGTTGTGTTAAAGTTAAGCTTCCTGTGAGGTGTTATTCGTACAAGACAGCAATGTTGATGAATGTTGTGTTAAAGTTAAGCTTCCTGTGAGGTGTTATTCGTACAAGACAGCAATGTTGATGAATGTTGTGTTAAAGTTAAAACTGTTCAAACTACTCCAGGAACAATATTTAAACCTCGCACAAGTTTTTTTAACGGTTGTACATAGTAAAGCTTTTGCTTATTTTGTTCGCAATGTTTCACCAAGTCTATCTGGCATCGTAATATAAGAAACAAAAATTTAAACCTGATAGTGAACTTTGAAATATTGTTAGAGTGTGAACGCCTTTTACAAGCGGACGAAGCACGAGTTATAATTGATCATACTTGGTATAAGACATTATTATAGCTGTTGACACCTTCATAATTTTTGTTGTATCAAATAGTGTTCCGGCTGCTGCTGTGTTTGTTGGATCCTAGCCGACTTGAAGGGTTCTGGACTGAGCGAAACTAATTGTTGACAACAGAAATGGCAAATGTGTTGTGATTGGAATGCTATTATTATACACTCATCTAATTCTTGTAAACGAACTAAATTAATTAATAATGTGGTGTTTAAAAATGAAATAAGCCTGATACAAATGTATTATGATAAGCATAATTATGTTTAAATTTATTAAAGTTAATTGTGGTGTAATAAATGTTTTATTATTTTGAATTAAACACAAAGCTTTTCAGAGAGCTATTTGTATTCTGCCCACCGCAGGTATCGAAACCCGATTTTTAGCGTTGTAAGTCCGTAGATATGCCGCTGCGATACTGTGGGAGGACATTATAAATGTGTTTTACATTTAGTATACTACCACCAGTGAGTTTACATCATACATATCATCAGGTTTGAATAATCATATTAATGCAATATCTTCTTCACTGATTTTAAGATAATTCTTTCGTAATGAGGTTTTCATAACGACAGAATAAAACAAAATGAAGCGCTTAAGATGGTTGATAGCTGCATCTAATAATTAACGTTCGATTTAAGCTTAAATAAACACTCTTTTCTGTCAAGCATTTCGTTGAGATAAGTTCAGTATTCTGGGAAATAAGCAGTTAAAGTTTCCTAAACAATGGTCTGATTGTGAAAGGATTTGTTTCAATTTTAATTAGCAGTTTCCTGAAGGCAAAGAATGTGACTTGGTGGTAAACAACCTATCGGGAACACTCTGCAGGTGAGAAAAATGCTTATTAAAACCAACATTAATTCACGAAACCTTAGAACTAATAAAATAATTAAATCAGACATATCTTTTCAGTGACGTACATTACACTATGTAACACAAATTTTGTTCCTGGATAGTATGTGTTATTTCTTAATCGCTTATGTTGTAAAAATACAGAAAAATGGTCATTATTCCCTTCAGACTTTGCTTTTGTGACCTGGATAGTGAAATTTAAAAATTAACCTATTTTTTATGTAAAAACTGGCAAATTTGCACATTTTCATTTACATAAGGTCTGAATAAAACAACAAACGAACCAAGATTTACATGTATTTATACTAAAGTTATGCAAAAATGTTTAGAAGTGAGTAGTTTTTTCGAGATTTGCGACTGTAATGTAAATCACTTTCACGTATCAACCCCCAAATATAGACTCCCATCATGTTTTAGTTATACGCTCCTTGGTAGCGGCTTTCAAATCCAGTATATTTCGGTAGAAGCGCTCGCCTTGCTCCTCTGAGTATGCTCCCTTGTTCTCCTTAAATTTATTAAGGATATGGACTTTCAGGGACATCCTGCAGCCCATTTTGCCGTAGTTCCTCACCACAGCCTCAACCAGTTTTACATAATTTTTGACCCAAGAAGCCCCGAACCACTGCGACAACACTTCCCCAAGCTTTTTTTTCTTCCAACTGAGTTTCGTGGGGAATTCTGTGCACTCCAGGATCTTTTTTATTTGTGATCCAACGAAGACACCAGCTTTGACCTTTACCTCAGACAGCTTAGAGAAGAAGTCTCAAATGTACTTGAAGACTGTAGACACCTTATCAAGAGATGTAAAAAATTGTTTCGTAAGACCCAATTTTATGTGCAATGGTGGGAACAACACCTTCTGGAAGCCCACTAGTGGCTCACACTTAGCATTGTGCTTCCCCACAGAGAACTCGGTCCGTTGTGGCCAGTGCCTCCTGTTGTAGTGAGCTGCGGTGTCCCAAAAGCAATGATAACAGGGAAACTTGGTAAATCGTCCTTGGAGACCCATCAGGAATGCCACCATTTTGAAGTCCCCAATAACCTACCAACCATACTCATCATACTTCAAGGCTTCTAGCCTAGGAACAAAAAAAAAGTAAAAATTTTGTTACATAGTGTTATGAGAAAATAGGGCTATAACCTATCAACTCTGATGTGTAATTACTTGTACTTTTTTGGACTTTTTGTACGGTCTTTTAAAATATTCTTGTTAATGGTAAGAAATTCTTAATTTGTTTGAGAAAAATAAAGCAAACCTTGTTCAAAGTATAGATATATACTTTAATGTTTGAATATCAGTCTTTCAATGAGACCATGTCTCACAAGGAAGTGACTGAGGATAGTTTTCAAAGAAGAAGTGCCACGTTTCATTATGATCAACAGGTATGGATGGCGGTAATGTTCCAAGAAGAAGTTCCACGTTTCAGTATGATATGTAGGTAATGGAAGTTCTAAGGAGAGTGCCACATTTCATTATGATCTATAGGTATGGATGACGGCAATGTTCCACATGGATTTTTCACGTTCCATTATGATTTATTGGTATAAATTACGGCAATGCTCCTTGAAGTGCTGCAACATTTAATTATTATAGGTATAGATGGTGGTAATATTCTAAGAAGATCTACCACTTTCATTATGACCTACAGGTTTGAATGAAAGTGGTATTTTAAGTTACAACAACAAGCGTGTTTATAAAGTCGAATGTTAATTTCTATGAAAAATTGTTATACTTTGTAATTTGTAAAGTTTTCTAGTTTGTTAAAAAAGCTAAAACGTATAACTCGCTTGGTATAAAAATGGGTCTTATTACAACTAATTTTTTATTTAGATAACGGACTGATATCATAGTATCAGTTAACTTTATAATGTAGATATATTAAGCAAATGCTAATGATCCTATGAAATCGTACTGTGTTAAGTTATAAAGTATTCCGCTACGAAAATACTTTCAATCGGAACATAAAACGTTGATTTTAAATACAAAAATATTTATTTCTAGCCTTCTGTTGCATAAATAAAGCTTATTCGCTGAAATAACAGACATAGAAATCTATAAATATCTTTCAAATTCTTTACTAACACAAATAAAACACTGCAAATACAAAATCGGCTTGGTTATGTATCATCACTGGTTACATTTAAAGAACAAATAATTTAGAAATGGATTTCACAACCTCATCAGTTTCTAATACGGTTTTTAGGGATTGATCTACATTCCAGCATATAGTACATAACGTTATATCCAAGAATTCTAATTAAACTGAATTGAATAGCAGAAATATAACACAAGCAACTGAGGACTTTGTTTTCCTCAATAACTAACTACATCTACAAAACACTGTTCGTCTCAAATATAACCCAAGCAACTGAGGACTTTGTTTTCCTCAATAACTAACTACTTCTACAAAACACTGTTTTTTTCATTTGAATTACAAAACGTTGTAAATCTGTTGTTCGTTTTTGTTTGTTTATTGAATTTCGCGCA
Source organism: Tachypleus tridentatus (assembly GCF_004210375.1). Classification (NCBI taxonomy): domain Eukaryota; kingdom Metazoa; phylum Arthropoda; class Merostomata; order Xiphosura; family Limulidae; genus Tachypleus; species Tachypleus tridentatus. Next base: position 58,174,048 of record NC_134828.1, read on the forward strand.
AAGCTACACGAGGGCTATTTGTGTAACCTTCCCTAACTTAACAGTTATCATCACCCACCGCCAACTCTTGAGCTACTCTTTTATCAACAAACTATGGGATTGACCGTCACATTATTATTCCCACACGGATAAAAGAAATTGCAATTTTGGGTGTGGCGTGAATTCAAACCCCGCGACCCTCAGGTTGCTAGTCGAGCACCTTAACCACTTGACCATACTGGGCAAAATTATATATTTGTGGGCTAATGGGGTTAACTAAACAGTATATGTGCTGGTTTATTGGGTTATGTGAATTATTTCTAGTTATTTTGGTTCAAAAGTTGTTTTTCAAGTCTTATTTTATATTTGATTCTTGTTTGAAGAGAATTGAACCATGGGTGTCATCTTTGTAAGTCTGAAAACATACACTTACCAAGTAATGAAAGACACAATATTACTTTTACAATAACGTAGAAATTGGAATTTAAATGTTTGAAATATTTGAAAGTAAAATTGACTAAATTTTGTTTCAATAGAAGTTGGGAGTTAAATGAGTAGATTATTAAACGTCGCGTTAATCGAACGTAGTTTTAAATATCATGGTTATCGGAAAATAATATTTTTTCTGTTTTAAGATTTTTAATGCAATACTAGTTTTGAAATGAAAAATAAGGGGAGTATCTAGTCAACAGCACCCGCCAGCAACTTTTTAGCTACTCTTATGTGACTAAATAATGGTATTTGGCCTTCATTCTTATACCACACCAAGTGTTTGGACTTCTAACTTGGGAGGCACAGATTCTTGACTACTATGTTCGTATAATTTTAGTTTAGTAAATATCATTCACTGTCTTCTGTCGAGATATGTTTGGATATGTATGCATCGTTCGTTAAATTTTTGAATTACTGTTCCTATTCTCTCACTGATACGCGGCATGTCTGCGGACTTGCAACACTAGAAACCGTGTTTCGATACCTGTGGTTGACCAAGCACAGATAACCCATTGTGTACTTTGTGCTTATCTACAAACAAATCAAATTGTTCCTAAATAAGAAACTTTAAATGTCGTCAACAAACAACAAAATAGTTTTAACCGTGTCTAAAATTATTTATATTAAATAGATAAACAAAGCAATAACAGAACTAAAACCAAAGTTGTGATCGATGCTTTTAATACATATTTGAAGCCATGCATGGAAAAACATATCCTTCGTATGTCCTTCAAAATCAAACTAACCAATCTATCCTTGAAGCTGTATGATTGTGTCACATCTTATAACCTTCTCCATCTTTTTCAGTAGCTTCGTTTCAAATATATTCGTGATGTTTCCTGACTTATGATGTCATATTTACCAACATGCTTTGGCCCGGCATGGCCAAGTAGTTAGTAAGTCTGTTTGTTTTAGTGCAGAGCTACGTAATTGGTTACTGCGCTCATCTTATCGCGCGAAAATGGATCCCGATTCTTGTTTGTAAATCCATCAACATAACACTAACACAACAGGACAGGAGAGACGTATGTGTGTGTGGGGAGGGGAATTTCTTGATGAAAGATGCATAGTTGATACAGAATACAGAACAGACAGGACTAAATACAGAAACATTGCTAAAAAAGTGAAAACAATAGAATGTTTACTGTGTTGTTCGAAACATTGAACTTTCCTACCATATGAAGAACTTAAAATGTTCAGTTCTTTTCATATTATACTTAAAGTTTTCATCATGATTAATTAATACTGTAGAAATAAAAACACTAGGCCTACTTCATCACATCTGTAGATTTTTATGTGTGCAGGTTTTCAGGAAAGTAAGGAACTTCTAACATGGGAAAGTTAATTACATAATACGAAAGTGTAAACAGTCAAAAAGCATAGTACCTGTGGTTTTTTTTGTTTTGGTATAAGCAAAACGAAACAAGCTTTTAGAGGTTTTTATTAGAAGAAAAAAGCACCAACTACAATTATTATGATCAATGACAATATGCCTTTTATTTTGGTTATTAGGACATTGTAATTTCGATCTCCAATGGTATTTTATGTTTTACTAATAAAATTAAAATGCTATCATAATACATTTAAAATTTATTTAGACAGGAGTTTAACCCCTTTTTTTAAAGGTAATTACAGAAACTGGTTGAATCTATTAAGATTGAGGCTTTTTGCTGTTTTTATTGAGAAGTACGTTTGTCGATGTTCCTGAATAACCACACTAAACATGAGAAAACCCGACAAAGTTATTTGTTACTATGACCCAAGAAGAGCAATAACACGAAAAACTTTCTGGCGTTGTCTTCATTAAGTAGATAAAGTTAATTGTTTACCATTTTACCATGTTAACTTATGATTAAATGTTTAGTTATTATTACAATTTAAATGTTGTAAATCTTATATTATAACTGCAAACTTTATTATTAGATGTGCTGGGCGACCAAATTTTTTTACACGTGGTTTAGGAACAGAAGCCATGAATGCCTGCTACAGTGGTTGCTGGTATTCCATTAGACAAACGCAAGTACACTGCAACAAAACTCAAACATCATGTCCACAGCGACACAGGCCTTACAGAAGTACACATTTGGATATAAATTTTAATAAATTTCTTAACGAGATTAAAAAGCATAAACGTATTATTTAAACGAACAAAAATGATTTTAATTAAAAGCTGAAGTCATGAGTATGTTAAGTGATAGTTAATACAGCCACCTCTCTTTGTACATATTGAACAACATTTACATAAGTAACCCAAGTATTGTTTGCTTTCGTGGAAGTAGAAATTAATCTTTCGAGACTCCAGACTGTTGATATTATTCTGAGTTAACATTAGTGTACACATTACAAAGTATGTGGAATATATTGCTTTATAGAGGATATGAAATGCCTGTTTCAGATGTTTAATACAGGGTGAATCATAAGCAAGTTAAACGAAGTATTTTTCTTTATTTCTTGTTGCAGTTTTTAATTCTTGTTTTCTTATAATCTGTTCATGGTCGTATTTTCCTATTGATGACATGGGCTGTTCACATATCAAAGAACAAAGAAATTTTATGTTAAATGTATGATGGACAATAGGAAAGAGTGTCATCATGAAGAAAGGCAACACTTTGAACTCTTGCTTTCAGAAAGGGAAAAGACATAAAATAACATAAAACGTGTTCACTGAATTTTGTGTAGCTGTAGTAAAACACAAAAACACAATATTATGTATTGATTTTATAACTGAACGTATATGTGGAATAGTTTTTTTCTGTTTTTCTAGAATAAGATAATATAAACCAATAAATTTTCCCTTTTCTATGTTAACATAAAATAGTACTTATGGATAGCAATGTGCGTCAACAAAACATTAATGGTTTTACTTCAGACATAAGTCAAATGGAAAGTCCTTTTAAGCTTATAAAGTTCCCATGTGAACATGAAGTCAGTTTGCGAAGATGTTTCTAGTTCTACTTATATTACTCTTGTTGACGCTCTTTCTGTTGAAAACAAACTTGTAGTTCAACCACGTGCTCCGTTTCAATCCATTTAGACTTGGTCTCTCTGTTATATTTAAATGCATGTGGGATAAAAATTTGGCTTCTTATGCTGACGTTTTGAAGTGGAGAACACAACACTAAGTGAATAACATAAAGAAACTTCTTGCACTTAAATATTGTCAATCTACTCATCTTTTATATAGAATCCTACACAAGTATAGTCATGTGAAAAAGTTAGAACACCCTATGAAAGCCTGTGTATTTTTGTAACATTTGTGGATATATAGATATTTAATCTGAATTTTAACAATACTGAGAGATTATAGGAATATAATTAAACAATTAAAACTGAAGAAAAGACTTTTCAAGATCTTCTGTTAATGTAATTCTACAAAAATGCATATTCTAACTGAGGAAAAGTTAGGATACCCCGTATTTATTCTTACTTAAATGGCTCAACTCACACACAAGTGTATCACACCAGGTCTACATGATTAGAAGATCGTTACTCAGCATTTTGAATGAGGCTTGCTCTATTTAAACCTCAGACATTTAGTTTGGTGTGCTCCTGACTGTTGAAGTGAGAGTGCGCACCATGGTGAGAGCAAAAGAGCTGTGTGAAACTATTCTGACACGAAGATAAGTTTAAAATTGTATGTTTTTTTTTACAAAAGCATTTGTTAAAGTTATTAAATAAAATTATAGTTAGATCTGTTGGTGACCAGATGAATTAAGTGAGTAATCATTCATTAGGGGTAGCAATGTGTAGAAAGTGTTAGTGCAGTTTTTCGCAGAATTTTGAAATAAACGTTCAATAAATGCATTGTTTTAAACGGTTTCAATACACTTGCTGTTTATCTTGTTTTCTAGCGCAAAGCTACACAGTAAGTTACTTATGTCCTCTATTAAACACGAATTAATAGATTGATTATAAAGTAAAGCATATAATGGAAAAGTTCTTGAAATAATGTTAAAATGTGAAGTTCGATCCCCGCGACGGACACTGAGCATAAAGTTAATTTTGTAATTTTATGCCAACAACAAAATTCGGCTTCGAATCCCTTCAGCCATGATGATATTATAATGTGACAGTCAATTCCACTATTCTTTGGTCAAAGAGTATCCCATGAGTTGGCGGCGAGTTATGATGACTGGCTGCCTTCCCTCTAGTCTTACACTGCTAAATTAGGGACGGCTAGCGCAGATAGCCCTCGTGTAGTTTTGCGCGAAATTCAAAAACCAACAACCAATAAAAAATAAAAGAAAGTATCGTCAGTAGTTATTTTGAAATATAATGACTATATATAAGTAGTCATAAATAACTGTCGTCAACATTTTAACTGCTCTAATTGAATAGTGTGATTCAATAGTCACTCTTACTTATAACGCAACCACAACCTCACTTTTCGGCACTCGATTTCGACCCTAGGAGTTATGGTTTGACACACTAACCACTATTTCAGTCTCAAACCTAAATATAATACAATTAAAAGTTTCTACAATAAGACGTACGATGGTATTATTTCATGAAAGGCTGGCTTTGATTGCATTCTTGAGGTATTTTGAGTAAATTAAGAAATATAAGTATCGATACAAAACCCTCGGTGGAATCAGCAGATAGCCCGATGTGGCTTTGCTATAAGAAAAACACACACACATTTATACAAAATTAAAGAAAACAAAAAAGGTAATCTGAGTTGGATTAAATTTAGAGCTCTAATCCTGTATTTGTAAGCAGAGACATATAAAATAATATTAAAAACCTTATCTAAAACTTCACTATATATATATAATAAGTTTTATTATGCTTTTTTCAATGTGAGTTTTATTAACAGTATTGATTAAAATCTCTAAATATGTAATATATTTAATTATATTTATTTATTACCATTTTTAGTTATAAATCTTTATTATTTTGTATCGTTAGCTTCCTATTTGGATTTAGGACTAAACAAAAGCTCCTCAGCTGGTTTCATCTAATGTGGAACGTTATTGGGATTATGCCCGAATATGCCGCTAACATAAGTCTCATGTGGGTTAATTTTAGTTCTGATCTACATGAAGATCTTGCTGATGACATTAAAAAAAAGACATTATATGTATCTAATTAAAACAAAACAAATGTTTGATTATACAAATTGTTAAAAACTGTCTCCCGTGAAACTACTATTTCACATAAAATTACACTTCATCACTCATTCAAACCTATACTATATCTTACTTATCCTGATGCATACAATACACGACTATATATTCAAATGACCTTTGAAAGGACAATATCATACAACAATTTAAACTTCTATTTTATACAATAATTTACAGGTGACAACTTCCTTAAGTTTATCGCCGATGGTTAAATTGAATATAGGATTTTTTATAGGTATGTAGGTGGGGAAACAACGATTATCTCGGCATTTGTCTGATGGTTCGAAGTTGTATTATTCATAAATACCAAAGGTTTTTATACTGTCAGAGGACTTTAACCCTCAAATAAATTTGTCCAAATCGTAAGATTTCTAAACTAGCCAAAACGATTACACCTTCCAGAGGTTAGACTATCTATATAACTTTGTGTGTTATATTTAAAATACAAATGCGTGAGTTCCAGAATTGTACGAAACACACAACAGAAAGCAGCAGCCTAGAAGTATAAAAATATTTCCTATTGAACAATCAAGTATTGTGAGTATACTTTTAGCTTTCTGTAATATCATATAAAGTGTAAGAACATATAAATTTATTTTGATACAAAACCATTGTCAGAATTAATGTATGGCAGACATATAGTTTGTTTTAGTTGACAAGTTTGTTCTGTAATGAAAGACAGTGAATATTTTAATGTGTCATACAATATTTAAATCTGTTTTAAATGCGAGAGTGGTATGCGAAGATCAGCACGATGACTGGACAGGTAGTTTAGTTTTAAAATGTTTTGTATAGTTTCTAAAATAAAGAAAATTTTATAATTTGCCCCTTATGTTCCATTTATGATAATCTACTTAAACAGTACATATAGCAGATACTATTACATTGAGGTGTATGTTAGTATTTTATAAACTAAAGAGTTTTCTTAATAAGCATATTAGTGTATCTTGAAGTTTTGTTCACAAATATTTCAGTATGCTTCTTCAATATGTGAATTTTTACATGTGTATATATGTATCGTATTATGAAGAAACACGAGTTTTATACATAAAATCGAGGTTTATTAAAAAACTAATATTCATCGTGCATAATTTAATCATAAAAACTAAGCTTGACATTTGTTTATAAGCTTTTTTTTCAAAAATATCATCTAGTGTATTTTGAAGTTTTGTTTACAAACGTTACGATACGTGGGATACTTAAGTCCGAGATTTTACTTACGTATACTAAATATAGTGTATTAGTCTATGATGAAAAGTGAGTTTCATATAACAAAATCATAGCACTCTGGTAGTATTTATACATTTGATAAAGTGTAAGTGAAAAATAATTCATATTACAGTAATAGTTTCAAAATACATGTGAGGAAGTATAACTGATTTCAAATAGACGAAAAATAGCTACTTGATGTATAATTAAAGTTTCTTTTACGATTGTGATTATAAACTAAATTTTCGGTATTGTGGTGATCTTTCTGTATGTTAAAACATGTATATACAGCAGTTATTAGACACAAGGGAAACCTTTCTTTTAACAGTTGTGAACATTTAAGAATAAAGAAGTGTAAAAATTTGATTACAATGTCACTGATCAAATAGAACTCTGCGTTTTATTCTTATTTAATGGTTCTCTATTACAAAGAATGATAGTTTCCAAGTTTTATTGTTTTATTTGTATAGTAAGATTTAAAGTAAATAATCTATAAAATGAAAATAGTAAATTTTGCTATTTTACGTATTAGTAGCCTGCTTGTTTAAAGAATAATATGTGACAAACCTGTGTCTGGTTTATTAAGACAATGATATCAATATCGTTCGCTCATAACACAAGTGACCAAGTGATAATCTTTGACACATGTTCGAGATGGCGTTTATAAGTTAGTTTCAATCTTTCGTGAACTTTTAATAAAAACAGTAAATCACTCATTTATAATTTTTAACTGCAACAAAATGAATCACTAGACAAATGACATAACGGTGAAAGAGTATGTTTTTGTATAATTAACATGATGACTGGTTTTCCCCAGGTTATTTTAGACAGTATGTTCTGTATGTAATTGTAATAAATCTTGATGAAAATATTTACGTAAACAAAACCTTTGCCTGTCTTTGATTTAAAAGGCATCGTAAAATAAACGTATCTCTCCTTTTAGATAGATCAAAACTGGACATTGTCAATGATTTGACGTTTGTCTAATATGTAGCACAAATGTTTCTGAATATGAGATAATTTAAATATAACGAAATATTGCATATTTCAGTAGGATCGACCTTTGCGTCCAACATATTGTAAGACTGTAGTTTGCTATAATTTTAAGTTAACCAGTTAATTGTTCAGAATACACAGTTAGTGTTTTGTATAATTATGCAAGGAACTTAGGCAGGTAATGAAAATGTTTAATCATTGATAATTGCATTTTAGAAAAGTACAGTTTAACTAAATACAAAAACTGTATTTAACTGATATTCGTCATTACATATTTGTAAAGTGAACCATCTATTTTAAATATATTGTAAATACATAAATAGCGACTGTGTATTATAAATGACTTTTAGTTTAATAAAAGTTTTTCCGTAAACGTCAAATATATTGTAAATACATAGATAGCGACAACGTATTGTAATTAATCTTTATTTTAATAAAAATTTCAGTAATTATGAATGTCGCAAGTTTAAGCAAAATAAATCTTTCATTTTATTCTGACTGGACTAAAATACTAATAATTTTTTCCCACAGACCGTGAGTGCTATATATAATCACAGAATACTGTTTTGTAATTTACCTATAAAGTGAAAGAATCAAATAATACCTGTGACGTTCTGTAATGCATTTAAAAACAACTGAGTTTAAATGTAATAGAGTTTTAAGAGATGTAGAAAGAAAGATGTAACGTTTTTTTCTTAATGTGATTAACAAGCAAAGGTCATCGAATGGTTAAGTCACAGCCCTACATTGTATATGTGACCATCTGACACCCTTCAAACAATGTTGTCTTGATGTAAGTGTTCAGAATGATCGTGTCTGACCTTTGTAATTCTTAAACTTCTGTTTCTAGATTGTATGCGTCTGATTTGTTATTAGTGTCTTAACTTTAGACAGTCTGAAAGTTCTGGTATCTTAAATAATAGCCTTGATAATTTGTTTGTGTGTTGGTGACGTCAGTATTTCCAAGGAAAAAGCTTTACATTTGATCATGCGTTGTCACAAGTAATTGCTATGTATGTATTCGAGTCTGACATCAGATACGGATTCATTAGTTTTATGATTTTAGAAATGACATGATGTGTGTTTCGTGGTCAGAAAGTTGTAGCATTTTAAATATGAGTAATAAGTCGATTTTAATAACACAAACGTATTAATTTTTATTACCTGTTCCTTTGTTATGAATGTTTGTTATACACACAACCACAAGTTTTTGCTTATGACATCTATTTTAAATGTACTATTTGTAAGAGACGATATGAAACTTATTTTTTTACAAGAGTGAGTTCAGGTAAAAAAATATATGTTCAGAGCTGTGTCTCAACTAGCAGTATAAATACAATAAGTTAATATGTGTCTTTAATAAGATCTAATCTATTTAAATGTTACTCTTTGTTGTATACACGCTTGTAACGATGAAACTGTGTTTAATCTGTTCAGAAATAGAATAAACGAAGAATATATGAAACAATAGTTGTATATAGTGTTCTATGTAGCCAATACTTTTTTTGTTTATCGAATTTCTCCTTAAAGTTACTCAGGGGTATCTTGAACAGCCATCCCTAATTCAAAAGTGCTAATCTAGAGAAAAGGTAGCTATTCAGTATTCGGTCTACAATAATCGAATAATGGAAATTACCGTAACACTATCGCACCCATGTCTGGAAGAATGAGCAATTTCGGCGATGGAATTAGAATCCGTGACCCTTAGATTACAAGTCCGTCTACCTGACTGCCAGGTCATATTAGTGGGCCCGGCATGGCCAAGCGCGTTAAGGCGTGCGACTCGTAATCCGAGGGTCGCGGGTTCGCATCCCCGTCGCGCCAAACATGCTCGCCCTATCAGCCGTGGAGGCGTTATAATGATACGGTCAATCCCACTATTCGTTGGTAAAAGAGTAGCCCAAGAGTTGGCGGTGGGTGGTGATGACTAGCTGCCTTCCCTCTAGTCTTACACTGCAAAATTAGGGACGGCTAGCACAGATAACCCTCGAGTAGCTTTGTGCGAAATTCAAAAACAAACAAACAAACAAAAGGTCATATTAGACGGTACCCAACGTATAAGGCAACCTCACCAATATTGATATTGGTGTTATAACATTAAAGCAGCTTACTTGACATTTTTTTTTTACTCCAAAGAAAGTGTTTTGTTGACAGAGGTCTAAATCATTATTTTGTGAATGAAATATATTTATTGACACGTTTGTTTTAAACATTGAAGTATATTAACATTTATTAGATATAAATATTTAATATGTATATAAATGTCTACTCTTGATACGTTCCCCGCTAGTACAGCGGTACGTCTACGGATTTACAACCCTAAAAGAAGGAGTTCGATTATCTTCGGTAGACTCACCTGATAGCCCGCTGCTACTTTGTAATAAGTAAACACCCACTGAAGATGCGCTTTCAGACATATTAATGTTTACTATTAACATGTTTTGAAATATACTAATATTTACAGTTAAGTGAGAATATAGTTCTGCTGATAGCTGTAAAATAGGGACTTTTATTTATAATGAAATCATGGTTTGCCAGAACCTGACGCATGGTAACACGACAGTAGTGCGTTATCCATTTCACCTTCTGTCATAAGGAGATATATGAAATATACTTTTAACATACATTACCATCTATAACCCTTTGTTTGAATAGTCCATATTATTAAACTGACGAGATAATATTTCAGTGAAAGAAATCCGTCATTATTGTTAACTAAGGTTACACTGAGAGCCACATTCTACTCATCATGGTGAAAATTTTACCACTACATGAGTTACAGCATTCGTGTTTCACACCTTAACTACTAAACTGAAATGTTAACACTGCATGAGCTACAACATTAGTTTCTCATGTTCTACTCGCCATGGTGAAATTTTTAGCATTGTATTAGATACAGCATTGATGCCTCATGCCCTACATACTGGAGTGAAACGTTTAACACTATACCAACTTCAGCATAGATGTTTCGCACCTTAACTATTAAACGGAAATGTTTAACACTGTGTGAACTACAATATTGATGCCTCATATCCTATCCGTTATAATGAAACATTTAGCACTGCGTGAACTACAACATTGGTATATCATCAGTGATGTCGAGAAAACCCACTTGTAGAGAAATTTATATGCAAAAACGGCTCGTTTGGGTTGAGAAAATATTTTACATAGAAGAGCGAACAACGTTTCGACCTTCTTCGGTCATCGTCAGGTTTCGTACTTGCATTCACTGAACCCTTCGTAATTGGAGAAATAAAATATAATTTTTTTCAAATTCGAAACATAAATAGATATTTTATTAGTGCACGAAATGAACCATGCATCAGTTGCACACAATATCACTGTATTCAAAGAACAAAACCAACAAAACATGAATTTCACACAAACACAAAAACATAACTCAATGAATATTTACTGCAAATCAATGTGACTTTTGCTGTTGCCTTTCAAAGACAAGTTCAGAAATGCGAGGCTTCACCTTGGCAAGTGCCACTCTCATATCATTTTCGCAACAAAGTCTGTTCCTTTTCTTCGTTTTTGTGTCTACCATCCTTGAAAAGGATTGCTCGCAAAGATACGTTGTAACAAACGGTATAAATATCTCAAGGGCTTTCTTAGCAATAAGAGTGTACGCTACGATTTGGTGACACCAAAACGTTGAGAGCGTTGTTGTTCTGAAAAGTTGCTGTTGAACCTGGTTCTGCTGAAGTTCAATGATTTCGTTGAGGTATTCATCATTGACATTTGCTGTCCTTTACATACGCTTTCATATTTCCATACTTTTTCTTCCAGTCTTTTAGTTAATAACTACGACTTCTGTTTTATCTTTTTCTGTTACCCCAGTTGACATGTTACTTCGCTAATGATATCATATAGAGATCTCACCAGGTTACCCAACGACTATGCCTTATCATCTAAGTAGTCCAGTTTCTCACTTAATGATATGTTGCTGTGATTATTATCAGACGATCTATTACGTTTCTTGAAGGTTTTACCAATGATCTTTGAAAAAATAACATGTCTCCTCTCTTGTGTTGAGACTTTGGGAGTATGCAAGGAATATTTTCGTGTCATTCATGATATTTGCTGTTTCTGGTAAACCATACAAAAACATTTTTGTACAATTGCAATGAAAGTACTGAATAGTACAGTTTTTGCTACTGACTATTCATATGCTAGATATCTCTCTATCCGCACGAATCCTGCACATGTAGTCTCGTCTTTCCTGACTGAGCTATCCTTTGCTGTAGTTAGTGTCAGTCTATGCTTTTATATCTGTTACATGACCTTGACTGTGATGCTGTGTCTTATCTTTTCCTCCATATCTGTTGTCAATCTTCATAGTGTTTAGTTTAATGTCACCTGCTAGAACTCATTAAATACGCTTTATGTCTTCCAGAATATATCTCTTCTACATTTTTCTTATGATCATTGACCCATGACTTGGACCGATTTTAGTTCCTGTATTACTGCTTTCTCTGCAATCTCTCTTGAATGTTGAAATAGTTGGTGAGATATGGCTATGTTTACTCCGATCGTTAGAATTTTTTGTCTTATAGTAGTGCTACCCATACCAAACCAAAGTGCCATATGTCATAGAGTGGTGGTTGGTTGCGCTTGTTGCTATCTCATGGCTGTAACTTGGTTAATCCTGACTTGTCACTGATACACACAGATGGATTCCATATGTCACAAATAAAGAAAAATATTTTTTTCAAAACAGAAAGGTAGAATTGGGTAATACTAATATTTCGAAAACATGCAATCAGGATAAAAGAGATGGTATTTATAACAACTCGAGCTTTGTCGTGTACGGTGTATTTTTTTTATAAATTCTGATGAATACGTAAATTAATTTAATAGGCGCATTTGGTTTTTACTTACTCATTATATTATACAAAGAATGAAATAACATGTACAAAAACACTTCATATAATTAATCAGTTATTACTTAGTATGGTTTACAACATTGTTACATGCTTCCTACTGTCCAAGTTCTTAGTATTCTAAGGAGTGCTTTAAGTAAAAAAATAATAATTAAAAACCAGACTATGTGTAAACATATACTTCATCTAGAGTGGAATATTAATCGATCTACTTCGTTTTTAATGGTGATGTTAAAATTGGAATGCTTTTTGTGCCTGAAGATAAACTACTAGATACCCAAGAGCTTGCATAGTGATACTTGTGAGGAGTATAAATCAATGGTAAAAGTATTTATCAACTTGATTTACTTTTGGGTTTATGATAAAGAGTTTATGTTTTAGTGTTTCTGTTTGTTTTCGAATTTTGTGCAAAGCTACACTAGGGTTATCTGCGCTAGCCGTCCCTAATTTAGCAGTGTAATACTAGAAGGAAGGAAGGTAGCTAGTCATTACCACCCACCGCCAACTCTTAGGCTACTCTTTCACAGATGAATAGTGGGATTGACCGTCACATTATAACGCCCCCACTGTTAAAAGGGCAAGCATGTTTGGTTCGACTGGGATTTTAATCCGCGACCCTCAGATTACGACCTTGAGATAGAGACGTCAACATAATCATCTTTTGAAATTAAGAAAGAAACATTTATGCATGAAAAGTGTATAAACCAAACTGTTCTAAAGTACCAATTGTATTACGTATTGGTATTTTTACTCATAAATAATCAGCTTTTTTAGCTGTCTATAACGAATAAGTTTACAATAAAAAGAATTTTGATTTTTTCAAAGATTTTTTGTATGTTCGTTTGATGAATTGGTCTACATTTCATGCTTGGATATTGAGTAATTATACAGAAATGTACCTTTAAATGAAGTAATTCCAACTCTCAGACGTTATTAGTTGTATAAAGTAACCAGATTTTATTAACTTGTTGGAATTTGGTCCTACATAATCTAATTCTTTAAAAAAAAATTATAAAACGGATGAAGTTTCTAGGGAATAAATGGTTGCACCATGTCTAGCTAATCTGTTTTTAAATTATGATGAAACAGTTGGTCATAAATTACCATTCTGAACAGTTTAAATCTTTATAATAAAAAATGAAATGTGAATAAGACATAAATATGTTGTGTACGTATTTCAAACACACTTAAATAAACAAAAGGTTAGCATTAACTTTACTGTTGAAGAGCATAATAAATTCGCTTTACCATTTCTAAATACTAACATTGTTAATTTTGTGATATGTTATTACAATCAACGTTTACTTTTTATATTTTCGTTTTGAAACAATTGAAAAAGTACTTGATACATATTTTAATAAATCGAGTTTATAAAATACTTAAGTCTTTCTCATGGTTCCATAAAGAGGTTTGTCACGTATTACTATTTATTTCAGATGACTCTCCTATTTATTATGGTTTGGATTTTTGGTTTTTTGAATTTCGTGCAAAGCTACTCGAGGGCTATCTGCGCTAGCCGTCCCTAATTTAGCAGTGTAAGACTAGGGCTTCTCTCTTACCAACGAATAGTGGGATTGACCGTCACATTATAACGCTCTCACGGCTGAAAGGGCGAGCATGTTTGGCGCGACGGGGATGCGCACCGACGACCCTCAGATTACGAATCGCACGTCTTAACACGCTTGGCCATGCCGGGCCCATATTTATTATGTTAAATATATTAACATACTATTATTTTAAATAACCAGAAGTTTGAACTTAGAAGTTAATTAGCTCTTAATATGTTTCAAATTTATAATACTAACCAACAAGATATAATCTCCATTTTTTAAAAACAAATATATTTTAATATACAAATAACAAAACAATAAAATTAAAAATAACGATTATTACTAATAGTTAATACAAATGATGGTTTATATACAAGAGTTTTACAAACTATACTGAGTCTAGAACTGAATATTTAATTGATATTCCAGGTCCACGGTGAGCAGATTAATTTTTTGTTGATAGATCTGTATACTTCTTTTTACGGCTGGCTAAGCTTGAAGCACCTGTAAGTTTTCACTGGCGACAATATCTAATGTTCTTTTAGAAAAAAATAACGTTCACTGAAGTTGAAGGGTTTGTTATATTCGAAATCTATAAACGTTCTTGGTCAAATCCTGTCGATTCCCAATCAATAAGCGTTAATCACAATTATAGCCTCCAATGTCTATAGCACACTAACTTTAGCTGACCAGTAGTAATAATAATATTAATATTGCCTCTTGACGCATTAGTTTGTGTAGTTTAAGGTATATTTCTAGAACGTTCAACAAAGTTTGAACACGCTAGCGTTTTCGTAAAACAAATATTGTTCATTTTTACGCTTGAGAATCTTTTATAAATTTGAAGATCAGGCGGGACTTGTGCAATACATAGCTAACAGTGTACGTCACATGCATAAAAAACTATATTGAAACAAACGTAGGCACCAAAATAAATGTACAACAATGAATCTGTACAGGCCATAAATATGTAAAACTTCTTACAAAAACATTTCACATTATTTAATTGACAATACTATTAACAATTTTCAGAGGTTTCATATAATTTTAAAATTAACAGGTGTTCCACAATGTACATATAGATTAGTGTGTTATGCCACATACCTGGAACATCGCATAGAATTAAAGATAAAATAGAAAAGTCTTATGTATCGTAAGATTTTTCTCCAAGTTTATCTTATAATTGTTAAGCCTATATTTCATTTAATGATTACTTTAAGTTTAAAGAAAGCGTTCCTGAAATGTAGAGCTCTTATATTTCCTATAAATGCACATATTCAAGATGTAATCATTGTTATGTGGGCTCTACATTGCGCTATTTGCGTTCAAGGATTAAATATACTCTTCAAAACAAGAAACGCAAAAGGGATATTTTTGTTATTTTAAAGAGAAATATATGCAATAATGTTACAAGCTCAGAGTATGTGATGTTACACGTGTTAAGACACTGATTGTCAGACCAAAATGACAATAAAAGTTGTGCACTTTGAAAACGGAGGAAAACATCGGATCTTTCGCCAAAAGGCATGCGTGTCCAATAAATTTGTTTGAGAGATCTGCATGTTCTGCAAGTGCAACATGTGCAAAATCCCTATAAAAGTGACAGGTTGTTGGTTTCCATAGCTCAGTGTTAAGCCACCGACACGCAATACAGTTACGCCAAGACTGACTGAAGCACAACGCAAAAACGCCATTGGTCGTTTGAAGCAGGCGAATCTCAATCAGATGTTGCTGTTGCTAGAGCTGTGAATGTCTACCTGAGCACCATCACAAGGTTATGGAATTGTCACCAACAACATGGATCAACTCGTGACCGTCCACGATCTGGCAGACCTCGTGTGACCACGCCCGCACAAGATCGCAACATCCGGTTACGTCACCTTCGGGATAGGACCACCACTGCGACATCTACTGCCTCAACCATACCAGGGCTGCGTAGGATTTCCGATCAGACCTTACGCAACCGTCGACGAGATTCTTAGGCCCCATGTGCAACCCATCATGGTGAACGTCAACGACGTTTTTCAACATGACAAAGCCCGTTCTCACACAGCCCGACTCACCACTGTCTTCTTGAGGCACCACAACATCAACGTTCTTCCCTGACCCTCCAGATCACCAGATTTAAACCCCATCGAACATCTTTGGGACGAGTTGTACCGACGTCTGCGACGGCGACAACCTCAACCGCAGACTCTACCTCAGCTTTCAGCAGCTTTGTAGGCTGAGTGGACAGCCATTCTACAGGATGTGATTCGTCATCTCATCGCTTCCATGGGCAGGCGGTGCCAAGCAGTTTTTGATGCTCACGGAGGGCATACTCGTTATTGACGTTGAGTGACGTTAAACTTCACCTAGTGAGCGTGGACTTCGCCTTTGCAGACTTTGGATGTTCAACAGTGAATGTGAAAAGTTTCACACATGTCATACTCGTACAGAACTACCCAGAATAAACTTGTTAACAATTTGTCTCATATTTTGCCTTTTGCGTTTCTTTTTTTGAAGAGTATAGTTAAGTTACTCAGCTATACTTTTACATGGTGTGTGGGTCTTGATATTCTTTACATTATCCAAGAGTTTAGTACTTTGGTGAATGCTGCAAGTGAAAAACTCTTAAGAACAAAATAAACTATTGTCAAGAAAGGTTCCACTAAAACGCCATTAATTGAGAACAGAATTTATGGCTCTTACACACAGTGCTTTCAAATTGCTTAATTCTAGCTAACTGGCTAGAGTGAAATAAAATTTCTTACGTTAATGAAGGATTGAAACCGAGAAAGCAATTCTTTGACTGGGAGCAATATTAAAAGTGATTCTAATCTTGTTGGCGTAAAACCATTATAGTTCCTATAGAAATAAAGCGCTAAAAATCAGATAAAATGTGACCTAGAAGTCTACAAGCCATTCATTTATGCCCAATATTGTACATTATTCTTCTTGAGTTGCAAGAAAGGCCTGGCATAGCCAGGTAGTTAATCTGAGGGTTGCGGGTTCGAATCCCCGTCACACCAAACATATTCGCCATTTCAGCCGTGGGAGCATTATAATGTGACGGTCAATCCTACTAGTCGTTTAAAAAAGTAGCCCAAGAGTTGGCGGTGGGTGGTAATGACTAGATGCTTTCTCTCTAGTCTTACACTGCTAAGTTAGGGACGGCTTGCCCAGATAGCCCTTGTGTAGCTTTGTGCGAAATTTAAAAAGTAACAATGTAAAATAATACTGTAATAGTTCTACAACAATGTAATTGTCTTTCCAAGTTTGTTATATTGTTGTGCAATGAAATTAGAGCAATATAGTAATATAATATGCCGTAAACTCAACCCTTCCTACAGCTGTTATGAAATGAAGTTAATAAGAAAGTAACTTTGTCTAAGACAGAACTTTTAAATCTAAACACGAAGAAATTAAACCTAAATAAAATATTATTTAAAAAGCGCGTAGCAATGTAAATTATAAAGAATTGTGCAAGGTACAACATTGGGTGGATTTGAAAGCATTAAAGCACAGTCAACCATAAGAGAAAACGCAGCTGATCATAAGGTGCCAAGACTGTGACAACGTAATCTAATATTGATCGACTTGTCAATACGTACTATGATTAAATGCAGTTGGGGATACGAGAAAGACCTGATGTGAAACACAAAATAGTGTTTAATCAACTGAACCCAACTTATTATTTAATATTACAGTTGAATTTTATGTAGTCAATAGCCAACTGTAATATCAAAATCCACCCAAATTCCCCACTAACCTCTAAGAAAGACGCTGCATGATGGTTTTGCTGAACTTACTTGATCTTGAGACAAACAAAAAGTGGAGAGTTTTGTTGTTGTTTTAGCACTATTGGCGTTGTGCTCCAAATAACAAGTACGGCAGTCCAGTAGGGTTAAATAACATCCAAGTGACATCACAATGTGTTAGATGACAGCCAGAATATAAAACTTAAGAATGTAACAATCATTAGCAAAGAAAACAACATGAGATACCGTGGTAGGGACACACATAGCAACACATGAATGTAGCTGTCATGTTGATAAAACAATATTTGCTCTTAGTTCTTTTCTCAAGAAAAATATTTATTTGACGTAAAACAAGATATATTATTATATGGAGTTGTTTTGGCTTACGTTTCCTTACCATTATTGTAAATTTAACAATAAAGTATTAAATAAGCTTATATATTTAACTAATTGTATTTCAATTTTTACTTTAATGTGGTTTCTTAACATTACTTGTGAATCTATTTTGCATCATATTACATCAATAAAAAGAAGTGTATGTAGTGCATGCCAGATTAATTGCAAAAGATTCTCGTTCTGGGCACAAACAAAACAAGGTGAATGAGGTTGAAAGTTCAATAACTTTTAATAATTATATTGCATGTGTGAGAGAATACATATATATATATATGCAATCAGAAAAAAATGTTTAAAACAAAAGATCCTGTTTACTTGTTGTTAAGTACAAATATTCATAGCAGGTTGTTTGTTCAATATATATTGCAGGGATCGAACTCCTGATTTAATGAGACCTGAATTACGTAACTATATATTGTTGTGATCCGCTAACTTGTTACCAGTATCGTGTTGTTTATCAGTGAACCATCGTTATTTAAAGGTAATCGAGTATGACCTGATTTGATATATGTTATAGGTTCGAAACGTTCTTAGTTATACATTAAAACGATAAAACATGTTCTGACTACAAAGCTGTATACTTCTCATCATTAAACTATCAGCCTGACTGTCGACGTAGACGGATGAATAAAATGCAAAAATAAACAAAAAATAACTAGAATGGCAATAATAGAAAGTCTCTCTGTGCTTTTACTCAATTACGTGGTGTTAAATCAAACGTTTGAAATAGTTTACTTTTCGCAGTGAATACTATCAGGTCATCCCTTAAGTAATGTCTGAGTTTAGGTTCAGTAAAAGAGAAATGATTTCAAACCTTTTAATGTTATTTAATCAAAAATGTATGTTCATTATTATTAATTACTTCCTGCCAACGATTCACAAGCTTCTGAATGTTACTTCTTCAAAATTCTTGGGGTTTGGAGGAAAGAATAGAGAGAGGATAGTTTTGACATCTTCATGCGTTCCAAGCTATTTTCCATCATGATTGTTCTACAACCTTCGGAATAGATGATGATCAGATGGGACAAGGTCTGGAGAATAAGGAGGATGTGGAAGTGTTTCCCAGTCTAGCTCTTCAATCTTTGCAGATGTGATCCTTGCTGTATGATGTCGTGCTTTATCCTGATTTAACACAACACCTTTACGATTGATCAAAGCAGGCCTCTTTTCTTTCAGTGCAACATTCAAGCGCTCTAATTGTCAATAATAGAAATCTGAGGTAATCGGTAAATTGAGTGACAGCAACTCAAAGTGGCTCACACCAAACAATTAACAAGACTTTCCTAGGGTGGAAGTCCAGTTTCGGCCGTGCTTTAGCCAGTTTACCTGCACTTAGCCATTGTCTAGGGCGCTTAATATTTTTATAATATATCAATTTTTCATCTCCAGTCACCAATCTGTTCAAAAAAGGTGAGTTACATTCACGAGAGTGCAGAGAAGTACAAATGTCCACTCTTCCTCTAAGGTTGACTTCTGTCAAATTATGGGGGACCCATTTTCAAGTTTTGACACCTTTACAAGCTGTTACAGATGATGGTGAACTGTTGAATGGGTTGAATTAAGCTTCTGTGCTACTTCTTTAACTGTTACAGCACAATCTTCATCAAGTACAGTTAGCAACAAGTTATCATTAAACTCAGCAGGACGACCTGGACATGGCGCATCACTTAGGTTGTTACCTGATTTGAACTTCTGATCTATAAGATTCAAAAATCCATGCAAAGAACTCAGAAAATCTATCTAAATCCATGAATGTTAATTAAAATAACACATTTACATAGAATTCGTAATGTGATTTGTTTTGGGTTGCTTTATTGAAGGTTAAAGAATATTTGATTTCGAATTTATATTTTTAAACACTAATAACAAGAGATTAAGCAACAATTTTAATGTCATGCAGAAGATTCCAAGACTATCACTACAACGAAGATAATTATAGTTTGCAACAATATTTTATAGTTGGCTTTGTTCATCCATAACAGCGATTCAATGACCACATAAAATAAGTTATTATTAAACAAGAAGTTTCCATTTTGTTAACGTTCAGTTACGTCGCAGAATGTTGACGTTTGATTCTTTTATTTTTTTCTATAAACAAGTGAACAGGATTATCAGTTGACAACCCATGGTCAACATAGTTTTGCTGCAAACGACAATTTAGGCTTACATCGATTGTATAAATAACAGAAGCAGATTGATGATGCCCAATTTGTGCGTTTTCATTAGACAAAATCCACATGACAATGACGGATGCGTCCAAGAATTAACACTAATAAGCTTTCCCTTCTCTGAAGATCTTTCCAGTGACAGCTTGCTAAGCGTTCTTTACAATAGATTCATTAAAGAGTTAGCTTTGTAGTTACTACGAATAAGTCTTCAGAAAAAGTAATGTGAACTTTAAAAAATTCTAACCATTTGTTTTGAAAAGTCTCTGGCGCTGTATTCTGGAAATGAGATCAACGCTTATAATCTTGTTTCGAACATCTCACTGTTGTTGCTTGTTTAGTTTTGCGCTCATGCCGAACTTAGTGAATAAAGATTTTCTGTCTGTTTGTTTGTTTTGAATTCTGCGCAAGGCTACTCGAGGGCTATCTGCGCTAGCCGTTCCTAATTTAGCAGTGTAAGACTAGAGGGAAGGCAGCTAGTCATCACCACCCACCGCCAATTCTTAGGCTACTCTTTTTATCAACGAATAGTGGGATTGACCGTAACATTATAACGCCCTCACGGCAGAAAGAGCGAGCATGTTTGATGTGAAGGGGATTTGAACTTGCAATCCTCAGATTACCGGTCGAGTGCCCTAACCACCTGGCCATGTCGGGCCCAAGTATATATTGATCAGCGTTAGTAGTTTTAGAAATTTATTGTGCTAAATAAAAATAATTTTAAATATAAACTCGTTGCAAGTGAGTGAAGTTCGAATAATAATAATAAATTTAGCCAATTTATAAGCACGGAAACAAATGCTGGTTAAAATAGGTCTTAAGGGGATATTGTTTTTGTGCGCTTTAGGCAACTTTAGGTAGTATCCCAATAATTTTTTTTTCATAAATACCAAAGAGCACAAATTTTGCTTCAAAGCAAAGGGAAAGTTCTAAAATGGAATGTTAATCTCAAAAATGACATTATTGTTTGCACAGGGCATTTGTGTGTTATGGAAAATTGAGTGAATGGAGTTTATGAATTTTAAAAAAGAAGAGGCCAAATGTAATAACATTCTTTTAGGAGTTTATTATTCTTTCTCCCAGTGGCACAGTGATATGTCTATGGACTCACATCGCTATATAAATTGGGTTTCGCTACTGTAGTTTTGTGTTTAATTCAAAATAATCATTTAATAAATTCCTATTCTTCTGAAGTCCCCTGTTAGTACAGCGGTATGGCTACGGATTTATAACCCTAAAATCAGGTGTTCGATTCCCCTTGGTAGGCGCAGCCGGTAGCTCGGTGTGGCTTTGTTATAAGAAAACACACACACACAGTCGTCTGAAATCTGTGTCATCATTTTTTTATTCACCCATGTACAGAATTACATTTGTAAAATGTTTGATACCTATTTATCACATACTTTTATCATTTCAAAGTAAAAACAAACGCCGATGGTAAATCAGGCTTCTCATCTGTTATGTAAAAACTTTAAAAATAAACCAGAAGCAGTTACTTCAAGTGGAACATCCGTAAATTGTTAATTATTTATAGATGAGGTTCCAGTAAGACAAGAAGCTGTCTGGGGTGGCAGGAGATATGCTGACATGGAAACTGAATTAGATGGTGACAGTTTATCATAAGTTAAGGATGCACTAAAGTGCATTCATGGAAATACAATAAATAATATTTGTTTAATTAATGGGCTTGGTAGAATAGAATAGAATAATCTCAAAAAATATTTAATCAAGCTTCATTTCATTGGTTTACACATCATTGATAGTGAACTGCAAAATTTTGTAATGACAAAGAACCTTGGATGCATATTACAAAACTTAAGCAGTTTGAAAACATCATTTTCACATCCTGTCTCAAACAAGCAGTTGGTAATATTTCTCGACCAATTTCATATGTTAAAGTCGTAAGAAATACTCTTGCTAATAAAAACATCTATAATTTATGGTATTGATGAATATTTTGGAGTATTTTACAAGGTTGCATAACTTTCAAGAATTTGAGGGATTACAATATTGCCAATAAACTACAATAAACACGTATTGCTTGAGGTAAAAGGAAAAAATAATTTAGCAGTTTATTTTTGTTCTTCAGTTCTGCTTGGGAAAATATTTACAAGTCTTTAATAAAGCTGGTAAAACTAGAAATTGTATAGGAATTTTTGACAAGTTTCTTCCTCCTGAATTTAAGAGATTTCACGTCAGAGGGTTATAAATATTCATTTTAAGCAAAACATAACATTCTTTGTGTGATTTCTTAAGTAAAGCAAAACTCTTGATATTTATATATCATATATATACGAGATAGTTAATATACTGTTTGAGTTGATTTTATATTGGTCCTGATGTGTTAAAGAAGGAAATAATGTAACTTGTTTTTGTCACATGGACTGACTGTTAAATATTTATCAATAAGAAATATAAAACAGCCTGCGAACGAAAAAACAACAACACGTGACAACAACTTATGTAATGAGTGGGATGTTTTGGTGAAAATAAACTAAAACTTCAATTGTTGAAGATTACAGCTACGAGGTAAACGAGTGAAAACAAAGCGCTATTTCAGATGACGGAAGTATCAAAACAAGAAAAGAAAAAGATAAAAAATTAGAAGAACGAGATAGAAAATTTAAAGGAGTTAAAGAATAAAGAGATAAATAGTTTAAAACAAGACAAAAAAGAACAAGACAGAAAATTAGAATAAATAAATAGGAACTTAACCGAAAACCAAGTGTGTAATAGATTTAATGTTATACATTCATTTTAGTGCCTACGTGTGTATCAATATAGTCTTTATGCATATGACGTGTATTGTTAGATATGTATTGCGCAAGTTTCACCTATTATCTAAACTTGTAAAAGATTCTCGAGAGCAAGAATCAACAATATGTATTTTACCAAACGCCAGTGAGGTTTCTATCGTTGCTGAAAGCTCGAAAATCTCGGGTGATTGTTATATGTAATTGACGCACCGAGAGACATTTATTATTATTAGTCAGCTACACTCAGTATTCTTTAAGCCTTGGAAGTTATAATTGTGATTAACGCTTATTAGTCGGAAAACTACAGAATTGGAACAGGAACGTTTATAGATTTCGAACTTTACAAACCATTCAACTTTAGTAAATTAACTTCAAGCATCAGTATTTTTACGAAGACGTTAAACATTTTCATCGGTAAAAAGTTAGTGGGGTGAGGCCAATCAAATTAATTAGTTTAAGCGAGATGTGACAATATCAACTCAGCATTAGTATGCTCCTTGTGAACCTTGATCATCGATAAAATGTTCAGTTCTAGATTAGATAGAAGACTCAGTATTGTTTGTAAGTTTGTAAAACTGTTGTATATAAGTCATTATTTGTAATAACCATTATTATCAATTGTATTATCATACGAATATTAAATATATTGGGGTTAAGAAAGAAAATTGTGTGTATCAATCTTATTGGTAAATATAAAAAATTTGAAACACATTAGCATTTCATTAACTTCTAAATTTGAATTCCCGATTATTTGAAATAGTAATGCGTAACGTGCGTAACACAATAAATTAAAGACTTGTCCGAAATACTCTATAATCTATAATACGTAATATAACATTTACAAAAAAGGTTAAACGACAATCAAGAAGTAAGAGACATGAATTTAGGTAAGGGGTGTATTATTCAGTGAATAATTAAAATAAAAACTAAATGTTATTAAAGATAAGATAGATGAAAAATTTAATACATAAATAAAACTTTAATGAAATAGAAAATGACATCAGTGATAAAACAAGGCTTCTAAAAAAAACGAATAAGTAGATCAAAAAAGCACCTTAACTACACATTTTTCTGCATCAGCTAAGGAGATTTAGCCTGAATTGTCATCTGCTACAAAATATGGAATAGGATAACTTATTTGGTGTACGCCACTATTGTTGTGTCATTTGTTAGTGAATATTCTTCCTAGACTACTTCAACTATGACAATACTGTGGATAGTTTTAGTTCGTAAGTTCAACATCAGCCAATCAAGAAATAAATAGGGTGCCATGGGAGTCAAACCATTCTCAATATAAAATGATTTACAGAGTGCATTGGTCCACGAGTTCACAGTTATATTGATGATAAACTTTGTAATATATTGACCAATACTGATTCTACAGCTGCAATAATTTTACCCAGTTTGGTGATGAAAGGTAGGAAACTGCTCCTAGATATGGAGAAATAAAGAGGGAGTCATGTAGGCAGCAAATGGACATAAAATTTCAGCAAGGAAATTAGAAACTACCCTTACTGTAGAAAATAAAATTTAGACATAATGTGTGGTTAATTGGTACCGATGAAGAGTATATATTGAGAAATGACTTGATGTGGAAACATAGATGAAAGATTAATCTGCTTCAAATTACTTCACAGTTTATGACCGAGAAATTCTTGTGAAGTGCATGATAACTAATAAATCAGCTATAATAAGAAGAAGTACTCATACAGGACTTTCTAAAATTAAATACACATCTAGAAATTTGGCCGTATTAGAGTGAAGTATTCCAATGTGCTCTGAAATATTAATGGTTCCTTAGAGTTCTCGTGGATCTGACGAATAAAATTGTTATCATTAGTGCCATGAACACAATAGATTATAAAATTTGAGTACAATCTGCATGGGACAATGCAAGATGTGAGGTTGTACAGGTAATAGTTCCACATAAAAAAAATTAGAAACAGTAATGTTTGAGAAAAGATGTAGAAAGTCTCAGGTTAAACTTTTATATAAGGACAGCTTATTGACTCATTTACAAAAGTTATATGATCAGGTTTGAGAATTTAATAATATATTACTGCTGGTGTTTGCAAAACCAGCCCATGGATTATCAAGAGACCATCCGCAGTGAATTTCATGACTTAGGCACAGCAAATGCAATATCTCATAAGATGCAGTATCAATAAGTTAAATTTCACTTCCAAAACAGGCGGAGGCTTGTAAAAAGATGGAAGCCATGACTGAACAAGGAATGGTAGAATGGAGAACTAATCCTTCAGTACTTGAGAAGCTGTATTGATCAACAAGATTCAACGTGACAAACTGAATCTTTAGGTGAATCTTTATTCAAATATGGTGTCCTACCCATTGTGAAGAATTACCTCCACTTTAGGCGCTCTATCTGGTTTGAAATGATTTTTAACATTAGTATATATTGATATGTACAAGTTGATTAAGCAACTAGAACGGGTGAAAACATTTTATGCATAAAATGGGTTGTGACAATTTGTTGTGTTATCATATGAATTATGAAATGCTTTTGGTGCATTCCGAAGATTAATGGAACGTGCTCTTTCTGAATTACCCTGGAACATCGTACTCGTCTACGTATATGACATAATCACATATAAGAAGATCTTTAGTAATGCTTATGAACAGTTAAAGAAAGTTCTGAATCAGTTAAGGAAAAAAACTTATTCTGAATCCTAAGAAGAGTGAATTGTTCCATGAAGAGATAAGTCTCCTGGGACACATAATCAGCAGAGAAAAAGTCTCTTCTCTGTGGTGTTAACCTATTTTGTAGTATGTGTGATTACATCCATACGATATGATGCAGCTCAATATATTGTTATTTTTTTTTCCATACTCTAATTCACCACATCAGTAAGACATAATGGGGTTTAGTTAGTTATCACCATTAGATTCCATCAAGGAACATAGGGCCGCAATCGCTTGCAAATTCTTCAACAAGTATTTAAGTGAGCAGGTTGTTAGCCCACTGCACCGAGCCGTCCCTAATTTAGTAGTGTAAGACTAGAGGGAAGGCAGCTAGTTATCACCCCCCACCGCCAACTCTTGGGCTACTCTTTTACCAACGAATAGTGGGATTGACCGTAACATTATAACGCCCCCACGGCTGGGAGGGCGAGCATGTTTGGCGCGACGCGGGCGCGAACCCGCGACCCTCGGATTACGAGGCGCATTCCTTACGTGCTTGGCCATGCCGGGCCATAATGGGGTTTACACTACGTATAGTCATATCAACAAGATCTAATGTATACTACTATGGTTCACGTTCATGTCTTTACGGTATTTTTCAGCACACTAACAAGACATGTGTGGTAATATTACCAACGTGAAAGTTACTAAAAATACTGAAATACGTTTGCCAAATATCTCTGAATCTATACTGAATATTTACAATATGAAAGAGACTACAAAATGATCAACCAATTTAAATTAGCTATTTATAAAAATATTTGACAAAAAGTAGACAAAATCAAGAGTCTTTGTAACGTTAGTTTTAAATTCAAAATAGTACTATAATAAACGTATTCTACATCACTGTAGCTTTAATACACAATACTAGTAAAATGGAAGTATAATTTCAGGCTATATTTAGTCGACCATTTTGTTCACACGTGACTAAAATTTAGACTAAGTTTCTGACATTTATGGGAACACTATTACTACTGCTAGCCAATATCACGCAAAACTAATGTTAATAAAAATTAGTAATAGTAAAAAAAGTATTTGTACCAACTTATTAAAAGTTATGTTTCATTCTCTTTCTCTTTGAGTAAGGCCTGGCATGGCCAAGCGCGTAAGGCGTGCGACTCGTAAACCGAGGGTCGTGGGTTAGCGCCCGCGTCGCGCTAAACATGCAGGCCCTCCCAGCCGTGGGGGTGTATAATGTGACGGTCAATTCCACTATTCGTTGGTAAAAAAGGAACCCAAGAGTTGGCGGTGGGTAGTGATGACTAGCTGCCTTCCCTCTAGTCTTACACTGCTAAATTAGGGACGGCTAGCACGGATAGCCCTCGAGTAGCTTTGTGCGAAATTCCAACACAAACAAACAAACTCTTTGAGTATAACTTTATGAGAAAAATGCATGCATTTTAATGCTTGTTTCAAAACACTTACTTTGAAGAACAAAACGAAATAAAACCAAATGCAATGTTTTTGGTTAACCAAAATGATGCTTACATAAATGAGCATCTTTAGTGGAACGACATCATATATCCTCCTTATTTTATAGCATCCATGATCTTAAGTGAAGCCTACGCCTGAAAAATACTTAAAGCTTAAATCACTGCGGCCCAATCTTTCCGGTTGGAGGGATCTTTCTTTATGAGAGGTACAGATACTTCTACAAACTGTTATGAACACTTGTGTTTACGTGTGTGAAACTTTTCCTGTATATGTTTAGTGTATGATTTAGTTATTTTGAGGTTATTAGAGACACATGGCTGTATATGATGCAGTACAGTATAATTATTTCTGTATTTCTCCTGTGCCTATGTGTTCATAAAACATCTTGTCCAGCTCCAACAGCTAATAATGGTCACAAAAATGTATAACCTGGTAAGTAGGTAAAATGCACAAAACAAAATACTTTCATTAATTAGATTTTATTTGTTTCTCCACTTTTGTTTTCCTCACTGTCCATTTTTAGAATTATCCTTTGTAGTACACTTCTGAAATATCGTTCTTGCGAATATTTTGAACTTATGTGTTGGCCATCAGTTTACCTAAGTACCACAAGTCTACTTCAGAAACCTTTATAAAAATGAAACTGTGCTTTAGAAAGATTTAGACACATGAGCCTTCTTCAGAAACATTATTAGATGAAAGCTAGCTTCAGAAACATCCAGCCAGATGAAAAGTAAACCTTTTTCTGGGAGACCTAGCGATGTAAAAGCATTCTTCAGAAACATATGGCCTTTTTTTCTTTTGGACTTATGAGTTGTTAGATACTTACAATAAAGTTGTAACAAGCAAATACCATTCACTGTGCCCCCATTGGCTTAGTAACGCTGAAACCTGTTTCCGATAGTCATGATAGGTACAATATTTATTTATTTACCGTAATTTTTTTATATTATTTTGATACACACAGCGATTCGGAATACACAGAACACTGATGGAGTATCTTAAAGAATTGATTATATGTGGCAGTTGAGAGGGAAAGGAAAAATACATTTGATAGGAACAATCTGAAACACATAACCTCACTTATCAAAATTTACTAATACATAACCTCACTTATCAAAATTTACTAATACATAACCTCACTTATCAAAATTTACTTTAATATTTTTGTTTTTATTTATTTGCCCATATATTTCTGATATTTCAGAAATAACTTTTGTAGTTTATAACGCTAAATTCGGTGTCCTATCCTTGCATTGTATAACCAAAGGTTCGGTTTTGCACATAAGTAAATAAAAAAAAAACGTAATCACATGGTTTACGTATTGAAAATATCGACAAAATAATTGTTTAGAGATGAGGAAACATTAACTGGCTGGTATTATTACGTTAATGAATTTCTGAAGCTTCGTACCCCAGTGGCACAGCGGTATGTCTGCGGACTCACACCGCTAAAAACCGGCTTTCAATACCCGTGGTAAGCAGAACACAGACATCTCATTGTGTAGCTTAGTGCTTAAATTCGAAAACGACAACAACTCTCTAATGTGGATGGATTTACGTAAACATTTCAAACAAACAACGTTATCATTCTTCTGTCTTTTTTTAGAATCGTTTACACTGTGTAAAAATAAAATAAGAGAAAGTCACTTGCAGCAGAAAGTAATGAATTTTCATACTTAATGATTAGTTATGTTTCATATATATATATAAAGGTTAATAAAGGTCTTCAGAATTATTATTAAAAGTTATCAAAATCCAATTTTTCATTAAGTAAAAGTAGTTATATCAAATAAAAACACATCGATACGGTTGAGAAAGTATAAGTTATTTTCTACAGTAACATTTAAGTAAATTAAAATATGTTATCATTTCTAAATTACAATGAAATCATTGTACGTATTCATTATTTGAACGTTTTCTTCAGAAAATAGAATAAATTCGGTTTTGTTAAGAAATTCCTTGTAAGTCTGGAACATGTGGTGAAGAAGTTAATTCTTTATATATTTATCACACCCTACTACCTTTTTATGACAGACAAAAATCGTGCTGAAAGGTTATTGCAACACACCATTTAACTTTCTTGTTTGTTTGATTTTAAAAATACGATTAAATAAATATCTTGCTTAAACGTAATTTAAGTAAGGTCCAAAAAGAAAATTAGATTGACATTTAGAAATATTGTAGAAATATAATTTATATTATTGCTAAACATATATTTTTACGTATTATACTTTATCTTAGACTAGTTTCCGATTTATTATGTTACGTACGCTACGCTGCGTATTATAATTTATCTCAGCTGAATTTCCAATTTATTATGTTATGTATTACAATTTGATATACCATGAAACCGAGTAAAATTGTAATATAAATTTAAAAGTTAATTAAATGTAGAGGTATCTCAAATTTATGATGTTTGCCAACAAGATTAATATACACAGTTTCCTTTCTTAACACAAACATACTTTAATATACAAATAATAGAATTTTAATGACGGTTATTACAAATAATAATTTATATACAATATTTTTACAATATTACAAGCAACAAAAAGTATTCTGTTTAGTTTGGAACTGAATATTTTATCGACAGTTCACGATGAGCGAATTAATTTTTTGTTGACACACAGGTATACTTCAATTGATAGAAAGTTAGCTAGCTTCTTCACACGTGAGTTTTCCCTGCAGAAATATGTAATTTCCTTGTAGAAATGCTAATGTCTAAAGTTAATTCACTGAGGTTAAACGGTTTGCAACGTTCAAAATTTATAAACGTACCTTGTCAAATATCTGTAGTTTTCCGATTAATAAACGTTTATCACAATCATAGCTTTCGAGATTTATAGTATACTAACTAAAGTATACCAACAATATTAAAAGTGTCTTTCTTGTAGCGTTGGGTACCTTTTGTAAGCTTAGAGGAGGTTTTATAAATATTTCAGCTAAGACAACAATACTGGTATTTTACATAAATACATCGTACACTGTTGATTATTTCGCTCGAGAATCTTCTAAAAACTTATAGAATAGGGAATTTCTCAACATATACTGAGTGGCATTAAAAACGCAACAAGTAATAAAATAACTTGTTTCATACAGGTTGAGCAATGACGGTGCAAACACGCCTGGGTTTTAATCATGAGTATTTTCTGTAAACAATTCAGTAGTTGAGATCATTTAAATTAGCGTGATCACGTGTCAGTATTTAAAACCGGTCAAAACTTACTCATCCCTTGCTGTTGTACATAATGTGATAATATGGAAAAACTTTCGTATGCAGTACACACTATTCCTTCAGCCTATAAAATGCCGGATTTTAAAAGTTTAATATCACCACAAAGAAAGATGCCACGGCTGACACATGAAAGCAGAGATCAGGCGGTCGGGATGTTAATGACAGGGATGACACCATTCAGGGTCGCGACACACTTTGGGGTGCACCTTCATGCATGACAATGCACGTCCGCACACGACAAGAGTGTATACAAATTGTTTGAATGAGAACAATGTGAATGTTCTGGACTAACCTCCATATTCGCCCGATATGACTCCCATTGAGCATCTCTGGGACATTCTGGATCAGAGAATCTGTCATCGGGATCCTGCCCCCAACTCTCTCACTGAACTACGTGCAGCACTTCTGATTGAGTGAGACATCATTCCCCAGAGGTAGATTGACAATCTGGTGGCATCTATGTCACGCAGGATTCAAGCTGTTCTGGCGGCGAATGGAGGACATACCCGTTATTAGTGTTCTGGACGTTGAAATCCTGATTAAACTGTTTGTGTGCAGTTTCTAATCAAAATTGAATACTGTGTAGTACAAAAACATGATGATTTCATGATATGTACATTCAAAACTTATGTTTAACCTAACGTATTAAAATTGTTTAACTGTATGTACGTTGTTTCGTTTTTAATGACTCTCAGTATATACTTAACACTATAAGATACATACATTTCTAAAATTTGCATTTGCTAAATTACAGACGGCTAGCACAGATAGCCCTCGTGTAGATTTGCGCGAAATTCAAAACAAACAAGTAAGTCTTTTAGCGTACCCACGGCAACAACGTGCAGAGCTCAGTTTTAGGGCAGCGGGACTCAATCCATGAACAGTAGTATTTACAGTCCAGTCACGCTTTTTCAGTATTCACATCAGAATACCGCGTGTCAAGAATTTCAAAGCAAACACGTGCACACCACACCGAATTAACTTTGATATTTAGCAAAATAGGACTAACATCGGTGCAGTAGCTATTGATCATGTTAACAAGTACCGTTGCAGAGATATAATTCCAAGAGCAGTGGTGGTTGAATGATTTCTTCTCACCCCTATGTCATAGGTATTTATTGTTCTCATATTTTCCACACACTCCTCAGTTTTCACGATGTTTCTACATAGTTATAAGGAT
The DNA here is from genome assembly GCF_004210375.1 of Tachypleus tridentatus. Lineage (NCBI taxonomy): Eukaryota > Metazoa > Arthropoda > Merostomata > Xiphosura > Limulidae > Tachypleus > Tachypleus tridentatus. The sequence continues at coordinate 58,205,895 of NC_134828.1, forward strand.
TCCGAATCACACTTTATATACATAAGTGTTTTTATGCGCGTCTTTGTGTAAATATATATTTTTAAGGGGATATTTTTAAGTTACGTCAGAATCGACTCTTTTTGTCAACAAACAAAGCAACTTAATAAATTTCTATATACAGCGGTACTTTACAAACTAATACTTGTATATTATCGAACAAAATATTTTGCAATTTCCATCTATTACGTCGTAGTACATTATTAAATAAAATACTCTGCAATTTTTGCGTGTATTATGTCGTATTACTTTATTTATTAAAATAGTTTACTGTCTCTATTACGTCACTCTTTATATTTTTTGTTTGCTTCTCTTTTTTTTCCCTCTTTCTCTTTTTCGTGATAGCCACATTTAACTTCCTTTTTCTTCATCTGTTATATAACATTGGGTGTTCGATAATCAGTTTTACAAAATTAAAAAAAAAAGTTATCACACGTATGGATATTCATTTTTCGAACTTCCTAATTCGTTAATGAAATGATTAGATTTCATTCTTCAGGGTATGCGGAATACAGTTAAGCAATTCAAAGAGACAATAGAGCTGTACATGGCCTAATTGTTAACTTGCAAAACTGCATATCGGAAAGCCAAAGGTACGAGTCTCGATAGGCCGTTGCACACACTCTCCAATATTAAATCTGATCAGTAGACAATCCCGTTATTCGAGAAAGCAGCGGGTGTTCTTGATTGGCTGTTACGACACTGATCAGTAGCTTCGAATTATGGACACTTATGTCTAAGGTATCTCTGGACTGGTCATTTAGTCCAAGTGTCCCATAAGGTGTTATTTAGTTTGAAAATATCAAATAGCGAAGTATAAGGGGAGGAGAACGAAATAGTACTCTAAATAAAAAGTAAATATTGTAAATATGCCAATGATCACATGAGAGCAATAGATGGAGATGACTATAATATAGTAATCCTTGTTACAAAGCTAAACGAGGGTTATTTGCGTTAGCATTTCCTAATTTTGAAGTGACAGAGAGAAAACGTCAGGTCATCACCATTGTTGCCAACTATAGTATTACTACTCTGAATTAGAATAACGAAACTTGACCGTCATTCTTATAACGCACCCAAAGACACAAACTGCTGATCGCGATTTTTTTGGCAGTTAAACGGAACACAACCATGGAACTCCAGCTCCACATTTTGTCACACTAACCATTTGACGTATCTCGGCACTGCTGTGAAATCATATGAAGACGTTTAAAGGGAACTAGAACGTTGTTTTAACAACGAAACAGTATGAAAACTACTGAAAACATTATTAAAATAGAAATCATCGCCTTTAAACTTTATAAATTTTTGCACACAAACCAACCTAGAACACCAAAAATCTACAGGTCACCAAAAGTCCATAAATACCCAATAACCTTGCACCTAATTATATTTTATTATAGCTAACTCTCTAAACTACAACCTTGTTAAATAATTAAATAAATAATTTCATTTTAGAACATTATGTTTCCAAAATAAACACTCAATTAACAAACCATTCCACATATTCTACAGCACTAACATGGTTTAGACAGTAATATCATTACGTCTAGTTTTGATTTTGTAAATCTATTTCCTAAAATATTTTGTCATGAAGCAATACAACTTCCTGCGGAAATTATTTCACAAGATCCCAAAAAGTGTATCAACATAAACAGGAAGACCTAACTGAACTCTTACAGTCAGCCACATTTATTTGCATTCAATACAAAAATTCATACTTCTTTCAGTCACACGGACTTGCTATGGTAAATCCACTTCCAGGTACTTGGTCACTCTTTTCTTATATCACATAGAACAGCATGCTATATCTACTTTCAAATAAAAGGCTGCATTTTGATTTAGATATATAGATAATGTTATTCGCGGCTTTACTTGTCAAGATCAACAAACAAAAGTTCTTCAGGATGTAAACAATCTACATAAAGACATACAATTCATAGTGAGAAATGAAAACAACACGATAATGTTTTTAAACGTTAACATCACGCGAGCCTCTCAGAGTTTCACCACTAAAATTCATAGAAAAACGTATACAACGGAAATTGCAAAAACTAGTTTTCTGATCGTGTAATCTACCAGACGTTAGGTGCGCTAAAAACCTTCTAAATTTAGCATACACTATATGTATCATAGAAATAATGACAGAGAAACCACGCACTCAACTGAATGCATCACTGACGTTAAACAGTCCCCTAATAACGTAGTTATAGAAACTGTTAATAAATTTAAAAACACAGACAACTTCAAACACTCTACAAAACAATGAAAAACTAATTACTTAAACCATTCCAAATATATACAAAATATTAGCGTATCTCTATCAGAATTCTCGAAAAGACTAGCACATAAATATAATCTTAATATAACATCTAGATTCGTTTTCATCCTTGGAATAAAAATTAAACACATGTTAAGAATATTGTATAACAAACCCCCTTCACTTCACCAGAAAACATTTACAAAATACAATGTAACAGCTCTCGAGCCTTTTACATGGATGAAACAGGACGTAACTTAAAGACTAGGTTAAAGGAACACCAAAAACATCCTTCCAAAATACATAACCATATGAGTAAAAACACGGTTTTTATGTTTTTGAAATTTGCGCAAAGCTACACGAGGGTTATCTCCGATAGCCGTTCCTATTTTAGTAGTGTAAGATTAGAGGGAAGACAGCTAGCCATCACAACCAACCGCCAACTCTGACTGTCGCTCTTATAACGCATAACTTATAATTCTAAAGTTTGAAACACAGTATTTCGGCAACAGGACTTGAACTAGGTCCCTATGGCTAGATGACCATTAAGCCATAAGAGTTTCGCGAGTAGAATAAAATTTTGTACATTTATAATGATGGTATTTCCATTCATAAACCCAAGTGTTTCAAACAAGATGGTCCTAAACTGTGACAACCTGACTTCGAAATTTAATTTAAAAAATATTATTTTAAAATAAATAAGGTTTCAATAAAATGAGTTAGAATATTTGAAAACTCCTTAAAGTTAATCGTTAAAAATATATTATATTTTAATTAAATAAGTCAAGTCCGCAGAAAATGCATTAGAATGGTTGAAAACTCTTCGAAAGTAAATTTATAGAAAAATATATATATATTTTTACAGAAATAAGGTTACAATAAGACGAGTTAGAACATTTGAAATCTCGCCAAGATAATTTAATATTATGTTTCCTATTAACTCATATAACTAAACTTCCAATTGATCCCACTGTTTTCTTATGGGTGTATTTATTTTATTTCTGTTTCTCGAGCAGTACTTGATTTCTAAAACTTGTTTCTCTCTAAGCTCTTTCAGTGACGTAGTATTGAACTGATACAGTAATTAAACCAGGTCTTTGTTTAAGATTCAATCACTGCAGGTGTTCGCTGTAATAATTGAAGCCCTAATTCGCCATACTGTCGCTTGTAACAATGAGCGAAAGACGTAATTTGTTTATGCTTTGGATTATTTAATTCTTTAAAAGAAAGTTCTTCACTAATTTTAGGCGTAAAAACTTCTTAAAACAAAGAGGACGCGATTTACTTTCTTTGTACGAAGCAACACATATCTTTTCAAAGATACTTCGCTTTAAATTACAATTATGCTAGTCCTTATTAAGTACCGTTAATTTCGAGATATAAAAACTGCATTCATACAAAGGTAAGTTATTTATTAATCTAAGAGAGATCAACTAATTTAGCTTATACTTTGCTATCACTTGTTGCATTTCTGTTTTAAGAAGGAAGAAATAATGCAGTTCTCTCTCCTATGCTACATTCTCATTTCTCTATTCGTATTTCAGTGTTTTCTTTATTGTGGACGAAATGTTAATTTGAGGTTCAAGAGCTATATAAATAACAGTTTCAAGTGCACGCAGCTGAACGTAAAATATTGAATTAATAAATTAATAAAATTATATCAATTAAAATATAAAAAAGCGAGAAAGAGTGACGTTTCAAAATTAGCCTGTTTTTGTCAGAATTATAAATACGTTATAAATACATACAAGTTTACTATAACATTTCATTATCATTCTTTCAACAAAGGAGTGTGGATCGTGGACAAGATATTAGTTTGTAGGGTTGCTTTTCGAAGTTCCAAGGCTCACGCCTGTGACATGCCGATTATCTCGAGTTGGAAATATCGTGCTCTTAAATACACGGTGCAAAGTATCTCACTATTTGAATGACTAGTTTTTACTTTCTTAGCATAGTCCTAATGTTATTAATAAGTGAACATAAAACATTGTTGGTTAAACGTAAAAGAAAAAGTAAAATATTTAAACACTTGATGCTGTAAAATCGCTTATAGAAGAAATGACTAATTTTCCGAAAAGAAAATTAATAAGTCGTTTGGTATTTTAAAATATTTAATTAATATTCTTTACATAATGTAAATTATACACGCTAACCCTTTTACTTAAACATTATTTTACAAGTTTCATGTGCGACCCAATCGACCATGTTTTCTTTTCTACATGGTATTCGTAATCTTCATTAAATACAACAACTATATTTAAGCTAAAATTAGTATTTAGAGAATAGTTCCAATTACTCCACTTCCCGGCGTCGAAAACCTTTTTTTTTTTTATCTGAGTAGGTCTCAAAAATTTACTTTGCGTCTTCCAGGCTGAATGTATTACATTGCTCGTAGGCTTAAACCTAAGCCTAAAGGAAGCGTTTCAATACTAGACAGTAGTCCAAGCCTCTCTATGCGACCCAGAATGAAATGTACAAGTTAATTAATATTAAATAACAAATAAATAAACAAGAACAGGTCACCGTACATATGATACTGTAATACCGGCATTCTTTTTAACTCCTCAGGCTTAGAATAACGTTATTACTGGTAATAATACAGATATTCTAGTGGTAATATAAGGTATACACTTTCAAAGGTAGATATGATAAGCATATAGCTCACGAAAAACGAGAAGTGATCGAGAGGATTTATGTACCTTAAGTCACTAAACATCTTGGTAAGTTTGGTGGAAGTGCTGCGACCTTATTCTTATGTTTATCTTTTTTTTTTTCTTTCAAAATTTAGCTTATCAAAATGGGGTGCGTCTTCGACACCGGAAAATACGGCAATATCTTTATGTGATTTAACGTATAACTTGTTTGATGATAAAATGAAATAAGCAATGTTATCTACTGTGGAAAATAACTATAGTGCCATACAAATGTAAAATTAACTAATGGTTTATAGTTGACCCTTAAAAGTACACGTTGTGAAAATAATGTGTTTCGATGTTAAGTTTATAGTATCCTGAGTACAGGAGAATTTCCAGAATAACAAAATGTTTGTTATTTGGTTGACAGTAATGGATACAAATAGTGTTCTGTAGCAAGAAACATAAATAAGACAACAAATAAAATCAACATTTAACTATGCAAAATGTGTATATTTTGAATTATAATAAAATCAATTGAACTGATACAGCGGTGACTGTAACTGAACTAAAAACTCTCTACAAAACTAATGGTGAAGTTGAACTACTATGAAATCTCAGCCTAATTGAAGGTAGCCACTCTAAAGTTTAGCCATACACAATCAGGAATTCTGGAATTAGATTATATTCTCATCCATATGTAAAAGTTATTCATATAGTTATGCCACGCAGAGAATGTTAATGACCTAAGCCTAATGTATTAGGTTGAGGAATAATTCGTGAGCGTTTTTAAATAATTTCATTCAAGCATTACATGCAAGACTATACAATACTTCAATGCATGAACACATTACACCCAAAACATTTATTATGATACTTTATTTCATGTAATACCTAGGTATATAGTATGCATTGTTTTAAACGAAATTGCAAGAAATTAAATGCGAAAAGCAGATGGTGTCGAAAATGCTCGATTTTGTCCACTTGACATTCCATTTAATGAGCTGAAAATGAAAGCAAAAATTAAAGACATATGAAAATCAAACACACCATCTATTAGAGCAAGAAATTATCTACCAAATGACATGAAATATTTTGAGAAAGCGTTTCATTTATGAATATATTTTTGTAACTTGAAAAAACGCTCATGAATTATTCCTCAACCAATAGTAGTAAAATAATACAGTCTGGCATTTGCTGTAATTTATTGAATTTCGCCCAAAGCTACTCGAAAACTGTCTGCAATAGTTATTACTAATTTAGCAGTATAACACCACTCACCGCCAACTCCTAAGTTACTCTTTTACCAAAGAGTAATGAGATTTACCGATACTTTATAATGACCCTTGAAAAGGTCAGAATATTTGGTGTGAGGGTGATTCGAAACCACGATCCTCAGATTACGATTCCAGCGCCCCAACCACCCAGCGATGCCAGCTCGTGGCAATACTCTGATACATCACAATATTCGATTTCTTGAGATCGCAGTTTTATATGATTGTATCTTGTACAGTTAACAAAACCTTCAGAAACAAATCATTAATGGTCAATCCCACTATTCGTTGGTAAAAGAATAGTCCAAGAGTTGGCGATGGGTGCTGATGAGTAGCTGCCTTCCCTCTAGTCTTACATTGATAAATTTGGGACGGCTAGTGCGGATAGTTCTTGTGTAGTTTTGTGTGAAATTCAAAACAAACCAAATCAATAAGGGAGATGATGTAACAAATAGAGAACCTTTACAAGCTTCAGTTTACGTGCAAAAATAACAAGTAAAATCCATAGAAATAACCTCTTAAACACGTTGAAACAAGCTAAATTGCAAGTTTTTATGATTTCTTGGGAAGTACAAGTTCCATGCATATAGCTACAGTCAGCTTGAAAAGCAAAAGGTGAAGTTCTGAACCAAAATATATTTCCTAGATCTTTCCTTCATCATAATGATTGCGGATTACAAATAATAACGATATGATAATCGATGTCCTGAGAATAAATATGCAATTTATTTTTTGAATAATGATTTCTTAAAAAATAGCATATTGTTATTAAAGTGATTGGAGTTCGTTGTGTCATAATATCAAATGTGACAGCATGAGCGTCGATGAAACCTATTGGTTTCTATTGTGTTGCTTTAGTGAACTCTAACGAGAGGAAATGAAAAAAGATTTACTTCTCCCCCAGCACAGAGTGTGATAAAATGAAAGAAACAAATATGTAATACAATACGTGTGTAAACCTTAAAATATATTGTAATGTTCTTTTACTAGTTTTATGTAACTATTTTAAAATAGATCATTTAATCATTTCCAACAAAGAGATAGAACATTCACCTATTTCAAGAATCAAGTATATAATAGATGTAGATCCAACAATCCTACATTTTACTTGAAACCTAGTGAAGGAAATATAAAGAATATTGAAATTTGCTGTATAAAATTAAATATAATCCAACAAAAAGTGTTGTTTTATAATTCTTACTAAAATGAAAAACCCAAACTCTTTCGTAATATCGATGCTTTTTCTCAGATATGAAAGATGAATGAGTAGTGTATATCATTGTGAAATATAAGTGTAGTCAGTTTACGACATCATTAGTGCCTGAAGCAAGGGTAGGTTGTTTTGTTTTTTGTTGTTGTTTTTTTTAATTTCGCGCAAAGCTACTTGACGGCTATCTGCGCTAGCCGTCCCTAATTTAGCAGTGTAAGACTAGAGGGAAGGCAGCTAGTCATCGCTACCCACCGCCAACTCTTGGGCTACTCTTTTACCAACGAATATTGGGATTGACTGTCACATTATAACGCCCCCACGGCTGAGTCGAACGCCTTAACCCACCTGGCCATGCCGGGCCCTGATGACGTAGACATATGTTTGTTATTTTTAGTGTTCAAATTTTTATACACAAGATATAATGTGATTATGTAACTAAAAACTAAATGCGTGGAAAACTAAATGTTACGAGTTGTTTTTAATAAATAAAAATATCGCAATGTCACATCTGATCGTGTTAAGATATTTGAACCATAAAAATTTCGCCTCAATGCACGGCTTGGTTCCTCAGATAACTTACAAACTGCACAGAATGTCAATGATAATGCGAACCCGCGACCCTCAGATTACGAGTTGCACGCCTTAACCCACGTGGCCATGCCGGCCACAGAGGTAGGTAAAAACAACAGATATTCGCATATGTTACATTATACATAAGTGATTGGTTTCAGAAGATGGGATTCTGGGTTAACTAAAACTTCGCTTAATACCCACATAAAAACAATATCAAAACAATAATCACTTATTTATTACGTAAATTATATGTTAGCAAATTGTTAGAGGATTGTCAGCCTAAACTAATTTTAAAAAATAAGAGTATATTAAAGACATAAACTGTAAACATAATATTAAAACATAGTAAACATCACAAGTAGAACAAATGCATAAAAAAGCACAGGTGATAACACTACCTTAAAGACAGGAAAGGCGATGAACAAGAAACCAATCCGACAAACAAAAATGTTATAAAATAACTTAAAAATAATGTGTAGAAAAGGAAAATTAAAAGTGCAAACCAACTTATACCACACACTTTTGGATACACACGAAGTAAAAAAACGTATTATAATGCAAATGAAAGATAAAAATATTTAATTACTGAAACACTAAATACTGTAAAAAGCAAAGAACGACGAGAAATGGTTTTGTACGACTGTTAAGGAATGATAAGAAGAAGGTAAATTGGAATTAGAAGTTACGAAGATCAAACGGAGGCATTATTTAAAATAAGAGTATGAAGATAACGGACATCTGTAATGTCAGAGTCAAGACTAATAGCTTCAGGATCAACTATATTAAAGTGGCTATCGAGTAAACTCTTTTTCATTCTCCTACGTAATTAGCTTTAAAATCAGTGACCAGAGCTATCAGGAATAAGTCATTAATAAAATGCTGGGCAACATTAGTTCTAACAATTATTAAATCGTGTTCTAAGAATAACGAGAATGCTTAAAGTGTTAGGTAACAAAATGTCTTTCACTGTGATAGAGGACTTAAGTTGTTTCTCAGAGATGGTTAAGATGATTTAGGTATTGGACAACACGAGGATATCCTTGATTTTAAAAGAAGGGTCGTTTTCCAGGAATGGTGAAGGTAAGTGAAGTTCTGAGTAACAATAAGATATCTTTGCCTTTCAAAAGATCAAAATGTTTACATATTCTGTTCTTATAAAGATGGATAAACTTAAAGAAGTTTGTTTGTTAGCTTTGTTTTGTTTTCAAGGTTTCCCTTTTTCACTTTTCAGAACGAAACAATAAGAACTATGCGATTTTGTTTCTGCAATTACGTTATAAAAGATTAAAATGTTTAAAAATCGATAGAAGCTCTTGAATTTTGGGTAGTATGTTCTGTCTTGTTGCTATTTAATTCAACATAACTGCCTTTCTCAGTCTATGTGACATTTACTGTTACTTTGTGACCTTTCCGAATCGTGTTTTGTTTGTTTCAATGATTGTTTTTTAACTATTTTTGTGATGACAGACTTTATTTTGAGGGCCTGATCAATTGGTGATGTTTCTTCTAGTGTGACTTGAATGATATTTTTGGTGTTTGAATATTATGGGTTTACTGTAAAGAGTTAATAGGTAAAAATTTATTTTAACAGCAACTTGCAGGAAGTGAACATGAGTTGAAAAATATTATGAGCTACTAACTTTTGCGAAAAAAAATTGTAAAGATTTTCCATTGTTTGTTCAAATGAAAAAAATGTTAGGGATATTTCGTTTTCAGATTTTATTGGAATAGTTTAGAACTTATAATATCAATGAAAGGTAAAATGGCAGAAAATTATTATTTAACCTTACTTTGTCCTATGATGAATATTTTATTCCAAAACGGAAGTAATCTGTCTTAGGAAGATATGCACCTTCATATTGCGTAAATTGTTAAATACTGGTTCAAACAACATGAGGAAACATTTGAGCACTTAACTTGACCACCAAAATCAAATGTTATTGTGTCTCTATGGTCAATGTTTGAAAACAAGCTTCGAAACAGATTTCGATCATCAACATTATTTTTGGAAACTGTGTTCGACGAATGTCAGGCCCGGAATGACCAGATGGTTAAGGTGCATGACTCGTAATCTGAGGGTCGTGGGTTCGAATCCTCGTTACACCAACATTCTTGCCTTTTCAGCCTTATCCTATTATTCGGTGTTGAGCAGCCCAAAGTTGGCTGTGGGTGGTGAGGACTACTTGCCTTCCTTCTAGTCTTACACTAGTAAATTAGGAATGACTAGCGCAGATAGCCCTGTTGTAGCTTTGCATGAAATTCAAAAACAAACAAATTGACGAAGGTTAAATATATCATTGTCTGATGCACTATATTTTACTTCATAAGTTATGCTTTCTGTCTATGACGTTTTTTCTGTTCCTGGTAGACCAGTTCCATATCAATAAATAAGATATAGAAATTAACAGGTGTTTCATTTACTATGATCAATCCTTGTAGTCCCTCAGTGACTCAGCGGTATGTCTGCGGACATACAACGCTAAAAACTGGGTTTCCACACCCGTGGTGGGCAGAGTACAGATAGCCCATTGTGTAGCTTTGTGCTTAATTCAAAACAACAACAACAATCCTTGTATCGCGTCACCTGGATTCTAAAATTCTTCCTTACTTAATTAAATATTGCTGTTTGCCACTATGAAAAACAACATTTGGTGAATGCATATAATACAGCGGTGGTTTGGAATATGAAGAATATTTACACCTTTATAATTTAATTGTTGAATCCGCAAGTTACAGATCCAAATAAAATACTTATTCATTGAGGGAATAGAATAGATAGCACTAAATACATTAAGAAACAACTAAAAAAACAGTATAATATTTCTGCACAAAAACCGTTTTACGAAATAGATGATCGATAAGATCATATATACGTATTTACTCAAGGTTAAAGAGCTTATAACAACTCACATTTATCTTAAAATCAGTTATGCAAGTACTTTCCTCAATTATACTCGGAAGTTGATTTAAGAATAGCTTAGAAACCTGAGAAGATAATACAAAATTCCTTCAAGGCATAAAGCGGTTGGCAAATGTAATATTATATAATATAATTCTTGCTCGAGAACGTTATAAGAGGACTTTACGTACGTAGTAAACTTTACTGATCAACAAATTAAGTTACAACTGAACGAAATAAAGTCAGCGGTAAATACGTTTAATCCTTAAACCTGGAGTTAATATAATTTTAACTTTGAAGCTGTAGTGTTATCTACAAAACATACATTTCACAGCATCAGTTTGATTATTACTTGACATACACATTTTTTTAATCAGTTGAACATTTGTTTAAAAATACAATGAAATATGATTGTGTCCAGATTCTGTCAAATAATTATTTTTCCTCTTGTTTGTTTGTTTGTTTTGAATTTCGCACAAAGCAACTTAAGGGCTATCTGTGCTAACCGTCCCTAATTTAGCAGTGTAAGGCTAGAGGGAAGGTAGCTAGACATCACCATTCACCGCCAACTATTGGGCTACTCTTTTACCAACGAATAGTGGGATTGACCGTACATTATAACGCCCCCACGGCTGAAAGAACGAGCATGTTTAGCGCGACGCGGGCGCGAACCCGCGATCCTCAGGTTACGAGCTGCACGCCTTAACACGCTTGGCCATGTCGGGCCCTTTTTCCTCTTAAAACTGAAGCTAGTTTTTTACTTTATTTACTTAATAGCGAAGAGTACTCAAATATTCAGTGCGGTGTTATGTTGTGTATCATGCCCAATTTACTGTATAATATTACCTAAAACTATTTTAACCTTATTTCTTCTTTACATGTAATTTAAATTTTAGAAAATCGTACAACAATTGTTTAACGTATTTTCAGTATACGTATTAGTATTTAAAATGTATTGGGAATTGGATTCTTATAAAGGAAAATTATCTTCATCTTGATAATTTACATGTATATTTCAAATCAATGTAACACAAAACTTATGTAACGTTTAGAGCAATTAAAGCAATATTTTCCTCTTCTAGTCTCTCAAGTAATAATTGATTCTTTTATGTAAAACCGAAAGGTTAGAAAGTGTGTGCCTTTTCAAACTTCTAATATTTAATTAGGATATTTCTATATAATCCGTTTCAATTTAAATTCAATTAAAAATGGAATGTTTTTAACTTTATTGCACTTTGGATTTTTCTCCTATGTTCTATGAATTAATAAAGATACTATTTGTTCCAAATCTCTTTTAATATGTAATGCTTAATATTTAACCTCTAAAGATACGAATATTAAATGTCTATTAACATTAGTCGTTTTGTACATGAAATTCTACAACATTATTTAAATTAGCATATTTTTTTTTATACTGGTGTTACGAAAAAACTTATAAGACTTATCAACTGAAAGTCCTTATTTTTGGTTCTCTATTCGTTGACATACGATCAATATCTATCTCGCAGACTAGCAAAGTGTGTTTTTTTTTCAGTTCATTCTTTCTATTTTTATGTATAACTCAAGAGATTTATAGGAAAAAGCCGTTTTTCAAATGCACTTCTAAGTTTTCAAGGAAGTCAAACCAAATTTAGGCCTTTCTGAAACGATTTTAAGCTCTAGTCTTGATGTCTTGAGAGATTCTACACTCCCTCAGAATTAATTGGAATTTTCTGTTTTATGACTAAGCATAACATTTAAGAAGTTTCGCATATTTCTATATTTAGCGAAGATGGTGATGAAAGTAACTCTTAGATTCTGATGGAAAATGCGACATCATGTTCGTTACTGTTCGCGATCCATTAACGTGAAATTAGGAAGATCACATTAACGTACATTGAACATACGAGTGTGTGTAAATTTAGACGTCTAGACTTTGACAAATGTCGTACCCTGCAGTATAAATTCATTATATATACCCATGCTATTAAGTTATTAAGTGAAGTACCCAAAGAGGTAACCTTCAACTATAATGTATTGAATTAGCCAACTGCTATCGGCAAAGATGTGACGTACTTTCACTTTTACTCTTTACTTTCGTAACTTCACAGAATATATATATATATATAAACACATATATAACTTGCATGAACAAATAAAAATAGATCTGTCGTCCCCAAAAGGTAATTCAATATTATATATATAGTTAACAGTACTCACCGCTAATTATAGTAATATTATTGTCCAATCAAATAGTGGATTTTTCCATCAGCCTTATAGAGATTGAGTACTTTATATTAAACAAATCTGGAGTTTCACCACACCTTTATAGTCTATGTCTTCATGTTCTATCACGCTCTAACTGACGACTTGCATCCTGACAATAGCCCTGCAGCATATTTAGAACACCGTTATGTTGTCATGCCCAAAACACAATATACCTTCCTGCAGGCTTTCCATAAATCATATTGTACTAATACAACGATTTTCCAGAGCTCATTTCAACAGAGTAATTGCACAAAAATTCATAAGCACAATAGTGTTAGGACAAGATAATATTTTGTCATTTTTTTCATTTTGTAAAGAGCTAGCTCTTCCATACCTTTACAGAATGTAAATTTCGATACTGGAGTAATGCTTCACTGATCCCTATTGCAAAGTGAATGAGCCCTGGTGACAATAAGTGTTATTCTTTAGAATTCCCATATACTTGTGTCGGGGGCATGCCATAAGGATTCTGATTGAATGAACGTACTGATCAAATTTATGGTATGAAATAACTGCCATGGTACCCTAAGGTGTTTTAACTATATAGAAAGAAGTTAGCAAAGAGATGGCACATGGTATTGGAATATGCTAGAATAAATCAATTTAATAGCACTTCACAAATAAACCTTGAAAAATGTAGTGTTTAACTATTAAGCGCTGTTGTCATGTCATGGCCCAAAAAGCTTGTAGAATTGTCGGTAAAGCACGGAGTTTACATAAAAGCTCTACGTGATGCTAATTGGACTCTCCGAAAAATTGCTGCAGACTTGAAATGCTCCCTACATAGTATCAAGTACACCCTAGATCGTAAGATCGAGACAGATAAATTTGAAAACAGAAAAGGAAGAGGCAGAACACCTCAATTTACTGATGCTCATGTAAAGCATCTTTGTTTATGCCACCTTCGGGACAAAAGGAAGTTTGCCACTGATCTCAAGTATGAACTAAACAACCACGTGAAAACGACAGAAAAGTGTCCAGATCTACATGATAAAAAAGACTCAATGAAAATGAAATATTTGTTCGTGTAGCAGTTAAAAAAACTTTACTTCGATTTCCAATTTTTGTCAAGAGGTTGAAACTTGTTTAAAAGTACAAAAACTGGACTGTTACTCATTGGGAAAGGATGTTATAAATAGATGAGTTTCAGTTTGAAATATTTGATTCAAAGTATAGGTAGAAGAGAGGTAATAGATACCTCAATGCATAGAACCTACTATGAACAATGGGTAAGAGAGGTAATGAGATTGTTTGGGAGTAGTTTTCTGCTGAGGCAACAGTAAATATTTGCAAAATTGATGTAACAACGGACTAGTCTAGTGCAAGTGCTATCAGATACTGATTCGTCATTGTATACCCATGGTTTGCACCTGTTGCTTCTTTCTGCGTCGTTTAGCGCGAAGTTACAGTATGGGCTCTCTATACCATGTGTATTGAAACCAGATTTTTAAGGTTATAAGTCTACGGTTTTACGACTCTTGGAAAATTATTGTCTTAATATCAAAAACGATTTTAGGATTAAAAACATGATCTCAGATCTCTACTTTCTTCCCATTTATGTCACGATTAATTGAGTCTTTATAATAATCTTCAATTTACCAATCAAGTACATATTTTATCTGTTTTCATAATGTATGTATCAAATCAATGTGATGTGTTTTAATGCAAAGAATAAAAGATTTACTTTTTTAAAAGGATTACTTAAGGAATCGTTTTATACGATGAAACATAGAGGGCGATGACACAATCTTAAGCCTCGGCAGTCAGATGCCTACGCTCTCTATCTCTAGGTGATCAAGAGACAATTTTTCTTTGTATAAACTCGTATTTTTTAAGTTATTTTGAAAGAGCTTTATGCTCTTCACATATATGACTTTGTTAATAAGATGTAAGATAATTTGCCCCACATGTGTAAATATTTTACGAATATTGTGGATGAGTACGAATTTTTGTGGTATAAAGTATTTAATATCTTGTTTATAACCATTATGATCGCGGATATCACACGTTGATACCAAAAATAAATCTAGCAATGATACATAAATCCTTCAAATAATGATTTTGAAACTTTTCTGGTGTTTTTAATAGAACAATGGTAAGACCCGATTTACATCATTAAAGTACCTATATTAAATATCGTAGCCTTACAAAGATACATGTTCAAAAAGTGGACCTAATAGTTGAGCTTCTGGCTGAGTGTAATGTATTCTCAGGGATAGAATTAAACAAAATGTAAAGTAACTAATTACCTATGAGCTTACGGTATCAAGAGGCCCACAGTGACTAAGAGAAGACAAAGTTGGTGTAACACCAACAATATCATCAAAATCATCAGCCATTGCAGTATTTATAAATTATTAAGATCAATCAAGCAACGTAAAACAATTTTTTCAATATTCTTCTTAGCTGATATAATTTTTAAACTTGTGATCATATGTATTTTGAAAAGGATTTCATTTGGCTAAAATTTCTTTCCATTTGTAGAGTTTCAATACAAATAAATAATGAAGGCTTGTAAGACCCATAGGAATGAAGTTGTCAATGGGCCCATTTTCAATCGCAATGCGGCCATATATATATTCCAGAGGTTTTTGTTCTATCTCTCACTAAATAAGACAGATTTATTAAAACATTATAAATGTTAATATTATCAGTCCCTTTTTGACATTCTTATCGTAACTTTTATCAGCATAATTTCATAAATTTATCAGCTCAAAACGCTCATATGTTCTAGCGGTATTGCTATTTATGTCAATGTGCAAAATAATATTAATTAAGATGGTGTGTTCACTTATTTAACCGATATTGCAAGCTATAGTAAGTACACAGATTTATAGTTAAAACATCGTATTGAGATATTTTAGTGATGTAGCTACCTGCAGCAGTGTTTAAAGAAGTATTACTTGAGATGGTGTACTCAGATATTTAGTGATGTGGCTACCTCTAGTAGTATTTAAAGAAGTATTACTTGAGATGGTGTATTCAGTTATTTTACTGATGTGGCTATCTGTAGTAGGGTTTAAAGAAGTAATTCTTAGGATAGTTTATTCAGTTATTTTACCGATGTGGCTATCTGTAGTAGTGTTTAAAGAAATATTCCTTGAGATGGTGTATTCAGTTATTTTACTGATGTGGCTATCTGTAGTAGGGTTTAAAGATGCATTACTTGAGACGGTGTATTATGATATTTCATTAATGTAGCGACCAAGAGCAGTGTACAAAGAAATATAGTTAAAATGATGGGTTGGGATCACTATAGTATTTTAAGTCTGTTAAAATAAATGTTTTTATTTCCAGAAAACAGAAGCATACTAAATTATTAATAAGATTAAAAAAACAGTCATTTTACATAATGGACGTTCGCAAATGGTAAACTAGATCAGGCCTACTATATCTCTAGGGTGTTCTTCGATGCATTGTTTAGGCGACGTATTCATGAAATAGGCAACAAATGCCTGCAACAGAAAACAAAACAAAACACAGAGCAATGTTTCGAAAGTCTTCCTTCTTTCGTCTTCATGTTCAAACACCAGGGAAATTGCCACATCGTTATAGAATCTTTAAGAGTATAATCGACGAATATTCGATTTGATTCTTTTTTTTTGTGAGAAAAGCGAAGAGCAGTGACCGACATTGTGTGAATTACCGCATTCTCTAGTTTACAGCTGTAAAACACATTTGCAGACACATGTCACGTTTTTTTTTCAATGCTGTAAACACTTTGAATCTCCTTTTTTTTAGTTACAGCAGCTGAAGTAGTAAATAGGTAGCAGAAGAGATTTTTTCCACGACCAACAAAAGGTATTTTATTGAAAAAAAGACTAAAATATTCCAACAACTGTTAGGTATTTTGACAATGTGTGTTTTTTATAGCAAAGCCACATCGGTCTATCTGCTGAGTCCGTATTTTGATAAAAGTAAATAATAATGTTGTTTCTTAGAAGAATTTTTTAAAAAAGTTACTTGAAGGCGTATTTGATGTACTGATAACTAAACAGTGGCATGAATCAGATATAACCAATTTTAAGGACATTGCTATTTAGAAACATTTCACTCAATATCCCCATAAGCGACAAAGTTATACATTGTTTTCAATAAGTAAAACTTTGTTGCGTATTACAGAAGTTGTACAGTTCCAGTAATGCAAGCTTAGGTAATTATGTAATTAAGATAATTAAGTTTAACTTAACTTAGTGTATTAAAAATAGATTATTTGTTACGAAACGGCGATGTTTTTGAAATACATGAGTTGGAAAATTTCCTGTAATATCTAACAAGTTTTATTTTTTTACTTCTCATGGAATTATTTTTTGCGAAAAAATATACATTTTATGCGTATTAATAATTATTAAAACAACTACAGTTACAAACCAAAATCTGATACATAGTACCGACTGCTAGATGTTTGGCACACGATTTTTCAATAACCATATTTTCAAGAACTGTACAAGTGATACTTATAGATTTTTTTCAACACATTTCAGAAGAAAAATGGACACTTAATAAACCCTGTCGCCTGGTGATTATACTGGCTAAAGAAGATGACTGAAAAAATATCATCTTGTTTCTATAAACATTTTACAATATTAAAATAGTGGATTTTTGCATTATTGTCTTGAGCCCGGCATGGCGAGGTGGTTAGGGCGCTCGACATGTAATCTGAGGGTCGTGAGTTCGAATCCCTCTCACATCAAACATGCTCTCCTTTTCAGCCGTGGGGGCGTTATAATGTTACTATCAATCCCGCCACGAGTTAGCGTAGATGATGATGACTACCTGCTTTCTCTCTAGTCCTACACTTCTAAATTAGGGCCAGATAGCCCTCGTGTGTCTTTGAGCGAAATTCAAAACAAACAAACAATCTGATACACAAAACACGATGTGATTGCTATATTAATAACCATCATAACAACTTCAGTTATGAACTGAAATAGAGTACACAAAATATGATTTGAGTGCATGACTGTGTGTTCTCAGTAAATGGTCTTCATACAGATAGCTCTCTGTAATACCTGCGTACTTCATGTAAACGTGTTAATAAATTTGTAATCATGTTACAGGATTATCCAAACTATATTTTACTATAATTTAACAAACGAGCAAGCTACAGTTACCCTCTGTCTTAATGTCAAAAATTTATTTGAATCTATATGATATAATGTTCTCCGTTATAAACCTTTAAAGTCCATTCTCATCATCCGTTTAATTTTAAAAATTCTTTGTTCCGGAATTACTTAATTCATTTGTCTTGTGTCGTTCACAGTTCCTCTGTCTGTACACTATTCACATCAATGATATCACCTTCCCTAATAACTCTAATATAATAGCTTTATGGTGTAGTTCTTACAAGATTTCTTGATGACGAGAAACCCTCTTGAAATAAAAATGTATCTCAGAACGGCTGGTATGGGTATTAGCACTTTTACTAATAAAGCAGAAAACAACGTTTCGACCTTCCTAGGTAATCTTCAGAATAACCCGAACGTTTATTTGTTAATCTGAAGATGACTTAGGAAGGTCAAAAAGTTATTCTCTGCTTTATTAGTAAAAGTATTAACACGCATACCAGCTGTTCTGAAATACATTCTTACAATTTTGCAGATTTGAATACACAGAGTCAATCGGTTCATTTAGTTTACATGCTGGTATACTAAATATTATGCAAAACTTCAACATAACAAAACTAAAGCAACGATTTCCTGGGGCTTGTTTGGTTTGGAATTAAGCATAAGGCTATACAATGGGATGGCGGTAAAGCCAGAGATATACTTTTTCTACCACGGTTATTATTAGTTTCAAACATCATGAAACCGGTAGCAGAGTAATTAATAATGTTGTGTTTCAAATATTTCCATGTCATAGAATCAACTCAAACAAAGTTCATCTTCTTTGAAATCATGCGCTCAACTTAGTTTCCAGTCTACCAAGTTATTCTTCTATTACCTATTTGCACCAACATACAAAAACTGATCCAATAAAGAACAGACTCACTCCATATTCTCACTGCTAAGCTAAAAATTGGGTTTCGATACCCGTGGTGGCCAAAGCGCATATAGCCCATTGTGTAGCCTTGTGCTTAATTCAAAGCAACAACATCTCACTGCCAAATTCTTACTTGAAACTACTTATAGCAAAGTTCCTACCCACATCTTCTCGACTCGTAATCAGAGGGTCGCGGGTTCGAATCCCCGTCACATCAAACATGCTCGGCCTTTCAGCCGTGAAGGCTTTATAGTGTGAGGGTCAATCCCACTATTCGTTGGTAGAAGAGTAGCCCACGAGTTGGTGGTGGGTTGTGATGACTAGTTCTAGTCTTACACTGCTAAATGAGGGACGGCTTTGCGCGAAATTGAAACCAAACCCACACCTTCGCTGACCTCACACACTGCCTGGTGAGTTAAATACATTTCCGTACCTGAAGTTTATCATTCATCAGTCATCCATTATAATAGAACAGGTGGCTGAAGAAGGTATTACCATCAACCGGGATCGTCATAGCCTTAGCTGTTATTACTCATTAACATTATTGTTGTTATTATCAGACGCCATTCTGTTATTTGATGTTGTGTGGCTCAGTAGTTGTGGATTTTATTTGTGAAAAAAAGGTTTTATTTGTATATCTGTAAGGTAAAAGATTATTTTATTACATGAATATAATTTTATCAGTCTAAAAAATCTCGAAAGATTAAATGTCATCATTAGTATTGTAGACTTTTTCAGAAAATATGAAAATCTGGATCGTATGATCCAGTTCTTCATACTAAGACTATCGTCACATATGTTTCTTCAAGAATTAAAAAATAAAGAAAAAAGTTATTTTGTCTTAGGTGACAACAAAATGGAATTAACAGATTAAAATCTCAACGAAAACATTTTTACATCTCACCATCAAAAAATAATTAAATGAGTCTTCGTTTGGATAAGAACACAAGTTATTCTGCGAATCAATAACATTAGAACATTTTACGTTTGTAATGATATGGGGCTACATTACTGCTAAGAATATTGACTGCTTGCATATCATTAGCTATTTAATTAATGTTGTTTCCTATGTGAGCGTTCTTGAATCATGATTGCTGTTTCCAGATGATGAATACCAGGACATTGCAGAATTTGTAGCTGGTAATGAAACATAATAATAATAAGTCTGTTGTGTAAATAAAGCTGAATTAACTAAGTAAGTTATTGTCTCTTGGAATCGTGAATATGTACCATGATGTAGAAAAATAAAAGATATCCTACAAAATATTAAAGGTATGTATAATAACATGTAAAATATATTACAGTACATTATCAATTTACAATATATATTTTTATTGAATTTTTGTAAAACTAAGTTTCGACTTAAAACTCAGTTTCTAGCAAGGATAATTACAACCTCTTTCATTAATGCATTTGGCACACCACTGTTTTTTAGAAATGTGTAATTTATCAAATTCTCAAACAATTAATCCTATGACAAGTCAAACGCAACACAACAGTGACCTTGTTTGGTGGAGCTGGACTTTTAACAGTCGCTGTAACTAAATCTAGATATGGTAACACAGAAAACAAAGGTAATAATGCAATCTTTTGTGTTACTTAGAGCAATTAATTAACAAATATTAACTTTTAACTAATTATAGATATTTTATAACTTTCTTTAACTTTGTGTTATGAAATTACGTGTAAGGAATACCAACTGAAGTTGAAAGAAGAAAACAAGAAAAGAGCAAGTGTAGTGAACCTGTGAATCAACTCAAAATTAATTTGATCGACCTAGACCGTCAACATAATTTTTAGTTCCAGGCTAGAGAGAAGATTTAATATTGTTTGTAAGTTTGTAAGACTTTTGTGTATAAATTATTTTCTCCAATAACCGTTATTATTAAATGTATTGTTGTTTGTATATTAAAATATATTTGTGTTAATAAAGAAAATTGTGTGTATCAATCTTTTTGGCAAATATCATACATTTTATACATATTAACAGATAATTAACTTCTAAATTGAAAATTTTGGTTATTTGAAATTGTAATACGTAACACAATATTTGTTTTGTTTGTTTGTTTGTTTTTGGAATTTCGCACAAAGCTACTCGAGGGCTATCTGTGCTAGCCGTCCCTAATTTAGCAGTGTAAGACTAGAGGGAAGGCAGCTAGTCATCACCACCCACCGCCAACGCTTGGGCTACTCTTTTACCAACGAATAGTTGGATTGACCGTTACTTTATAACGCTCCCACGGTTGGGAGGGCGAGCATGTTTGGCGCGACGCGGGCGCGAACCCGCGACCCTCGGATTACGAGTCGCACGCCTTACGCGCTTGGCCATGCCAGGCCCCGTAATACAATAAATCGGATACTCGTCCGTAATAAATTATAATACATAACATAATAACTGCAAAATTAAATGTATCTAGAAAATATGTTTTCCGTTTTAACTTGTTTCGCGCTAGTACAGCAGTAAGTCTACGGATTTACAACGTTAAAACGAGGGGCTCGATTCCTCTCGGTGGACTCAGCAGATAGCCCGAAGTGACTTTGCTATAAGAAACACACACACACACGCTCTCATTACTTTCTTAGATCAACAATACAAACGAACAAAGGATAAGTTTTTGCACCTTTATCTTATTAAGTCGTATTAAAGTGTAGAACGTCTTAGTTAGTAATGGAACATTTTATATATAATACCCCAATAGGTGAGCTAATAATTTAAACCACAACAATATCTACCGCTTCATTACGCATTTCAAAATGTATTAGTTGCAAAAGTCTTTCTACACTATTGTCACTGGAAATCCTTAGAGAACCAGCCGTATTTTGATATTGCTACTAAAGTTTATCGTATGACAAAACTACAGTTATATCACATGCCATTCTATTTTCATCACGATCACGTCGCTATTGTTGTTTTTCGAAATTTTGGGACATGTTTTCATTGAAGGTGTTACAGCTAATTGATATTTTAACAAGTGTTATATTTTTTTCTTTAGAAGAGGAAGCTTATCCTTTTTATGTGTCAGTGAAAATATCTAATGTTTCTATAATGTGATTAGGCTAAAAACAAAAGAAAACATATTTTCCATTACTTTAAAATCCGAATGTAAATCAGTGAAGTCCGAGCATGGATGCCTTAACTTGACAATACAATACTTGTACGTAATATTCCTTTCAAGGTATTTTATTATATTACCGTTTGGATGACACACAAGGCAAATAACAAGTCCATGGTACTTTTGTTTCGGCAAATACAATAATATTTATGTGTCACTGTTTCCAAGCTCACTTACTTAGTTATACAGTTTTATTTTGTCACACCATGAATAGTAACATATTATTTCTGTATACTTTGTATCGGTAGGAAGCCTAGTTCTCTGTCAGCCAAATTAATACGAAAGACAAAAGGATTAGTGTTGTCAATGCAATAATAATCATTTCTTTCATTAACATAGCTAAGCTATTGACTGGATTTAGTTTTTACTACGAATATCGAGCTTAGATATATATCTAAATTTATTTATTTTTATACATAATGCATTGTGTATATTCTTCATAAGATATATTTTTTCTTCCTTATGATTTATTCGGCACATTTGGCCAATTATCACGGCCTTTAACTTGTTATTAATTTTATAATAATATGATTTTCTTATCTAGATAACCATATATTTTAATAATTTCGATGATGTTTTCTAGTCATCTAATTACCAACTAATTACCAACTAGTTTTTATGCTTCTGATCACCGTTAAGGACCATATATTAATAACTGAGATTTTTTTTTATTGGGTTAAATCACTGATATTTCATGTAAAATGTACAGATGACCCCAGCAGTAATTAATGGTACTAACTACAGTATTGACGATATTTTTATTTAATTTTTTGTATCTTACATGTTATTAAGGAGAATACTGTAACCAACAAACTCATGGACCCACAATAGATCAAAAACAACATCGCGTGGCGGCATTTTAACCAAGAACGGTCGAAAACGTCTATTTCTCTTCACCCCACTGTCTGGTTGAGAGTGAAAGAGCGCCGAACTTGAAGTTATTTTGATTTACCGAGATAGAGACATCAACTTTCATTAGCTGATTTAGGGTTATTGATGGGAGTCATGAAAAGCCGAAAAGAGAAAGGAGACGGAAACGAAAGAAGGAGAACTTCGTTGGACGGTTTCTTGACTGCTGGGGAGGAGAGTGCAGACGAAGTACGTCAGTTGCTGTTTGAAAAGCCAGAATCTTGTACAAGTGATGAGATATTTGTTGTTTATAGGCTTATACTGAACAAGTTAAACGAGTTATGAATGACGATTTGAACAAACAGAGACGGGCCTTTTCAGAGCGGGGATCAATGAATCTAAATATGATGGAAATTCCTGTGGGGGAAACAGGAGTACCTGAGAAAACCCACTTCCACTGGTAGGGCGCCGAATATTCTACCCTACCAGTGCACGTAGCTGAAAGAAGATCATGGTATATATGATTAAACATTTTCATTCAGGGCGTAAATCACGTTTAATGGAGAGAGGTGTCGTTACCATGTTTATGGGGTGGTGGTAGTAATGGTAATTAACATGTAAGTGCAGATAGTAGTACCGGCTCTCTAGAGTTGTGAGTCGTTTACTCGGGGTAGAAATTTTGCGTTTTTTCTATGTATATTACCGGTGTTTAAATTGGGAGTTTGTAAGCTATTCCAATTTCAAGGTTTGGGTCTTGTATAATCTTATACTGTTTATAAGATGCGTTGATTGCTATCATGTTGTCGTAGTCTATTATAGGTGTCGTATCTTACATATTATTGTCTTTAACAGAGGTAGTTAAATTACTGATCTATTTCATTATTTTAATGTATGTTTCAAAAGACTGTTTTAACATATTTTGAGGAAAACTGTTGAATTAGAAAATGTTTATTTACAAGGAATCATTCCAAAGAACAATATTTAAATGTGCTAGGTTTTTCTTAGATAGTAGATTCGTCTATATACTTTAGTAAGAACCTTTCTGAAGTGGTTGACTCATGTTAGTTTACTGTTGTGTGTGATGCCTAGGAATTTTATTGTTGGGAAGAACTTTAGTTCCGTATTGTATACGTTGAGTTTTACTTTGGGGAGCGATTTTATTTTGCGAAATATCTTTATTTTAAAATTATCTTTTGAGTTTTAAACGCGTTGAGCACCACTCTCCGAGTGTTGTACCAAATAATTATGCAGTTGAGAGTAATTTGGACTTTAGATGCTGCTACCAAAGGTTCTCGGGAAATGCTCCAGACCGCAATGTCGTTTGCATATTGTGTGTGTATGCTAATTTCATAAACGGAATATCATTAACGAACATGATGTGGAGAAGGGGGCTGAGTACTAATCCTTGGGATGCACCTGCTTTAAGTGCTACTGTGTAAAATCTAGAGTTGTTTAATAATAAATTTGGCGCTTAAAACTTATAAGAAGTATTTCAAAAGACCTATTAAACCAAACGATTATTTCAGGGCTAATGTTATTCCCCTCCGGTCCGTCTGCAAATTGAAAACTAATAATCTTCATATTTATGGAAAAAAAATATACTAAACAATTTTTGTTATTAGAAAATACATGGTTGAAGATCTGAAAAAGGAAATATTTGAACAAAAATATACGGCTCTAATACCACTTTTGTATTATTTGGCAAGCGGAAATTAGCCCTATAAGACTTGTCATGGTTTGGTAATTAGAGCATTGTCTCGCAATCTGAAAATAACGGGTTCAAATCCCTCTCCAAAAATTTAGCCTTTTCAAGTGTGGAGGCGTTATTATATTACAGTCAATCCCACTTGTGATGGCGAGAAATCCACTTGAAGTAAAAATGTATTCTCAAGACGGCTGGAATTAAAATTTAATTAAAATAAAAAAGATGACCCAAGAAAGTCGAAACGTTGTTCTGTTCTTTATTTTAATTAAAGTTTTAAGACCCAGACCAGCCGTCTTCAGAATGCGGTCGATCCCACTATTCGTTGATGAAAAGGAGTTTCATAGTTGGTCGGAGGGTGGCGTTATCTGGCTATCTTCTCTCCAGTCTATCACTTTAAAATTAGATACGATTAATGCAGATAGCCCAGGAGTAGTTTTGACTGAAACTGAAAACAAAATATTGTCACCTAGAGGAATAAATGTATATGTATTAATTAAATAACCGATTGTCAACGACGATGTTCATTTTAATATTTTTTAACAAGCGCTAAAGTTCATCACATCAAAAAAGATGTTTCTGTTTGTCGGTGAAAGAAAACATTAATATAACAGTCTAAAAACGTAGAGAAAAAAAACATTAACACAACAGTCTACAAAGTGGAAGAAGGAAACATTAACACAACAGTCTACAAAGTGAAAAAAGGAAACATTAACACAATAGTTTATAAACACAGAGAAAGAAAACATTACCACAACAGTCTAGAAATGTAGAAGAAGGAAACATGAGAACAATAGTCTATAAACGTAGAAGAAAAAAAACGTTAACGCAACGGTCTATAAACGTAGAAAAATAAAACATTAACACAACAGTCTTAAAACATAGAGAAAAAACATTAATACAACAATCTATACACATGCAGGAAGAAAACATTAACACAACAGTCTATAAACGTATAAAAATAAAACATTAACACAACAGTCTTTAAACATAGAGAAAAAACATTAATACAACAATCTATACACATGCAGGAAGAAAACATTAACACAACAGTCTATAAACGTATAAAAATAAAACATTAACACAACAGTCTTTAAACATAGAGAAAAAACATTAATACAATAGTTTATAAACTTTGAGAAGTAAAACATTAACTAAATAGTCTAGAAATGTAAGGGAAGAAAATATTAACTCTACAGTCTATATAAATAGAAATATCATTACGTAATTAATATTGAGGCACTAAAAATGACTAATCTATTTCACTGTTTTAACACGTGTTTCAAAAGAGCGTTTAACTTATTTTGAGGAAAACTGTTAGAAAATGTTTATTTACAAGAAATCATTCCAAAAGACAGTTTATAATTTCAGCATGCTTGTTTGTTTTTATATACTTTACAAGTATATAAAGGCTAGCCATGGCTCTAGAGAGCGAAAACGAGAACGAACCATGAATTCTCTGATTGTCAGTCAGACGTGTAGTCACTAGGATACTCCTTGCCCATAGCAGTGTGAAATAATATTAAATTACATCAGTGTTACTTACTCTGATAATGTTCCAGAAAGTTTTGAAGAACTCTTTGTAAGTGTGTTAAATGATTTGTTAAATCGATACTTATTTTGTAGATTTTCAAGTCTTAAGAACCAGCTTCAAGCAGTGACAAAAGGATAGAAAAAAATCATTACAAAGAAATGTTTATGTTGTTATCGGAGAAACGACTAAAAATAGTAATTGCGTTTCATCTTTAAACCGAATAACCGGATTTTTCACAATAACTACAAAAGTTATGCTATTAGACTATAGGAGATTATCAATTTTCAAAATTGCTTTAAAATGTTTCATCAATAAAATGGGAACATTTTAAAATATAATAAACAAACCTGTCATTTAGTTGAATTGGTTCTCATAAAAAGATACGTAAATTGTATTCATTCTTTTCTTTGAAAGGTTCGTAGTGGTTAATGTTTTTTGAATAATTTACACATTTCGGAACTATGGATCTTCATCTGGATTTAGTTTAGCATTTGTAATGTAATTTTTTGTTTATATACAAATATAACAAAAATAAAATCATTGAAAACTATCCGTTTTTCGATTACGTAAAAACAAAACAAGTAAAACTTACATCCTATGGCAATGTTACAAGTAATATAAACATCCCTGGTGTTATATATAATATAGAGTTATTTTATGAACATAACTAATATATAAAATTTTAGTGATTATTTATTATTTTTAAACGTTATAAAGCTTCTTCAAGTTATTACATTAATTCTGTCATTATTTTGTATTTCTTGAGAGTAAGTGAAAGCTGTTCTAGGCTAATAATATAATTGTACAAGTAGTGAAGGAGTTGCACGCGAAGTTTTAATTTCAATTTAAGTTCCTAGTGAATTTGTAACTGTATAACTGATTACTTATTTATATCTCAGATCATTGACTGATATAATTTGTCCAATCTTCTGCAGTTTTATTTTCCTCACGAATCACAGTAATACTTATTCTTCATACTGAAATGACTGCTTACACTTCTACACAAAATTCATTTCCAAAACTTCCGTATAAGTTGTATACAGCAGGTGGAAACGTTTCCTCTAAGTTCAAGCGAACCTACATCAATTCTTATTAAACTTATTGAAACTATTCGAGATTCGATTACACGTGGGGATTGCTAATGTGTTGGAAGTGCTTCACGTGGTGAGCGAAAACGTGTACGAAATGGTTTATATGGTTTCGATAATGTCTATGAAGTGCTTTATATAGTGAAGAAAACGAGTATAAAGTGCTTTACGTAGTGGTCCATAACATGAAGAAAATGGTTTACATGGAGATGATAATGCATACAAAGTGCTTTCTTTACATGGGGACAATAACGTGTATGAAATGGTTAACGTGGTTTCAATAATGTGTATGAAGTGCTTTACGTAGTGTCGATAATATGGATGAAATTCTTTACGTGGTGATGAAGTGTTTTACCCTGTAATTAATAAGATGTTTGAAGTGTTTTATGTGGTAATCTTATAGAGTGTATGAAGTGCTTTACTAGCTGATCAATAATGTATATGAAATGCTTTACTTGGTGATTTATAGTGTGCAGGAAGTGCTTTACGTGGAGATCAGTAATGTGTTTTAAGTGTTTTACATGCTAATCAATAATGTGCATGAAATGTGTTATCAGGTTTAGTTTTTTGTGCAGCGTTCTATAATTATCTGTTTTTGGTATAGTACTAAATCTCTGAATGTCGTTTGGTTCCGTTCTTATTAATTAAATTCGGTGTACGTTATATTCTGAGAAGACGATTCTATCACAAAAAATAATCGTTATCGTTGCTTCGGTTAGTTAATTTTTTCTTCACTTAATTAACAAACGAGATAAGGTCGCCTAATGATGCATTCATACCATTAGCGTATTTCTAATACGTTGCCACGATAGAACATCTTCATTACGGTTATTTGGTAATACTATTAGGAAAGTTTAATACTTAGTGAAAAGCGAAGCCGTGTTCAGATGATATAATTAAAAATTATGATACAGCGCAAAGCCAGTATATTCTACACTTTCAAATAATGTTAGAAGACACCGTCTGCCTGAATCACTCGAGGTATGAAATATTCTTATAACAAACTATGTTGTACAAATAAGCTCAAAATTTATTTCACTGAACACTAAATTCAGTAATTAGATTATTTTACTTTGTATTCAACTTTTAATATCCTGTTTATTTAACCACTAATATTTGTTTTCTATTTGAACTTTTTAAAAAAATAATATTCTAGCTGATTGCCAAAATATTTCGGAATGACTCGAGGTATGAAGTATCGTTATATATAATGAACTATGTTGTATGATCAAGCTCAAAATTTATTTCACTGAACATTAAATTATTTCACTGAACATTAAATTAAGTTGTTAGATTACTTTACTTTGTATTCAACTCTTTACATCCTGCTTATTTAAACACTGTTTGTTTTCTATTTGTAGTTTTTTTTAAATAATATTTTACTTTATTTTCAAAAGATTTCGGACAACAGACCTTGGAAGTGAGAGAGGATTATCTTTTTTTTGATAAAATTACATTTTATTGAGAATATTGGTAAGTGAATCTATTTTAACGTTAATTAGATCCTGGACTATTACTTACACTGCCATCAACTGTTGGCACACATCTCGTGGAACAGAGCACCATCGATGGGTGATGTCGAGAAAACCCACTTGTAGAGAAATATATATGTAAAAACGGCTCGTTTTGGTTGAGAAAAATTTTTTTACGTTGAGGAGTGAACAACGTTTCGAACTTCTTTGGTTGTCGTCAGGTTCACAAAGAAAGAGAGAGGTAACTGTCCGGAAGCTGACCAAATGTTTGAAAGGGGTTGTGTAATGAGTGTCGGAATGTAAAGGGCGGGCTTAGATGTTGAATATACAATTTTATATTATTTATTTATTTATTTTATTTTTATTTTTATTTTTTAATTATTATTTATTATATTATATTTTAATATAGACATAAAGGTGTTCCTTTGTATTGGTTTATTTTGGGCTTAAGTTGTTGTATAAGTAAGGCTTCTTTAATTTTGCGTTTGTTTATGTTTGTTTCTTTATTTAGTATTTGAGTGTTTTCTATGGTTATGTTGTGTTTATTTGACTTACAGTGTTCGAAAACGTGTGAAGGTGACTTTTTATGTTCTTTAAATCTGGTTTCCATTTTTCTACTTGTTTCTCCAATATAGAAGTCGTGGCAGTTATCGCATTGTATTTTATAAATAATGTTGGTGTGGTGTTTCTCAGTGTAGTTTTTACATAGTATAGACCTTAGTTTTGTGCCTGGTTTTTGAATAAATTTGGTAGTAACTGGAATGTCATATTTTGTTACTAGTTTTTGCCAAATGTTGGTTATTTTTCTGCTGATGTCTAGGTGTGTGCGTGTAATGTTTTCTACGGTTTGTGGAGGAAACATATTGATGTTGATGAAGTATTGTTTTATTTTGTCTAATTCGTCGTTAATTTTATCTGGTGAGCATAGGTTTATGGCTGGTTTTTGAATAAATTTGGTAGTAACTGGAATGTCATATTTTGTTACTAGTTTTTGCCAAATGTTGGTTATTTTTCTGCTGATGTCTAGGTGTGTGCGTGTAATGTTTTCTACGGTTTGTGGAGTAAACATATTGATGTTGATGAAGTATTGTTTTATTTTGTCTAATTCGTCGTTAATTTTATCTGGTGAGCATAGGTTTATGGCTGTGTTTATTTGGTTTCTTTGTATGTTGAGTTTTTGTTTTGTTTCATGTGCTGAGTCCCAAGGAATGTATAGTCCAGTATGGGTGATTTTTCGGTGGATTTCTGTTTTAAATTGTGTGTCGGTTCTTGTAATTTTGAGGCTAAGAAATGATATTTGATTGATTCCTTCTTGTTAACATGTGAAGCTGATGTTGGGATGTATAGCGTTAATGTGATTGAAAAAATTTAGTGTGTGTTCTGTAGATGTGAATCCCGCAATCTTGTCGTCTACATATCTGTACCAGTATAGTGATGGATGTAATGCTATGTTAATTGCTTGTGTCATAAAAATATTGGCTAGAACTGGTGATACTTGGTTGCCCATGCTTAGGCCATTTGTTTGTATATAGTTGTGGTTGTTGAATATGAAGTTTGTCTTTATCGTGGTGAATTCTATGAGGGTTGCTAATTGGTTGCTGGGAATGTCTGTAGATGGGTTAGGGTCTCGGATATAGAGTTCTAAGGCTATCTTGCAGGCTTCAGTGGTTGGAACTTCTGTAAAGAGGGATATAACATCGAAACTGGCCATTAAGGCTTTATGATTAAGTTGATTTAGATTAGACTTGAAATTAAAAGTCTTTGATAAATGAGCTGGCTGATGTTATATATTTGAAGAATGCCCATGCTATGTATTTACCAAGATTGTAATTAAACGATTCATATGTGGACATTATTGGTCGTAATGGACAATCTGGTTTATGAGGTTTGGGGATGCCGTATATTTGTGGTGTGCGTGAGTCGGTCTTGCGTAGGTAGGAATAAAGTGTTTGTGAAATTGTGTTGGCTAATCATGTCTTTTTGTTCTTTGTTATTGCTTTCAGTCTTAACAAATAGCTAGTAATGACCATATTCTTCTGTTTTACCGAGTTCGGTTATAAAAACAAAAACTTTGATGTCTTTTTGTTCTTTGTTATAGCTTTCAGTCTTAACAAATAGCTAGTAATGATCATATTCTTCTGTTTTATAGAGTTCGGTTATAAAACCAAAAACTTTGATGTCTTTTTGTTTCTTGTTATAGCTTTCCATTTTAACAAATGGCTATAAATGAATTATCTTATCGTGGTCTAAGTGCAAAGTTTAAAACTGTCTCACTATACAAAGGCATTAATACGTCAGACTTTGCTATTTGCAATGATTGTTTATTAAAAGCCTAGTTTGACCGTTGGAAAATAAATTTATGAAATCAACATAATTGTATATCACTCATTATATTTAAATTAATATGAAGTCATACTTCTTTCTAAGAACTTAAGGAGTTAAAAACATGTTTACCTCCGAGATGCAAAAGTTTAACTGTTTTAACTAAAGAATATTAACTTTTAAGTACGTCCTTGCAGTGATAAGCAATTTACTTCACTGAGGTAAGAATGAGTTCTAGTTATTACCATTTATATTTCTAATCATTTTTAGCCAACCTGTCAAGTTACGTTCAATAGGAAGAAAAACAAACTTGCAGAAAATGTTTGAGGTTGTAAATGTCTTGCGGAGATGTCCTGCTAGAAACTACCTCAGGAAACCTTTGATTTATTCGAGCGTGATGAATTCTTCAATATATAGAAATGAGCCAACGATTAAATAAAGAAAGATCACTTTGTGTAATCTATTGAACTTCCTAAGGGTTGGAATCTATCAAAATTGCTGAAAGTGAATTTACAACGCTCAATAAATAAACCATAGTTAATAGGCAAATTTCCTGTTGACATGTATAAAGATATAACAGTGTTTAAATATTATCAGTCTTGTATACAATGTATGTAGTCCCCCTGCGTGAGAACATGTGACTGCAATGGAGTATTAACAGTATAGAACTGCAATTGAGAGCACAAGCAATGTCAAAGGAAAGTGATTGGAGTTTAGTTATTATGGTTAATAAAGTTATGCCATTTTGACTGTGCACAACCATAACTGTTATAAAAACTGAATAAAGCACTGACGAGCTCCTGTCCTGCAGAATACCAGAGGTTTAATGAACTGTAAAAGTGCTTTGAATATCAAAAGTGGCAGACTAAAGTAAGATGAGTTGAAGATACAGAATTTTGTTTGTGTTTAAGGTACAAATTTTGGGATGCTTGTTAGAGAGGTTCTTTGTCTATTTTGCAATGGATTAAATGAAGTAGCTACATACAAAAGATACAGGTGTACTGGCCTTATAGAGATTTACTTTACCTATGAGATAACAATAAAATTATTTTAAAAAGCCCGAACAATGATGGACGCTAGACTTGTAGTTTCACTTGAAATAGTAGAAGAATAAAAGATGTTGTCTTAGGTCCGTAGATATAGTCAAATGATTCAAAAGCCACGTGCATAGCGAAATACAAAGGGACTAGAAGCTTATTTTGTGTCCAACCAAAAAGATGAAAAACTGGTTTTTGGAACTGGTTAGTGAGTTTGCATTAAGATATTAAAACTAATGAAACTTAATAGTTTTAAATAATAAGAAAAAAATCCTCTATCCTCTTTTAGACAAAATTATATAGTAAAGCATCAAAATCATATGATTCTTGGCGATTTCTGTGGTAGTAGCGTATATGAACGAATAACAACAGTTTTTGGTGATGAACCAAGGTACTGCAAGGTGTTTCTTATACTGACTTTGAGAAATATGAGTGTAAGCAAACCTAAATATATCATCAAAGTCATAGCAATAATGCTTTTTGATATTATTTACCAGAAGCAGAGGCAATTAGTGAAAGTAAAATGAAACCAAAGTGAAGTTTATAATCTTACTAGCTTTGCTCGACTCGTTCAAAAATGACGGGTTGGGGATTTGTAAAAAGAAAGTGGGGGTCCGCCATTTCTTCAGCGTGATTTGTTAATCAAACTTTTCTTTCATCATAAACGAAAAAACAATCACCCCACTGAGAAAATTAAAACAATTTTCTAGTGCACTTAAAATATTAATAAGAATTGTGCAACTTAAGTTAAAAATGACTCAGAGTATGAGAGTTATACGAACAAACTGAGAAATAGCTAATATATGTATATATATTATGCAAGTTATTCGAAGTAATAATAAATATATCATGGCTGTTGAAGTCCAAGACCTCTTTAACATAATCTTATCATCTAAATCTTGACCCATAACGTCCTAGAAGAAACTGTTGAAGTATATCCGAATTATTTAGTTTATAAAGTTGTTTAATTCAAGTGGCTCAGTTGTAAGTGGAAGAAGATTTTACAAATAAAAAAACTGATGCAACTTTTACAGTTAAAATAAGTTTTGTTCATGTAAGCTAATATGACCTATATACTTAAGACAGTTTCGTCTCTTTAAACTTTTGTTACCTAAACAGTTCAGGTGATTTTGCTCGTGCAAGTTGTTATGGCCTGTACAGTTAAGTTTAAGTACAGTTTGTAATGGATTTACTCTTATACATTTACTTTAATATCTACATCTGTTTCAGTTTAACTTATATTTAGAAATACATATACCTATTGCGAAAGTCCCCCCTGTTCTCTAAATTTCTAGAAAATTCTAGAGCGTAAGAATCAAAATGTACGATGTATGTAAAATACTAGTAATTGCCAGTATTGTTGCTAATTGAACTTTCTAGAATCACAACACGCGGAAAGATAGTTTAATAATATTGTTGGACTTCCGTATCTAGTATTCTATAAAACCTTGAAAGTTATAATTTTAATAAAAGCTTATTAATCGGAAGAAAAGTATATACTTGACCAGGAACGTTTGTAAACTTCTAACATTGTAAAACGTTTAACCTCGGTGAATTAACCTTGAACGTCAGTATTTCTACGAGGATAGTAGATATCTTCGTCAAGCAATCCGCTAGTACAGCGGTAAGTCTACGGATGTACGACGCTAAAGTCAGAGGTTCGATTTCTCTCAGTGGGCTCAGCAGATAGTCTGATGTGGCTTTACTATAAGAAAACACACAGACCTAGTGTTAAGGTACTGTATTTTAGAAGATGCCCAGCATGACCAGGTGGGTTAAGGCGTTTGACTCGTAATCTGAGGGTCGCGGGTTCGAATCCCGAACATTCTCGCCCGTTCAGCCATGGGGGCGTTATAATTTGATGGTCATTCCCACTATTCGTTGGTAAGAGAGTAGCCCAAGAGTTGGCGGTGGGTGGTGATGACAAACTGCCTTCCCTCTAGTCTTACACTACTAAATTAGAGACGACTAGCACAGATAGCCCTCGAGTAGCTTTGTGCAAAATTCAAAAACAATTTACAAACAATCTTCGTGAAACAAAAGCCAGCTTGTAAACGACGTGAAGCTAGCCGTTAACAAAGTGTAATAATATCAGCAAAGAAATAATTCACTCTCTGTGAACGTCGTTAAAATATTCACTTCCAAATTAGATAGAAGACTCAGCATTGTTTGTAAACTTGTAAAACTTTCGTATATAAACAATTATTTGAAATAACTGTTATTATAGATTGTATTGTTGTTTGTATATTAAAATATATTTGTGTTAAGAAAGAAAATTTTGTGTATCAATATTGTTGGCAGATATTGTAAATTTGATACATATTGACATTCAGTTAACTTCTAACTTAAATTTTCCAGCTAATTTAAATCGTAATACGTAACGTACGTAACATAATAAATTCTAATAAGTAACAAGGGAGATAAATACAGTATTTTGTCAAATAAATACAATATAAAGAAATATAAAGATATTGGGAAATATCTTTTCGTGTTTTAATTTATGGAATAACTTGTTTACTTAACTTTAGATACATTAATTTTAATTCAGCTTGTGAGTTTTATGTAGGTTATAAATCAGGATAAGTTATCATTAAAATACATATTAGTAAAATACATTTTATTATTAGTATTATCTAAGCATCAAATAAAGTTTTAAAAAGTATAGCTTCGTAGCTATTTACCACTTGTATACATTTAAAGATAAGCTTAATGAATAGGAAAACAATGTAATCAATTTATGCTGCCTAGGGTTACAGGTGGAGGATATGACTGACAGAATAAGATATAGTAATAGTAATGACGCAGTGTTTGTTGTGCATGTAGGGACTAATGATGTTGGGAAAGGTTAGTCAGAGGAACTAATTCATAAGTACAAGGGATTGATAAAAACGTTTAAAGAAGTAGGCCATAACTCAATTTTGTCAAGGAAACTGTAGAGAATTAATTGTGGAGATAAAGTTATTAGAGCATCACAAGAGTTAAATACTAGGAATATATAACAACGGATAGAATGGCTGCTTGAACTTGTGGAATCAGTTCCGTGGAAGAAATCTGCATTTTGAAATGGGTGGTTTACATTTAAGTAAAATAAGAACTGGCTTTTTAGCAAGAGCTGTTAACTTAGCTGCAAAAAATTTGGATTTAGAACTAGATACGTGTGAAGCCGAGGTTAAACTAAATACAAAAAAGAAAGTTTAGCATAGGAAATGCGTATATGTTCTAAAAATACGCTTAATTGTTTCTAATTGTTTAACAAAAATTAGTATATCAAAAACGATGTATATAAAAAAATGTTGACTGAAATTGTTAAAATTAACAATAGGATATTTCTTTAAATGTATTAAAAGTGAACAAAATATTGGGATGGAGGTAGAGACCTTGAGGGGTGATAAAGGAAGGATTTATCTGATGATTATATGATGGTTGATTTATTAAATTCTGCTTTTTATTCAGTTTTTACTGATGAAGATTTAACTAGTATTCCTATCTTGAACAGGAAACAAGGTCGAACGAAAAAATGCATTAATTCTGATATTTAAAAAAAAAAAAACACTGGGAAGTTTAAAAGATAATAAGTTCCTGGGACATCGAAAACTTTTACAAGAGTTTTGAAGTTTGAATATGTGAACCATTTTCTACCATCTGTATAAGTCCTTGAACAGTGGGTAAGTGCCAAAGCATTGGAAGATGGGTAAAGTCACTCCTACTTTTAACGGATGTAATAAAATTTGTTCCATTAATTATAGGCGTATTAGTCTCACATTAGTTGTGGGAAAAGTTTTGGAAAGTCTGATAAAATATGCGTTGGAAGGTCTGATAAAAGATGCGTGCAAAGTTTATAATTTTATTGGATAGCCAATATGGTTTTGGTGTGGGAAAAATCTTGCCTTTCAAATCTCTTGACCTTCTTTTAAAATGCCACTACTTATGTTGATGAAGATTAAGGTGTAGATTTGGTGTATCTGGATTTTCAGAAAGCATTTGACAAGATGCCACATAAAAGGCTTGTAAAAATTCATGTATATATAGTTCTGGGGACATGTTTGTTTGTTTGTAGTTAAGTACAAAATTACGCAATGGGCTCTATTTGCTCTGCTCATCCCGGGTATCAAAGCCCGATTTCTAATGTTGAGAATCCGCAGATATACAACTGTGACAGGGAAAATAATTTAGTTGGTTCAATAGAAAAGTGATTTGATAGAAAATTAGAGAGTTGTTATAAATGTAGTTCAGTGAAATTCGATTAACGTCACAAGTAGGTACGCCAGGACTTTTTTCATTTACACTAACGATATAGATAAAGAGATTTTCAATAAATTAATTAAATTAGCTAACGTTATTAAGGTATGTGAAAAAGATGATGATGCTTTACAAAAGTATTTAGATCATTTCGTGAGTTGGACAAATAAATGAAAGATGGATTTTAATTGTAATAATTGCAAGATTATGTGGATTATCGTAATTTGAGCTGTAAGTATAACTTGGATGGGAAAACCTTAACAGTGTCATCAAAGGAAAGGGATCTTAGTGTAGTAGTTGATCAAACTCTTAATCCATTCAAGCAGCTATTGGTAGGGCGTATAAACGTTTAGGTTGTACATACATAAATATCAAATACAAGTCTAACTAAGTTATAATTTCTTTGCATATTAGGCGTATTGTGTTCATTCTTGGGCTCTTTACCTTAGAAAGGACATTGAATTGTTGGAATGGTTCAGAGGATGGTTATTAAAATGGTGTTTGGGATGGAGGGGTTGCTAAACTAGCAGAGTTTAAGGTTCCTAAAATTGTTTTCTCTTGAAAAAGAAGAGTTAGAGAGGATCTGAATGAATTGTTTAAGAGCATAAAGAAAATTAATAGTGTTGATGCATTATCTTTTTCATATATAACGGCCGGTAAGAACAGTAGGATTAAGGGACACAAATATAAATCTTCACAAGGTCGGAGTCATCTTCAGCTAAAATAGTTTTATTTTTCTAACAGGTTGGTTTGCCTCTGTAATAACTTGCCTTCGGATGCTGTGGAGGTAGCAAATTTAAGTGAGTTTAAGAGAAAGCTTGATAATTATTTGATGAATAAGGGCTGGTTTTAAGATTTTTATGTTTTAATTTATTTAGTTAATAGGTTAAGTTTCGGGGATGAGACAGCTGAGATGAACCTTGCTGTCAATAAGCATTATGTTATGTTAAGTTCATTATTATTCTTGTAAGCTGTTATAGCCTATGTAATCAAAATAATCGTTTTAGTCTCGAAAAGTTGAAGTAACCTTTACAGTTGCGATAAAATTTGTCTCTTTTTTAAATGATGTAACCAATTCTGTCAAAATAGTTTTACCCTTGAAACTTAATGTGAAAGCTGAACTATATATATGTAGTTTTGTTGTTAAGCAGCGTAGATCTATGGAGGGTTAGATTCTTGAGTTTCAATGTCATTCAAAAATAATTGTATATCCTCAATTTTAGTAAATGCTGAAATGTCCATTTAAGTATTTACAAAAAGATAAACAATGTAATGATGAAGACAAACATTCTTACATTCTTAACTGTGTTTGGCTGAAGGGGTACTAATGATAAAGAGACAGACTTGTGATGAATAGAAACATCATCAAATTTAACAATGATTCTTTAAAAATTCAACAAGTACATAACCTCATATGATCACGATGATGAATTAAAATTTGTTTTATGAAGAAATAAGCCTACAGAGATATTCTAGTGAACCTTAAGATAATATACAGAAATTTTCCAAAAAAAGAGTTTGTAAAATCTTAAGTATCATGTCATCCCTTAAGTAATGTCCGATTTTAGGTTCAGAAATGTAATTTAATCAAAAATGTATGTTTCATTATTATTAATTACTTCCTGCCAACGATTCACAAGCTTCTGAATGTTACTTCTTCAAAATTCTTGGGGTTCGGAGGAAAAGAATAGAGAGAGGGTCGTTTTGACATCTTCATGCGTTCCAAGCTATTTTCCATCTAGATAGTTCTACAACCTTCGAAATAGATGATAATCAGATGGGGCAAGGAAGGTCTGGAGAATAAGGTGGATGTGGAAGTTTTTCCAGTATAGCTCTTCAATCTTTGCAGATGTGATCCTTGCTGTATGAGGCCGTGCTTTATCCTGATGTAGCACAACACCTTTACAACTGATTAAAGCAGGCCTCTATTCTTTTAGTGCAACATTCAAGCGCTCTAACTGTTAATAACAGTTTAAATGTTATTAAAACTGATGTAACCAATTCTGTCAAGCTTGGTTATGTTGAAATATAATTTCAAAATATTGCCTTTGAGTGGCAGCAACTCAAAGTGGATCACACCAACAATATCCCACCAAACGCTTAACAACTTTCCTAGGGTAAAGGTCCGTTTTGGGCTGTGCTTTAGCCAGATTACCTGCACTGAGCTATTGTCTGCGGCGCTTAATGTATTTATAAAATATCCATTTTTCATCTCCAGTCACTAACCTGTCTAAAAGAGGTGACTTACGTTCACGAGAGTTGCTCTAAAGTTTGCTTCTGTCAAATCATGTGAGACTCATTTTCCAAGTTTTGACACCTTTCCAAGCTGTTGCAGATGACGGTGAACTGTTGAATGGGTTGAATTAAGCTTCTGTGCTACGTTTTCCAACTGTTACAGCACAATCTTCATCAAGTACAGCCAGCAGAAAGTCATCATAAACACAACAGGATGACCTGAACGTGGCGCATCACTTAAGCTGTAGTCACCTGATCTGAACTTCTGAGACCACCTTCAACATTTTCTTTCATTGAGTGACTCCGTACCATAAACACCTTGAATGTTTCGTGTAGTTTTTGCTGCACTATTGCCGTTTTTAAACTCATAAAGTATTATATGCCTAATGTGCTCTTCAGACACATTCATCTTCATAAGCGTTTATTTTATCTTTAAAAAAATGGAGTTGGGTTAGTTTCGTTTATTTGTCTGAAGATAACCTAAGAGGGTCGAAGTGTTGTTCTCTACTTTATTTTAATTAAAGTTTTAAAACCATACCAAATTCACAAATTTCTTCTCTGTCTCACCATGATCCTCTCAGAAGAAAAGAAAAGAAAAAACTTTTAAGTTTAAAAGTCGTCAAGATAAAAGATTTTTGAGCTCCAAGACAAATGTTTTCCACAAATAAATGTCAGAACTAGTGATATTTCAAAGGTAATTAACGCCTTTCAAAACATCAATTTTACTTTAACTTAATGGGCAACAGAAGATAAAATTTACAAGTCTGTCTTATTTCTGGAGAAGATCCTATTATTAAACTTTGGTAATTGAAATGTGTTTTTAGGAGAGTCTTTTACAGTTTAGGATGGGACAGTATTTGTACAATATATAGTAGCATAATTATAAAAACATGTATTTCGATATGAATTTTGTTATTCATCTGTACAATTTTCTCTGATAGCGAATAGCATGTGGAGGAAATATTATTCAGTAAAACGTTTATACTTTCATTTTTACTATGAGAATAATATATAAGATTAAGGAAAAATTTAATGTTACTATTCATCATATATTCAGTGCATGTGTGTTTTGGACAATAATGTTTTCATGAATCTATGGCAAAAGGAAAAGTTTTACCACGACTTAAATACTCGAATATTGTTGAAAAACTCTCTCTGTTTAAGCTTAGTTTTATAAACTACACTGTAATGTAGCTCTGTATATTTGAAATTAACAAATTAAATATCGTCGGTAAAGTGAGACAGAAGGCAAACATCATTGGTATCGCTATTATATTTAGTACATGGAGGAAGTAAAGCTTTAGTAGATTTCTCTGTTTGCTTCATAACATAAATCTGGTTGTTTTGTATTTATTTACTTTGATTTTACCATAAATCAGTAAACTTCTCAGAAAGCCTGTGCTGTAATCAGAAGAGTTCTATAAATGTTTTAATGCATGCTTCTACTAAATCTCTAAGAGCAACCTTCCCCTCCTCAGTGATGCAGCAGTAACCTGCAGGGTACGACGTTAAAACTGGGTTTAAATACCCATGGATGTCAGAGCACAGCTCATATAACCTGTAAAATATTTATTTCGTGTAAAAAATCATTCACATTTATATACGCACATCAATCCTCTCGTATACATGTATCTAATATATGCCAATCCTTTTTTATGGTTAATCTAAGTGCTTATCGTCAGCCAGATATGTCCGCTTCTGAAAAACATCGTTTGTTGCCTGAGGATTTAACATTATCGATTAACAGCGTTCAATACGAGTCAATCACAACGAAAGAGTCGTGTGTGGCAAGTTCTTCCAACAACGTCGCTTTAACAATCCAACTATTTATCACAAGCACAGAATTCAATTCACAAAAGATATTGGTTTCCCAACTTTTGTCAACTCTCCAGCGGTAACAAAGCCGGTTTTTAACATGAAGTGTTTTGAAAGTTGTTGAAAAAGGCTTGTTGAGTTTAAGATATTTCGAAAGCTTCTTAATAAAAAAATGTAAACAAAAAGTTTGTTTGTTTGTTTGTTTTGGAATTTCGCACAAAGCTACGCGAGGGCTATCTGTACTAGCCGTCCCTAATTTAGCAGTGTAAGACTAGAGGGAAGGGAGCTAGTCATCACCACCCACCGCCAACTCTTGGGCTACTCTTTGACCAACGAATAGTGGGAGTGACCGTCACATTATAACGCCCCCACGGCTGGGAGGGCGAGCATCTTTGGCGCGACCGGGATGCGAACCCGCGACCCTCAGATTACGAGTCGCACGCCTTAACACGCCATGCCGGGCCCCTGTAAACGAAAGGCCAGTTGACAGTGAATGAAAAGAGTAAATTTTGAAAAACTTCGATTGGTATATTAGATTTCGCACAAAGCTACATGAGGGTTATCTGCGCTAGCCGTCCTTAATTTAGGAATGTAAGACTAGAGGGAAGGCAGCTTGTCATCATCACCCACCTCCAACTCTTGGGCTAGTCTTTTAGCAACGAATGGTGGAATTAATAGTCATTTTATAACGCCCCCAGATTATGAGTCGAGTTCCCTAACCACCTGACTATGCCGTGGTATTGATTAGTGTTCTTATTTTTCAATAATATTTTCTTCAGTTAATTATACAATAAGTTTTGAAAATTGCTATGACCGTTCTGTGCACATTTCAAAATATACTATTTACGATAGATAACAATGTTTTTATTCACAAGCAAATATTACATAAAAAATATATATATGTATCTTTTTTATTTTTTTTTATTTTTTTTATTTTGAAAACCTCAGTACCATGACCGAAGAAGGTCGAAATGTTGTTCACTCCTCTACGCAAAATGTTTTCTCAACCCAAACGAGCCGTTTTTACATATATATTTCTCTACAAGTGGGTTTTCTCGACATCACTGAAGTAAGCCCCTTTGTTGAAAATGTAACTTATAAGTCAGGTATCCATAATATTATTCAAATAAATTTTAATAAATCTTGTGATCAATGTTCTACAAGTTTAAAATTATTTTGTCATACATATATATACACATATATTTATAAAGTTATTTGCTTCCATCTTATCACAAAACAGCCCTAAGTTCCACTCCTCTATAGGAACTGAATATAAAATTATTTGTAACGG
Source organism: Tachypleus tridentatus (assembly GCF_004210375.1). Lineage (NCBI taxonomy): Eukaryota > Metazoa > Arthropoda > Merostomata > Xiphosura > Limulidae > Tachypleus > Tachypleus tridentatus. The sequence continues at coordinate 58,247,688 of NC_134828.1, forward strand.
TTCTAACACTAGATTATCTAAGCATTAAGCAATTTTATTTATGCGGGTTGGCTCTGTTACAGATTACTAGATTATAGAACTGGGTATGAATTCCAACCACAGAACATTCCCTATACTGTGAATGTGTTATACGAGTGTTTGTAAATTCCTTTACTTTGGTGATGAGTGGTATGGTGTCATGGAATGGTGGTTTTATTTCTCTAAGAGTTGTTCAAAATTAAGAAAAGCGGGGACAGCCATAGTAGTGCTGTCATAAAATATAAAACATCTACATATATAAAACTTTTTAAAGTCACAAATTTACAATAAATAACTAAAAGGATAAGAGAAATATTTTTAAAATGGCGGTTAAGTGCAGCATATTTTTAAATGTAAACAATTATTTTTTTCCCAGTTTTGCTGCTTGAGAGTTGACCTCAGACTAATAGTGACAAGACTTATGAAACTATAGCTGTATTTCATCCTTATTTTTCACATTGGAATTTCTATATACTAATATAAGTGTAGAAAGTTTCTTTAGAGAGACGTTTCTCTCTTTATTTAATTGGTTCGGACGGCCTGGCATGGCCAAACGCGTAAGGCGTGCGACTCGTAATCCGAGGGTGGCGGGTTCGCGCCCGCGTCGCGCCAAACATGCTCGCCCTCCCAGCCGTGGGGGCGTAATAATGTGACGGTCAATCCTACTATTAGTTGGTAAAAGAGAAGCCCAAGAGTTGGCGGTGGATGGTGATGATTAGCTGCCTTTCCTCTAGTCTTACACTGCTAAATTAGGGAGGGCTAGCACAGATAGCCCTCGAGTAGCTTTGTGCGAAATTCCAAAAAACAAAACAAACAAACAATTTATTGGTTCGGAATGGCCAGTTGGTTGAGGCACTAAGCTTGTAACCTGAGAGTCGCGGGTTGGAATCTCCTTAACACCAAACATGCTCGTCCTTTTAGCTGTGGGGACGTTATAATATTACAGTTAATCCCACTATTCGTTGGTAAAAAAGGTAGCCCAAGAGTTTGAATTCTCTTTCGTTTTACATTGCTAAATTAGACATGGCTGGCGCAGATAGCTCTCGTGTAGCTTTTTCCAAAATTTCAAAAACAAACAAACAAACCTTATTTATTTTTGTATTTTCCGAAAGGAAGACGGTTATGCAGCTTTGCGTCATTTTTCTAAAAACCTTTCACTGCCAAACCTTGCAGTTGATCATCCTTTTTTGTATCAAAATATCTCTTTGTTTCATTCAAAAATATGTTTTTGAAAAGCTCATCCATTTTCTCTAAAACCTTTTTTCTACTTCTCATAACTTCCAAAAATATGATTAGTTGTCACGAAGAGAGAAAATCGACTAACCAGTTTAAAATAAAATTCCAAAGGTACAACTTTTGAGTCGATTGTTTATATTTATTTAGCTTCTTTTTTCTCACAATGTTTTGACCATGCTCGTGGCCATCATTAAGTAAATATATCTATTTTGTGAAATACTGCTCGAGCATTTTGTTGGAATTTAGAAAGCATATAGAATGACGTCTGTGTTTTCATATAAATTAGGTTTTAGTTTACAAATGATTCGTGTTTATTTTATCTGTTATAGTTGTTCTCATTGCATAATATTTTAAAGTTGTTAACTGGATTTTGATTTCTCGTGCTGCGTTCGTAAACGTGTCATGGGGGATAGTTATGTTTTTTATCTTAATGTGATATTGGATCCCGTAAGAGCTATCTCATCGGTCATTAAAGTTGTTACTATAAGCCTATTGAAGATAGACTTTAATTTTAGTGATCAGTTTTTCATTGAAATTAACTTTGCTTTTTTATGCATGCTTCCGAATGTTTATTATTTATTTGGTTACATGGTTATCATAACAAACTTATTTATGACATTTTGCTTACATAGTTATGATATAAAACCCATTAGTTTATGCATTTTGTTTTCTGTATGTTATTTTGCTTTGCTTTTCTTTGTTATTGAGTTTTTCTTTATACTTGGCTAAAGTTCTAGCAACAGTATATTTATGGAAGTGACATTTGTTAATAAATGTATCAGATATAGATTCTAGTTCGTGTTACAGATTGCTACTACTACATATGTTAAATGCTATCTTGTAAATGTCGAAAACGTATCAGGTTTTTGTTTAGTTGAGTGGGTTGAGTCCCACTTTATATAGTTGATATCATTATTGTATGTTGGAGTTTTTACTGCTGCAACGTTCATGTAATTTAAAACCCAGTTTTCATTTTCATCTTCAAACCCACAAATAAATGGCCTAAGTATTGGCAGCCCCCTGTCAGTTGGATTATGTGAATTGTTTATCAACAAATTACGACTCTACGCTGTCCCACATACTAAATTAGATGCAACAACGACTGGAACAAAATACTCGTGCAGTATTTCACATAACCGAAATAGTTGCCTGATGATGGACGCAGGAGCATTCGAAACATTATAAAAGAAATTTAAATAAAAATAAATATTCCACTCAAAGGCTGTGTAGTTGGACTTTTATTTAAATGTAATTTATGTTTAAGTTTTAAGTGTTAAACTGTCAAGAAACAGTAGCCCAAATATTACTTAAAATTTATAATTACAAAAAATATATAAACTTATATACTTATAATTTTTTTAAACAATACTGGAGTAAGTATAAAATCAAATCTATTTCGGTAAAATAAAGCTGAAATATAATTGCTGCATAGATTTTCCATTTGCCAGTTATTATATTTTAAAGCAAACCTAAAGTGTCAGCGAGGAATAATATTGAGTCTCTTGCTTTTGGACTATTGTTCTGTTTACATTAAATTATCTTTATTTATGTGTTACAATCTTTAACTTTGGTATAAACTGTCAATTGATTAATTCTAAAACAGTTCGTTCTACAAGGTTTTGGACTGTTACTAATATTACAAATATATTTAAGAAACTTCTAAAAGTAAGCTACTAAAATAAACAGTTTTGGTTTGGTGTGAAATATAAACAAAAACGTTTCAGTTTCTAAATTGTTTCTTTCTACTTTTTTGTTTTATTAAGATGCAGAAATGAAAATACAAGTGTTTATTAAGAATTAATACCAGTTTATTTGAATTTGAGGCCCGGCATGGCCAAGCGTGTTAAGGCGTGCGACTCGTAATCTAGGGTCACGGGTTCGCATCCCACTCGCGTCAAACATGCTCGCCCTTTTAGCTGTGGGGGCGTTATAATGGGACGGTCAATCCCACTATTCATTGGTAAAATAGTAGCCTAAGAGTTGGCGGTGGATGGTGATGACTAGCTGACTTCCCTCTAGTCTTACACTGCTAAATTAGGGACGGCTAGCACAGATAGCCCTCGAGTAGCTTTGTGCGAAATTCAAAACAAACAAAATTTGATTTTGTTATTATGATAAATATTCTAATTAACGTGCATGGTAAACCAAAGATAACGTTCTTAAACAAACAAAATCGTTTTCTCTTCAGTATTTAACTCGTAGTTTAAGCTAAGTGCGTTTCTAATAGGCTTTCGTGAGATATATTTTACCATTTCTTTATTTATCTCATAGGTAAGCACAAATAGTTAGACGTATCTTCTCTTCAAATAGTAGCACCGTCTGAGAACTTATAGGAAAGTTAGTAACTGGAGAACTTCGGGAAATATTATGTAGGTCATTTTAACGTGTATTAAACAACAAAACATCCAATGAGATAATATATTTTGGACTATTGAACGTAAGGGAAGACGAGTTACAAAAATAGTTTGTTAGATGAACTGAAGTATAATGTTAGACCTGTTGTAACATATGTTGAAAAGATTAGTATTAGAAATAGAAGAATGCTTCTATGGAGTTCAAAAATTAAACTTTTTGGATCTTCTAGTTTCGTTTTTTTTTAAATACTACTAAAGTCATATGATTAAGTTCACAGCACGGCTTTTGAGTAAATAAATAATGTCGTCTTGGTTGTGCTCAATCTGATTTAAACATCATTTTCGATGAAGATCGCCAAAGATGGTGGCTAGCAAATGGGATAGTGACGGACATATGGTTGACAGAACAGTTGCTATGGCAACCAGTCATTTGAAGTACTCAACGAGAAAACTTAATGACGTGTTGTTGTTTTTGTGTATGTCTTGTTTAGAACTTCGTCCTATTACCAGAATAAAAGGGATATATATATATATTGGATTCAAGACTATTGTTGTTATCCTCTTTAGTAGTTGTAATTTCTCGATTGGATTTTACTACGTGTCACTTGAATTCTCTGACATAAATGTTTTTCAACAAAGTGTTCTCGTCTGAGTTTCAGCTAGAGCATAGGTAATAATTTCTTACGATGTAACTTCAATGTGCTTTTGTTTTGAATCAGTCATATAATTAGTATGTTGTGCTATGTACTCGCGTTCTTCGCCAAAGATATTTTCACAACTTTATGTTTACTGCTAATCGAGAAACCGTACTATGTATCAAGGAATAACTCAGGTTGAAGAATTAGAGTTCTATAGAATTCTGAAATATCTAAGACTTTGGATTTCGACATGTTTAAGTTAAAAGTTAGATATCTATGGTGTGCTCATAGCGGGTATCGAACCCTCACATTTATTGCTATAAGCCCTCAAGCTAGCTGCTGAATCCCAGGAAGCCAATAATTTTTGGTTTTATATAAAAAGTAACTTAGACTCTTATTTTAATTGTTGCAAAATTATTTTTAAATTACTGAGTATTGAAGCAGTATTACACACAGCTAATGTAATAATGTATTACATGTGCATCAAAAATTATACCACACAGGACTGATGCTATCTATTGAATAACCGTAACTATCTTAATAAAGTTTTTAAATTTCGAGTTGTGACACTTAACACTAACGTTTCGTTTTGTCACGAAAAAAAAAAAAAAAGTTTGGTTTCAATTTCGCACAAAGCTACAAGAGGGATATCTCCGCTAGCCGTCCCTAATTTAGCAGTGTAAGAGTAGAGGGAAGGCAGCTTGTCATCACCACCCACCGCCAACTCTTGGGCTACTCTTTTACCAACGAATAGTGGGATTGACCGTCATATTATAACGTCCTCACTGCTGAACGGGCGAGCATGTTTAGCGCGACGCGGGCGCGAACCCGCGACCCTCGGATTACGAGTCGCACGCCTTACGCGCGCGGTCATGCCAGGCCAGGCTGTTTCTCTACATTAAGGTAGAGAAAAATATCACGTGTCGAGTTCGTTTGTTTTGGGAATTTATTGCAAAGCTAGTCGAGGACTACCTGCGCTAGCCATCCCTAATTTATAAGTGATAACTTAGAGGGAAGGCAGTTAACCAACACCGCCAACTTTTGGGTTTCTCTTTTACCAACGGGAAATGGGATTGATCGTAATATTTTAACGCCCTCATGGTTGAAAGGACAAGCATGTTCGATAACGGAATTCAAACTCGTGACTGGCAGATTGTGAGTCGAATGCCCTGCCCTCCTTGCCATGCCATGCTTTCAAGTATCTTATGGCATATTAAATAACACGTGTCTTAGTTTACACAAGATACAATTCTGACATATGTGTGCATCTAACAGTATATTAGTTACATTTGAGGTGTTTGCTAGCATAACTTAAATACGTGTAGTGTCTTTGTAACCATACAACAAACGTTTTCAATGTTTGTGAAGCTGTATTAAACAGAAGTTTAGCGTGTATGTTCTTTCAAATTAACTACATCGACAAGATAACTGCTCAAAGAAAAATATAAATTTGTTTAACATTCTAAACATTTTAACATAAAAAACATGAATTCCAACCCCAGTCTGTTGTACAAACTATCCAACGATTAGTTGTCTTTGTGATTGATTCCATGATAGGTAGTTCTAACTTCATTGAGCCTTGACCACGTTGTTACCGAAACATTCAGCTGACGTACAGAGCATGGGGAGATGGATACGTGTACCTTTTCATGATTTAATAATATGTGGAGAGAATAAAATATTAAGGTCGAAATAACTAGTTTCGACCTTAACCAATAATGCCAATTTCAACGTTCATTTTGTTTTCTCTTGTTTCAACACCTCGGACCGATTGTTGTTGTTTTGTTTTTTATTTCGCGCAAAGCTACTCGAGGGCTATCTGCGCTAGCCGTCCCTAATTTATCAGTGTAAAACTAGAGGACAGGTAGTTAGTCAAGTTGGTCATCACCACCCGCCGTCAACTCTTGGGCTACTCTTTTACCAACTAATAGTGGGATTGACCGTCACATTATAACGCCCCCACGGCTGAAAGGGCGAGCATGTTTGGTGCGACCCTCGGATTACGAGTAGAACGCCTTAACACACTTGGCCATGCCGGGCCACACCTCGGACCGATCAGCTGATGTATAGAAAGGTGTAATTATATCTCTGCTTTTCGATTTCTCCCTGTGTTCGTTATGGTTATGTATGTTTTTGTATTGTCATAGTTTTGTTTTAATGTATTTAAGTTTTGCTTTATCTGTCTTTTTAGTTTTATTTTTTCTGAATAAATGTCATGTTTTTCTTTGTTTTTTCTATCGTTATCATTGCGTCTATACCGATGGAATTAGTTTTGTAACACCTTTACGTATGAAATACGAAGTCTTTTATGACAAAAGCCTACTTTCTTGAGGTCACATGTTTCATAACTATAAACTACATATGCATGAGCTAACATTTTACCACCGATTGATGGAAAAATATTGAAGGATTATAATTCATTACTTATGTGACATAGTAGAAAGGATTATTTTCCGATTAATATTTAATTTTATGGTTAATTTTATTAATGTCTGAATTTCAGATTTATCATGTGATTAATAAGGCGCGTGCAAGCTGGACGTGAGGAGTGGTGTAGCTTTCGAATCGCCAGTTTGACCACAGTGCACTAAATTATATTTAGATCTAAATTCTATTAGATCTAAATATTTGATTAATTTGTCGGATTAATTCTATTTCGTTTCTGCTTTAAACCGCTGTAATATGTAAAAGAAAAATCAAGTGATTGGAATGGAATTAGAATTTTTAACATGATCGGCGTATTATTCGCTCATAGTCAAAAATGACTAGCATGCAGGTATATCTGCCTTTAACTTTAGACTAACAATTGACCAAGAAGAAGGCAGCTAGCCAGTAACACTAACTGTGGTATGGGCGTTGTTTTGCTCTCTGACCCGAATGATGGGATTAAAATTCACTGAAGTGTAACGAGCGTGCTCAGCTACGTTACATCTCGAACTTTGAATCCTTCTATCCGCAGCTTGAAAGGTCATTAACTATATCACACCTAGCCGAAACAAAGAAATATTGTATATTCTATACCATAATACTTTATAATAACTTTGGCAATCGTGGTTACATGGAAAACGTAGCATAACCTAAAATACTACACAGGAGTCCTTAAATCTTGAAATGCATACACAAGAAATCTCTATTTTTTAAAACAGAGAGGTATATTTTGTTGACCGATTTAAAAATGAGACATTTTTTTATTTGCACTTTGTGATGTTGGAATGATTATTTTATCTGAAATAGGAAAAACTTATTCATTAGAAGTTGGAGTACCCATATGTTAGTTATGTAAATTCATATTTAACGACAGGTTCTCTTAGAACATGAAAAGTTTCTTCTCTTATACATAAATGTTAAAAAACGCCCAAAATAACAGCAAAAAAAACAAAGTTTTGAATTTATCTCAAAATAGACTCAACAGACCTTCATACTAAATGTAGTGAAGATCCATCCACAGGAAGTGATGTAATGATAAAAAACGAAAAGACGATCACAAAAACCGTAAACAACAAAACTGAAAGTATGTAAAACTCACGCATGGACCTAATAAACGTCCCAACCAATTTTGATGACCATCCATTCACACCCTGCCAATAACATGAACGTACAACAGACAATAGAAGTACTATTGTACTTATATAGATTACCTGTATAATTTCACATGTTACAGTGGTACACAAACGGTAAAAAATTTAAGTACCAGCTTGTATGTAAAACAAACTACCAACGATGAAACATCTTCTGTCAAACGCTTATACGACATTGGTTATAATCTTTTCTTGAACATCTATGGCATATTGAGACTGGAAGAGATCCTACTGTGAATGTTTGACGTTTGCTTTCAGTCAATCAATCAAAATAGAACCTTTTCTTGTGTAAAGAATGACAGAAGAAGATTCATAAGTTTTCAGATTGAAGTCAACTTCCTGAGCCACTATTGAAAATTTGTAACATGTAAGAGAACTTGAAGAAAAGACGCTACTGTCTTTATTTAAAATAAATATTTTATAAAATTTATTTTATTTTCGTTTTGTTGTTTTTAACATAAAGCTACACAATAAGTCAACGAAATACTCTGTCCAACAAGAAAAATCAAACACCACATTTTAATGTTGTGTATCTGTAAAATTACAGGAATATTAAGTAAAAGTAAAGTAAAAACAAACTAACAAATAAAATGTAATGATTTTTAAAAAATTAACTGGCATAAACGTTATACAGATTATAATTTTCTGTGATGCTTTCCTTAAACTGATAGTTCTGTTTGGTCAAATGCTGCTATTTTGTACCCTCTTTATCCGGGTTGTTTGTCTTATTTGACATATATAAGACATTAGTTATTCGGCTGTATTAATTCTGTAAAATGTCTTTATCTAACACAAATTCTGATTGTGTGAATTTCTACTTAGGTTGTCTTTCCTTAAGACTTGGATATTCGAGTGTACTACATAGAATTTAGGTCTCTTTCGTTAAAGCTTTATTTTGTGAATGTTCGAATGTTCTACATAAAACATAAAGATGACTTAGGCAATAACTCATTAATACTTCATCATGCAGTGTATAATGTTATTCATTGTTTCTCTGCATTAGTCTGTCGTCGTGGTAGAATACTAGTTTCACAGACCGAAAGTTTGCTCCAGATTTTGTAATCATCATAACAAGCTACCAATATATATTTGTTACTTAGCCATAAACTTCTTATCTAGAAATGCATAAACTTTTGATAAAATACGCATAAATGCAAACATTTGTTACTTGATAAATTCATTTTTTACTTTATAATGCATGTATTTCATAATACATGTATTTTTTCTTTAAAGTTTTGCATTTCTCTCTGACATGAAAATGCTTTTGTTTTCCTTTTTTGAATTGTTTAATATTTTAAAAGAAAATGCTGTTACAGGTTTATCACCACGATGAAACTTCATGAAATGAATAACATCAACATTGTATAACATTGAAGAAATTGTGATAAATTAGGGTTATCATACTACAGCAAGTAAAGATTACTTATTAAACCCTAGATAGCCTGCTTGTCTTTATCACTGCAGATATATCATGTGTTGCTGCCTTTAGTTTATAACGCAACATGATTCTTTCTTATTGCTACAGATATATATATATATATATAACTTGTGTTATTGAGGAAAATATTTTCAGAGTTACCGAACCGAAGTTTTCACAAAATATATTAAATAACCAGAGAGTTGTTCCAGGAACATATAAGAGCACGCGGGAATTACGGTAAAATATGATTTATCTTTCCTTCAAAGAAATCAAAATATGAACAAATATTTCCTTATATTTACAGATTACAGCATTGTTCGTTTATAATTCTTACTATTCTTTGATAGGAGGAAAACAGATGAACCTACTCTACCTTTAAAGTTATTGCACTTATAAAATTCTGGTTTAAAAACATTTAGCTAAAACTTCATCTTTATCTCTGGTTAATATTTATTCTTCGTGTAATTGCTTTTATTTGGAAGTTAAATGAAAAAAACAAACGTATATGTTATTCCTGGCGACCTGCTAACAGTCGCCCTCGGTTATTTGAGTCGGTTGACTTCGGAACACTTGCATTAAACATCTGTGGATGAGTGAGTCTTTCGGTTAGCTTAAGCCTGTACCATCCTTTCTCTTGATAGTTTTAATGTTCTACCACAATCGCTTATATTTTAGTTCATGTTGGTTTTAATATTTTACTATAATCCAGCCCCTATTTGTGTTCATGATAGTTTTAATACACTACCATAATCCAGTCCCATACTTGAGTTCATGATAGTTTTAATATACTACCATAATCCAGTACCATACTTGAGTTCATGATAGTTTTAATATACTACCATAATCCAGTACCATACTTGTGTTCATGATAGTTTTAATATACTACTATAATCCAGTCCCATACTTGTGTTCGTGATAGTTTTAATATACTACCATAATCCAGTTCTCTCTATATGCTGCTACACATTATCGAATATTTTTTGTTTAATAATATATTCGAAATATGTAAAATGAATTGTTCCGGTCCAGTGTCTATTAATGGAAGTAGTTTTATTTTCAGATTTTAATCCTCACTTCGCATGTTCTAACACCACACATACCTGCGAGATTCCACATATTTCGCCCATACCAAGCTTTCTTCTTCTTGGATATACCTAGTGGGGCTTCATGCAACTATTGTAATGAGAATTGTGGGATCGGGTGATCACCTAAAGCACAAGAATACAGAAGACAGACTCGCGTTGCCTCACCAAACCTGACTTCATTACTGCTACAGTTTTCTTCCACTGAGCACATCAGGGAGTGTGAAAATGCAACTGGAGTGATAATGAAAATTTGACGTTAGTAGTATCTCAAATATATATGGTTTATTGTTAAAGGGATATGTCGTTTGTGGTGTTCAGAAACATACATAAAACACTGGTACCGATATTTTTATGTTTGGGTGTATTCAAAGAATTTTAAATATTTACAGAAATATAAATAATGAAATAAAATTATATTCACCCGAGGGAAAGCTATCAGAAAAATTACGTTCCCTCGTGCAACTTTGCACTTTTCTTATGAATTGTTGTTGTTGTTTTATTTAATCCACACAATTCACTTTCATTGGCCATAACTAAACGAATACAGATGGGTTGTGCATTCCTTATAGGGAAAACCAACTAAAAACAAGAGAAATTTCTCACACAAAGTTAAATTTCTCGGTAATACAGGAATATAATATTTAGATCCCTGGTTATATCGAAACAAAGTCAAAGTACCATGAAATATAATAGGTGAAAAGAAAAGAACTTTATATTTTGACCTCATGACATTAACAATAAATGAATTAATTCGTTACAAGTTTATTACCAATTGGCAAAACCACACCTGAAGTACTTCTGAAAATATTTGCTTTTGTCAATGAATTAGTTTTTCTAAAAAACGTCCCTTCACAAATTTAGCATAAATTTAGTCTGCAGGACTACAGAATTTCTTAGAATAAGATCACACAGATACAGAGCCAGAAGTACAGTTTCATATTTTTAGGATTATTTCTTACAGTCTATCATAAAATATTTTATAAACGACAGCAAAACAAAACGTTTAAGGCGTCATGTACTCCGACTTCTCCAAATCTGGGTCAGACTGACATTGTCAATTCATGGATACATCTTGAGTATAAGTACAATTTTAATACACTTAATTATTTGTATACAACGAACGTGTTTTTGATTGACTGTGGATATATTACACACCAATTAGCTTTACCTAATATGACCACATTGAATAACTTGATTTAACCACATAATCTAACTTAACTACCTAATCTGACCTCTTAGCCTAGCCTAATCTACCTTAACTACATAGCCTAACTTGATCATACCACTTAATCTAACGTAACTACCTAGCCTGACCACTTAGACTTGCTTTACCTAACCTAATCACATAGCCTAACCAAATAACTTAACTATATTGTCTAATATATCCTTCTCACATAGGCTAATATAATCTAACCACCTACCCTTACCATAGGTAACCTAACGATATAGCCTGTCGAAGAGCAAGAGACTTTCGTTTTGTCGTTTTCGTATGAAACAGCACAAGCAACATTTGTTTCTATGACTGAACAAAATCGTAACACTTATGTTGTTAGCCTTCAAGTTACTCTCACGATAAAAAGTAATTTGTTGGAAACAAATTAGAAGCTGAGGAGCGCTGCAGAATGTTAACATTAAGACAACTAATTGAAGAACGTTGCAGAATTTTGACATGTAAAATGTCTAGTTGAGAAATACTGCAGAATGTTTAAGTTTCAAATAACTACTGGAGGAACTTTACGTGATGTTGACACTTAAAGTAACTCGTTGATAAATTCTGTATAATAACATCTAAAACAACTACTTGAGGAACACTGCATAATACTTACGTTTAAAATGAGTGGTTAAGAAACGCTGCAAATTCTTCCTTTATAAATAACTAGTTGATAAACGTTGTAAAACTTTTAAAAAGAAGAATTTATCTATATTTTTATCAATAACTACATAGCTATCGCACCAAAATAAACCACGAAGTCAGATATGTTAGCAAAAACACAGAACCCTTCATTTATATTACAAGCAATTTAATATATATTGACTTATAAGTAAATGTTAAACACTAGAATACTTCCATGAAACACAGACAGTTTTATTCACCCGATGTTTTGCTTTAACGCTGTCGAGTCGAAATGCTCAGTACATAAACAAACAGTCTGTCAATATAGAGTTCTTAAGCACTATGGGAACATGGATACGCCACAATCTGCCTAAAATGTTCCTTAATGGCATGTTTGGTTAATAAAATGATACGTGTACGTGAACAAAATAAGTTTTCTTATGTTACTTCCTAACTACTTATATACATATTTCCATAAGCATACAATAACATTTCAACTAATAACTGTTTAGTGTCCGCTGCTCACATTGAGGTATTTTCGTTCACCTTTACAGCTCGTCAGGCTGTAAAACTTATTCAAAATTCGTTTTATCTTCTTTTTGTATCAGCAAGTTGATGATATTTCACAAACATCTGGCTGTTGGTTAATTTTATACTCAGTTAATCAAATTTTTTACTCGTCCATTACTGTTCGTACAAGAACTATGATCCAGGTCTTGTGATACACTTCTAAATGATTCTTCCATAGCCAATCGCAATTTCTATTGTAACAGCTTTCCTCGCAGGATAGCGAGATGACACACATCTCATCAAACTTTCCACTGATTACCCAGTGTTCACTGGCTTCCAAGGCTAAATGCACAGAAGTCCATGCACGTCAAGTAGATTCAAAGTATATCGGTAAAAGAGATGGTAAGAGCACCTGTTTTATTCTTTTTATTCTTTAGATAAACACTGCCGTAGGTTTAGAACGTGTAACTTGACGCTGGTCACAACTTGTATAATTTATGTGAACACGTCCTCTAGATAGTAATTAGACTTATCCTTTGCTTTGTGTTGTACTTTTCCCATTATCTAAGAAAACTGTCAAAACCATAACGATCCATTAAATGCTTGATTTACTTTATCTGTACCATAATTGAACACCCTTATCACATGGTAGTCAGTTAGAAATTTTCACTTGGTGTCCCGATTATTGAAGTACATCTAGCATGGTCCATTTTTGTAACGTACAAAGAACTTTCATTCAGTTTTCTCTACTTTTTTTCCGACATAGTAATTTAGATATTCATGACTCGTTCTTATTTGCATATTCAAGATCGATGTGAATTATATTACGACTAAGATAACTGCAGCTTCTAAGAAATAACCTTCTAGATGGAGGTTTCCTGGATGATCTGCTAATTCTGGTAATGGAGTATCAGTACTACTTGTGGAGGAATGTTATGTGGGTAGTTTTGCTGAGCTTCCATTCGTCGAGATTTTTAATCTACAGTCGTGTATAATAATGGTGTGCCTTGAACGTTTGCATTTTCTTGTTATTTTACTATTCGAATATTTCTCCTCGGAAAGGTTATGACGTAGCCATAATTACTAATGGAGGTATTGTATTGTCGAATAGTCAGAAAATTGCTGTGAACCAAATATGTACTGAACAAGTACAGCACACCATGGTTTGTAGCTACACATTATTAGAATATGTAAATATTCTTGTAAAGTGTAATATTAACTTTCAAAGCTCCCGATAAGGAAAAGCAATCCAATCAACATATAGGTGGTAATACGTAACATATTTCTTCAATATATTGCTAGAGTGAACACTTATACTTCATGTACGAAATATTTTTATTTGGTCGTGGGATTTTGTATTCGAATGTACAAATTCTATGTAATGTAAAAACAGTGTAACGTGTTTAAAGTAATTGGAACAGTTAGGTAACCAATATAGACTACTCACGTGTGATGTTAAGTATGCAGAGTTCTTGAGGAATATAATGACCGTTTGGGGTGTCTCAATGGTTGCGAGGTTAAACTTATTCCACAACGGGTGATACTCACCAATTTCCTCTAGTACAAAAGATATTTTGAGCCGAATGGTGTGATGGAAATTGGTAAAGCGATCGATTATCCAGGAAGAAACACTAGATCTTTTGAAACCTGAGTATCGTAGCTGATGTTAAAACTGGACAAGATAACGGCACCGGTATTTTAAGCATCTATAAATAAATGATGAGATTTAATCTTAACGCATAAATCATGTTATCTGAGGTAAGGTACTGAGGGATGACAGATTCACTTCCCTAGTACCTACATCTGTGTAAGACATATATGACCCTTTCCATACTGATATTGTGATATCTTCCAAAATATTTTTTACTCCTTTTTTCATTTTTACATAGTTTAAATTATATGAAGCTCGCACTTGTTATTTTAATTATATGAATTTGCAGTATTTTCGAAATGTTAATTTTTCTTATTTCACACGAACAACACTTTTTGACAGATGTTGTTTCTTCATCATAACGTTGCTAAGGTAGTGTACGCGTGTGTGTGTCATTCATTATTAGTCTGAGTTATTCTTTTGATTATCATTAAGTGATAATGAATCCCTCTGAAACCTACTGAGCGACTCTGTAAATTCTCAGAGGTTAATAGAAGGCATAGATATTTCTCGAATCTTTTTTATTTTATTTTTGTCTCTGTAATTTATTTTTCCATAGATATAAATTTAGGACTGGAATTTGGAACGTGCCCAATGTAAATATTTTTATCGTAGCTGGTATATTTCTCTATGTTTTACGAACGCTGTTGCCCTTTTCATACACAGAAACTCTTATTTTTCCTTCCTCTTTTTATACTGGTTGTTTAGAATTTCCCGCAAAGCTGAACATAGCTGTTCCCATTTTGAACTGCTGGGCTAAAGAAGGCACTTATTAATTATCATTCACAGTCAGCTTTTGGGCTAGTCTTTGCATTTTCAATAGCAGGATTTTAACGTGTCTTTTACGACACTCCCACCCCAAGATCGAAGCATATTTAAGCGGTAATGTGACACGAACCATAAACCTTCAGATTTACAGTGTGGGCTAACCACTGAAACACACTCGACTCTTATTTATGATGAATTCCTTTATCTTAGTACTGTGATTTACTAACTAAAACCAGAGCTTCTTCATTAATCTTTATTTTTGTATCGGATTAGTGTAGCCCTTCCTTTTGGTTTCATAATGACATAAAATCTGCCTTCAATTAGGGATGAGTTAAAATACTTTAAATCGTTTTTTCAAGATAAATGCTTTTGTTTAGAGAAGGTAACAAAACACAAAGATCTTGTTACTTTAAAATGTAGCACAGAAATAGTTCCTCTTTTATTTCACGTCCAGTGTGTGTGTGTGTGTGTGTGTGTACGTGTGCGTTCTTATAGCAAAGCCACATCAAGCTATCTGCTGTGTCCACCGAAGGTAATCTAGCCCTCGATTATAGCGTTATAAGCCCGAAGACTTACCGTTGTTCCAGTGAGGGCATTTAATGTCCAATCTGTCTATATACGTCCCTTTTAGGAGTATGCTTGTTTTGTTTACTTGATGGCAGTGAATTTATAGGAACAATATATGAAACAATAATTTTTCGGCCAAAAGAGTAAAGCGATACTGGCTTCATTAAACCTAAAAATAAAAGTAAAAATACTTTGTGACGTCGTTATTGAAACAATGTTGTTGGAGATTATACATGAAACATGAAAAACAGTTGGTTTTACAAGTCACTTTATTCAATCGTATCATTGTTATAGCGTCTTTTTTTACGAGTTACAGCTTTTCACTACATTAAAAAACTAAGGTCCAAGGACTGAGCAGGGACAGCATGAAGACTTGATGAATCACTTCCCACTTCTTCTTAATGTATTTTTAGAAAAAAAAATGACAGATGTTACTGCACAACATCAGGATTTGAGCCACATGCAGATGTAAAAACAGAGCATTCACAACAACAACTGGCAATGAAATATAGTTTGCAGAGATTCCTAAAACACAATACCAAACATATATATATATAATACATAAATATTTTATATTTTTATACAGTAAACGACAACTTTGTTTCAAACATTAAATATCCTTCTTTTTCGTGCGGTCTGTATGGTTGATTTTTTCTAGTTTATTTTCAGAAACAACCTAAATTGAAATTGACACAAAAAGTGTACTTTCCAAACACTTTTAAGTTTGTTATAAATTCTTAATGTGAACAATTAGTTTACAAAAGCAGATAAAAAGTAAAAGTTATTCTTAATAGACGAGCATTGGGAACAGTTTTAGCTAACCTATTTTAATCCCAAAGAAAGTCAATTAGTTGAAACTCACCTTCTGATGCTATGTTTACTTTAACCAAATTTTTTGTCTAAAATATAGATTTTCGTGAGCTATATGTGGCCTGTTTAGGATAAAATATAACTTTTTAATCTGAGTACAGCTGCATCGATAGAAAAGGATGATAAAAATAGCTGCCAGAAACACAAGTGTGTAAAGAGTTAAAATAACCCGAATATCGAATATACATTAAAATAATGACTTGCAAGCTTTGAAATACTCCGACATTATTTAACTGTTCACTGTTTTATCATGATCAGTTTTCTGTTTCAACTGATCTCACGACCTTAAAAATGTATGGTATTGTTAAAAATTTTCTTCTTATGATGGTTCACTATAATGATAACTAATCCATTGTATTTAAATTATGACATAATTGTTTTTTTTTCAGTTTCCGTAAAAATTAATATCGTATAAATGCGAACATTATTTTCTAATTATGTGACATTAAATAAATACATTTATTTTTTGTCATGTAAAACAAATATACTGTTCACACTTTGAACCTTATTTAATTATACTGGCATCAGAACCAAAAACAACAAGTAATTTAAACCTGTTTGGCAGTCTAACGTACCTGAATAACAACTTAGTTTCTGTTCTAAGATCTATACATATTATAACTGTTGTTTAATTCGATAAGAAGTTTGAACTCTGTAACAAATTAATAAAAACAATTATTAAAGTGAAAAATACGACCAAACTTTTAAAAATAGTTTTTGTTTAAAAAACCAGACTACAAAAACACCAACATTCAGTAGAAATGTATCATTTATATTCTTAATGACCTAAGGCATTTCATCAAATAGCTGTTCTTATGTAAAGTCAAAATAACACATTGCAACGTTACAAATATACTTCAAACGAATAAGTGCTAAAGAACTCATTGTAACGTTACAAATATACTTTAAACGAATAAGTGCTAAACAATTCATTGTAACGTTACAAATATACTTCAAATGAATAAGTGCTAAACAACTCATTGTAACGTTACAAATACTTTAAACGGATAAGTGTTAAGCAACTCATTGTAACATTGCAAATACTTCAAACGGGTAAGTGTTAAACAACTCATGTAAAGTTACAAATACTTCAAACGAATAAGTGTTAAACAACATATTATAACGTTACAAATATACTTTAAACGGATAAGTGTTAAACAACTCATTGTAACGTTACAAATACTTGATTGTTTGTTTGTTTGTTTTGGAATTTCGCACAAAGCTACTCGAGGGCTATCTGTGCTAGCCGTCCCTAATTTAGCAGTGTAAGACTAGAGGGAAGGCAGCTAGTCATCACCACCCACCGCCAACTCTTGGGCTACTCTTTTACCAACGAATGGTGGGATTGACCGTCACATTATACACCACCACGGCTGGGAGGGCGAGCATGTTTAGCGCGACGCGAGCACGAACCCGCGACCCTCGGATTACGAGTCGCACGCCTTACCCGCTTGGCCATGCCAGGCCTACAAATACTTGAAACGAATAAGTGTTAAACAACATATTGTAACGTTTCAAATATACTTCAAACGGATAAGTGTTAAACAACTCATTGTAACCTTACAAATACTTGAAACGGATAAGTGTTAAACAACTCATTGTAAAGTTACAAATACTTCAAACGGGTAAGTGTTAAACAACTCATTGTAAAGTTACAAATACTGCAAACGGATAAGTGTTAAACAACACATTGTAACGTTACAAATACTTCAAACGGATAAGTGTTAAACAACTCATTTGTAACGTTACAAATACTGCAAACGGATAAGTGTTAAACAACACATTGTAACGTTACAAATACTTCAAACGGATAAGTGTTAAACAACTCATTTGTAACGTTACAAATACTGCAAACGGATAAGTATTAAGCAATAACAAAACATTTCTTTTACCTGCACACTCTCTTCAAGAACAAACATAGATATGGTAGTTGCTTAGCAGTGTCTATAGTACAGCAGTTTCATACTCACATCATCTGTTCGAAATATGTCTTCATGTCCACTATCAAACATTCTAAGTAAAAGTATTTCCCGTAAAATCATTATTTTTATTTGTTCCTTAATTTAATCATTGCTAATCCATATAAGGAACACCCTAAGCAAAAATATTTCCCAAGTTAACAGTATTTGTTCTATTAATTCTACTACTTTTGGTTTTTATCAGAAACATCCCCAAAAAAGTTATTTCCCAGATCTTACTTATTTGTTTTTTTTCTCTAACTTCTGTTTTATATAAAGTTTTAATCCAATAGTTCTGAAGCACGTGTCAGTCTTTAAAAAACTCATTTCTTCAAGCTCATTGTTTTTGCTTTTAGTCGTCCTACATGAAGTTTCCGGTTGAATGCCAGACACAGTTGAACGTTTCAAACTATTTGTTGTTCGCCCTTTATTTACTGGGTTGAACGTGGTCAGTTAATAATAAACCGTACTTCTGTTCTGACGATCACTGCCTGTAGTGAACATCAAATGATCTTATTGTTTATTAGTTACCTAAGTGATCATAAGTGAACATTCACAACACTTGTAGTATGCCATTTCTACCTCATTGATTAACTTTTCCACATAACGTTTTAACTTATTCGCTAGTACGCACTTCTGTTTCTCAAGAAAGATGTTTTCCCCGATACAAAGTCTGTTACTTTTGTGATGGGCGTTTCCTATTATATACCGTCTTGACGTTTCTTGAACGCATTTCTTTCTGAACCATTATATCTTCCGATAGATTTTCTGAAAAAAGTGCTAGAGTGTTCTTTTCATCGGGATGATTATTCACGAATGAAATATCTCTTCTAATTACACATTTCCTCATGTGTAAATAGTACGCTTATTTTAGTATTTCGAAATCCCTATATTTTTTTAACTCCTCTCAGTATTAAACAAGCTTGTCATTAAAACAAAGTGTTGGTTGGTTCATAATTTACTGGTAATCTCATCAAAATATCGTCGTTTTCAAACCATCCAATTATTATAATAGTTTCACAAACTTACTCCTGTACAGACAGACTTTAGAGTCGGAAGTCCTTGTATGACATATTTAATGGTTTGGAAACCATACTAGAAAATGCAATTAATAATGAGATTTAACGGTCCAGTGCCAACGTAGTGCCCATACTAGTGCCTCTGTGCAGAGTACTACCAGAGCACTGATAGAGTGAAGAACCCCCAAGGCTACAAGGTTTCTGTCGTTCCCACCTAAAGCCATGCAAGCTAGTACTAGTAAAAGCAGTGAAGCTAATACGCAAGCTAGAGTCGGCAATAAAGGTCGAATGACCTGCAGCAGTGTCGCCTGACGAGAGCCACCGGACCCGAAAAATAGCGTTGAACTGCCAGCAAGAGCGGCATGAAACTGTCGGCGGGAAGCCTGCATGTGAAGAGCTGCAGCCAGAACAGTGAGAGCCCCAGCAGGAATTCCAAACCCCAGAGTTGGCCTAGTGGTTGGATCCAAGCAAGCCACGGTACCGAATAGTACAGTTACAATACCAGCTACTATCTGGGTCACCCTCAGTCGAAGAAGAACCGCGAAAGGTCTGCTAGCCACGAGGGGCAACGAAGTGGTCTCTTCGGAGCCAGAAAGAGACGTCGATCTGGAACAGAAAGACATTGGTAACCGGAGTTGAACTCGGCGTTCGGACTTTTCAGGAACGGCATCATTAGGTCGGTCGTCTACTGCTCCTGCCGCGGGTTCGTCGAGCGGTGCAGTCACCGACAGTGTCGGACGCGCAGGGCTCAGTGTTGTGCTCGCGGCAGATTCGTTGATAAAAAATGTGTAAACTTCACCGTTACGTATTAGGAATACTGCTCTTAACTGCTTCTTTTCCTTGCAACTATCATTTTCGGATCGTGATGTCGAGTATTCGGTTAGAGAAATGGAATTATCTGAAGCGCGCGGGTCCTCCACCGTGGCAACTAGTTGAAAGTAGCATAGAAATCACTTAGGATTATTTAACTAAGTTGTCTGAATTTTCGCTATGGTAACACTTTGATTACACACAACTGGAAATCAAAGGAAACCACGGGCGATCAACTTCTTTCTCTGTCAGTCACAAACAACAAATTGAAGCGTATCTCACTTGCTGTGGCACGTGATCAAATTCGATAACCATACGTAATCGCCACCAAGCGGAAATCGTTGGAACTGATGCTACTTGTAGCTTTCCCTCTGAGAAGGTCACCCGCTGGTTCAGCGGTAAGATTAAGGTTTTATGATGTTAAAATAAGAAATTCGATTAAGCCCGGTGGACACAGTAGATAAATATTCCACTATGTAGCTTTGCATTTAACAACAAACAATCTCATGGGAAAGTATGTATTTTGTTTTGACACTTCGCTTTAACTCAAATAACCTCACAAACAAAACAAGAAAATGTTTAAACTGTATAAAAATGTGATAGGTCTGACTCAAGAAGATTAATTTCGACGCTTAATATGTGGTAACTAAGCAGAAATCGAGGCATTCTAAGCAAACCACTGAGTAAACCTCTATAATTGTAAAACTGATACTGAGTAAACTAAATCACTTAATTGAACCTTAGATAATAATATTAGTTTGATATTGAAATACCAAAGTGACATATATTAAATAAGTTTATTAAGGTTAAAACGACACTTGTGTAAGTTCCTCGTTTACTTTACAAAATAAATTACTCACTAAATACTTTATTGTAAATTGAGACTAGAAAAAGTCTCATTTCTAGATATTTTGGTGTGTAGCATTAATAATTCTTTTTTTGTTTTTGTTTCAACATTTGAGTTATTATGGTAATATTAATCCGTCTTTTATATTTAGTTTTAACAAGTTACTGGCGAAACTTGGCAGAAGGTACTTTAATTGTTTATTTTTTAATTTTGTTTAAAAATATTCCCTAGCCTTATTGTGAATTGAAGAGACTTATTGAAAGCAACGACGAAATAAATTGTGAATCGTCGTGCATAATGTGGTTATACGTTGTAATTGAAAAACGTTTTAATGTCTAAATGTTTCTACTTATCCATCCTCTAATAGTTTAAATATGCAGAAGTACCAGAATGCGTAATTTTGTCATAAAATATAGTGTCTATATTATAAATATTATTCAAAATAACAAATAATTTTATTCGAGAATAGAATGAATAGCGACTGCGCATGTTTCTTCCCTTTTTGTTGGCTCATAAAGACCGACTCTTTCTGCAGTGCACCTAACTAAATAGTCAGTTATACGATCAAACACGACATTGAGAAACCCTGGCCTCCTGTTGGTTGGTTAATTTTAAGAATGAGTGAACTTTAAAAGATTTAGTTCTTTAAAGCAGCTGGCCCAGCATGGCAAGGTGGGTTAAGGCGTTCGACTTGTAATCTGAGGGTCGCGGGTTCAAATCTCAATCACCCCAAACATGCTCGCCCTTTCAGCCTAGGGGGCGTTATATCTGATGGTCAATCCCACTACTAGTTGGAAAAATATTGGCGCAAGAGTTGGCGATGGGTGGTCATGACTAGCTGCCTTCCTACTGTCTTCCCTCTAGTCTTACACTGCTAAATTAGGGACAGTTATCTCGAATAGCTTTGCGCGAAATTAAAAAAAAAAGCAAACAAAAACAAACTTTAAAGCAGGAGTACGAGGGTGAAACTGGACAGACAATTTTATATCCACAAAAGATCTCTGAGTATTTCTAATCATTAATTATGTACTATAATTGAAATAAAGAAATTGCTAAATGCTTCTGTATAAATCATTCTTATTTTAAAAATGACTTCGTACCTTTTTAGTCATCGTTTATGAAAAAAGCTTTGTCATTTTGTTTTGGTTTTGGTTTTAGTAATAGGTAAACTATTATATTGTTGCAAAATAAACGAAACAACTTGAAGGAATTGAGCAGCATTATTTCTACATAGGACTTAAAGTTACCCTCAATATTATTAAATGTTTGAAAGGAAGAAAATCAATATAATATTGAAATACTATGAAGAAAGAAGCGAAACATCCAAGTTATTTCATTCATACTGGGAGATCTTGCTAAAAATGATTTGTTCAGTGTGAAAAGCTAATAATCCTCATTTGGAAGGCGAAACCGTTTCTAATCAGATTGAACAATGTCTTTTAGGAACTTCGACCTTTACATACTTTTGTACTATACTTTTTGTTGTCCATTTACTTATTGAAATTAAAAAATGTGAAAAAGGTTATATTAGATTGCTTATTTTGAATTTCGCACAAAGCTACACGAGGGCTATTTGTGCTAGCCGTCCCTAATTTTGCAGTGTAAGACTAAAGGAAAGGCAGCTAGTCATCACCACCCACCCGCTAACTCTTGGGTTACTCTTTTACCAATGAGTAGTGGGATTGACTGTCACATTATAAAGTCCCCACGGCTGAAAGGGTGGGCATGTTTGGTGTGATGAGGATTCGAACCCTGAACCTTCAGATTACGAGTCGAGCGTAATCTCGACTTTTTATCATATTTAATATGATAAAATGTGACTACAATTTTTAGAGTTTTGCACACAACTTCGTAAAAATCGTGTAATTTCTGTGGCCTTATATCATGATTTCATGTGTCGTCCTGCAAATACAACCACCGGTTTCTCTAAAGTTCGAATATAATTTAAACTCATGCAAGCAACATTTCTAATATGAGTTCAACCAATGCACGTCTATTCGTGAAGAGATTTCATTTGAAACAGGTTAGTGTTAGCTCGTCGTTTCATCAAAAAATTCATTAGTTTTTACACAGTTCTCGAACCTGATAAAGGAAAGTTAAGTAGTCATCATTTCAACGTTAAAGTTATCTTAACCACTTAACCACTCTAACACGGGAGTAATAAAAACTGTTGGGCAGCGAAAGCCTCAAATACGGTAACCACAGTGGTATTGAAAGTTACTATAGCAACTCCTTACACATGAACAGTAAAAATCCTTTTTATAAAGAGAAAGTGTAGAGAAGATAATAAGTGTGTAAGTATTCAAATAAGAATTATCATTTCTCATCCTAATACTTCGAATTAACCACATTCAGATATAAACGAAGAAAGGGGTGGATTTGGGGCGTCATTCCTTAAGCTACATAGGCAGCTTTCCATCATGTTGTCATTCTGTGACTAAAAGTTTTGTGGCTGTACGCTTGTCAAAGTATGTAAAACTGTATGATATTATTGTATTGATTGACGTAACTCACGCGAAAGAATCATTTGGAGGTGTTTTCTGTGGAGGAGTTCTAGTAAAACAAGTTGTAGGGTAAACAAAAACATACAGAGGTAGTTTAGTGTACGTATCGAAATTGGTTCTTTATACCTTCGACGGCAAGCAAATGTTGAGACAACTTTTCGTTTTTCAGCGAAAATATCTCTATTACCTTCTACAATAAAAGCTCACAAATAACCGCTTCCCGTTTATTTATATAAAGTAATATGGTTTAACAACATTGGTTTTAAGATGACGTTAACTTGAAGACAGTGTTATTCATAATATTACACGCTGCAGCAAGTCGGTGGTAAACTAGTACTTGACGTGCTTGGGCTGTTCATGGTTCACGTCCCCTTTATGCGAAAACGTACGTTAAATCCGCGAGTGCGTTGTAAAAGTAACGGCCAAATCCCGACATCAGGTTAGAAATTTTTATTCTATTTTTGTTCTGTACAAAAACCATTAATACTTAAAAGAAACATTTGACAACTTAAGATATCGAAATTCTTTGTTTTACAATTAACATGAAACACTGTAAGGTTGTGTGCATTTTATAGAGTTCTCCTGATACTTATTAAGAAGCAAGGTTTAGTTCTATAGAGTGAAACTGTGTAAAACCATATAATATTTCCCACACTTTACGCTGTTGGTGCATTGTAAAAATGACACTCAACCCTTAGCATTGATGGTAAGGATACTGGTATTTGCCTGCTATCCTTCTTCTCAATAGTTTGAAATTAGGGATGGCGGAAGGTGTCTTAGTAGTGGTGTAAAAACACTACACACTGCAAGGTAGACATTTCTCTGGTGTTTATAATGTTTTGGTTGACCTAACATTCTACCTGGGCCAGATTTATCTGTTTCGTATATTTTAAACTTATTCGCACAATATATCAGGATGACCAACCTAACCTGAACTCAATAGGTTTGATTTTTTTTTAATTTCGCTCGAAGCTACTCGAGGGCTATCTGCGCTAGCCGTCCCTAATTTAGCAGTGTAAGACCAGAGGAAAGGCAGCTAGTCATCACCACTCACCGCTAACTCTTGGTTTATTCTTTTATCAACAAATGATAGCATTGACCGTCACATTCTAACGCACCCACAGCTGAAAGGGCAAACATGTTTGGTGTGGCTTAAGCCCCTGGCCGTGCTGGGCCTTGATAATTTGTATCACATGAAATTGTGAATATTTTACAATGATTCTGACATCATGTGAGGTTGAGGTTTTTAATGTGAATATTTTACAATGATTCTGACATCATGTGAGGTTGAAATTTTATTGTGAATATTTTACAGTTTTCATCATGACGTGAAAATTTAAAGTATCAGTTCTTCAATCCTCGCAATATATTAATTCTAAGTAATGATACATTTTTATTTCGCTTATAAAATCAGTATTTGGGAATCTAACTACTAAAACCCTATATATCTTCTATTAAAAACAATCATCATGTAGCCTTCCGAATTAGGCTATTTTTTTTTCAACCATTAACATATTTTATCGAGTTTAATTTATGGTGAGGCAACCTGCATTATTTTTAATAATAAATCAATTTTTTATGCTTTACGTAAATCAGTGTTAAAACCTCAAATTTCCTTTATGACCTCATTCGTCTTATGTTTCACTGTTTAAACATATTCACACCATACGTCGGGCTGAGATATCCCCGTTACGTATATTTTAAACTTATTCACACTATACGTTAGGGTGAGATATCCCTGTTACGTATATTTTAAAATTATTTACACAGTATGTCGGGTTGAGATTTCTTTGTTACGTAAGTTGTTTATTTGCAAGATTTTTTCAGATTTACAAATATTAGCTTGGCTTTTTCTCATTTGTTAACACTCATTTTTCTTTAAAACGAACCAAAACAACTTGTATATCTCATTCAAAATACTGAGTAACGATCTTCTAATCACGTGCACCTGGTGTAATACACCTGTGTGTTAGTTGAGCCAATTTAAGTAAGAATAAATGTGGGGGTGTCCTAACTTTTTCCTCAATTAGAATATGCATTTTTGTAGAATTACATTTACAGAAGATCTTGAAAAGTCTTTTCTTCAGTTTTAATTGTTTAGTTATATTCCTATAATCCCTCAGTATTGTTAAAATTGAAATTAAATATCTATATATCCAAAAATATTACAAAAATACACAGGTTTTGATAGGGTATCCTAACTTTTTCACATGATTGTATATGATCGGTGCCATTGTAATAACGTTGTTTACAAAATAACTTGTGGCGGATGCTATAGCACGTATATAGTAAAAACATGCAGACCCGAACATGATAGAATATCTGAAAAGATGCGTAACATATAAAATATCAATAGCAACAACGCTGGTAGATAAAATCTTATTGAATGTCGAGATCTTATTTAAAAGTCATAGTTGTTTTGTTTTTTTAATCGTAAGATTAAATAATCCACGTGAATCAGAGAAATATACAAATATAAAAATTTATTTCTAATCTAAGGTATTGCTTCTATTCTCAAGATTTCAATAGACTAGGTTTTTGAAGGCTTCTAAACAGTTTCATAACTGTTAATATATACATATTTATATACTGACATCGGAATCATGTATGATATATATGTATCAATCTAATAGGATAGCAGAATAAAGATATCTGTAAACTTGATTAAACGTACATACTTTTTAAACTATATGATATTAGTAGTTCATTTGTTGCGGCCCTGCATGGCCTGGTGGTTAAAACGCTCGCTTCACAATCTGCGGGTCGCGAGCTCAAATTCCCATCCTACCAAACAAGTGGGCCCTTTCGTTTAATTTCTTTCCAGTGATTTGAAATCCTTCTCATCATCGGTGATAAGTATTTGAATTCTAATATTTTTACAACTGTCGCATCCAATATTTATTCCCTTTCATATTTTTTCACACTCAGCTCCAGTGACGTCTGGGTCCAGCATGGACAGATGGTTAAGGCACACAACTTGTAATCCGAGGGTCGCGGGTTCGAATCCCCGTCACACCAATCATGCTCGCCCTTTCAGCTGTGGAGGCGTTATAACGTAAAGACCAATACTACCATTTGTTGGTAAAAGAGTAGCCCAAGAGTTGGCGGTGTGTGGTGATGACTAACTGCCTTCCCTCTAGTTTTACACTGCTAAATTACGGACGGCTAGCGCAGATAGCCCTTGTGTAGCTTTGCGCGAAATTCAAAAACAAACAAACAAATAAACCAGTGTCGTCTGCCAGCAGATAAAGGTGTTGACATGAAAATAATAAGTACATCAAAAAATATTGATTTCAGCATAGAGGTAAACGAAACGAACCAATTTTACGTGAAAATCACGGACATCTATATGATTATATGTAGATCAGGAGATGGGTTGTAGAGAGTTTCATTCTCCAGTTCTAGCTTATGTTGTGGTATAAAAAATTAGATCCTTAAACAAACTAACAATGTGTAGAAAATACAATAATACTCACTCCTGATAGTAATTAGACAATTTAATTTTAAGTACACAGGAACTGGTTTTATGAAGCATATAGAAGGAATATAGAATTTCTTTTCAGAGAATACAAATATCCTCTCATAGAATTAATATGAGGGCGTTATGATAGCGGTTAATTCTTATTTCTAAGTAAGTGCTGTAATCTTCTGAGTCTAGTGAAATGTTAATCAGTGATGACGAGAAACCCACTTGTTGAGAAATTTATATGCAAAAACGGCTCGTTTGGGCTGAGAAAACACTTTACATAGAAGAGCGAACAACGTTTCGACCTTCTTCGGTCATCGTCAGGTTCACAAAGAAAGAGGTAACTGACCGGAAGCTGACCACATGTTTGAAAGGGGTTGTGTAACTGTGTGTCGAAATGTAGAGGGCGGTATTAGATGTTTGAATATATAATTTTATTTATTATATTAATATAGGTATAAAGGCGTTCCTTTATATTGGTTTATTTTGGGTTTAAGTTGTTGTATAAGTAAGGCTTCTTTAATTTTACGTTTGTTTATGTTTGTTTCTTTATTTAGTATTTGAGTGTTTTCTATGGTTATGTTGTGTTTATTTGACTTGCAGTGTTCGAAAACGTGTGAAGGTGACTTTTTTATGTTCTTTGAATCTGGTTTCCATTTTCTACTTGTTTCTCAATATAGAAGTCGTGGCAGTTTTCACATTGTATTTTATAAATAATGTTGGTGTGGTGTTTGTCAGTGTAGTTTTACATAGTATAGACCTCAGTTTTGTGCCGGGTTTTGAATAAATTT
Source organism: Tachypleus tridentatus (assembly GCF_004210375.1). Classification (NCBI taxonomy): domain Eukaryota; kingdom Metazoa; phylum Arthropoda; class Merostomata; order Xiphosura; family Limulidae; genus Tachypleus; species Tachypleus tridentatus. The sequence continues at coordinate 58,275,612 of NC_134828.1, forward strand.
GGTATTAATTGGAATGTCATATTTTGTTACTAATTTTTGCCAAATGTTGGTTATTTGTTTGCTGATGTCGGGAATATATGGTATACAGCAGTATATGGTTTCGTGGTTTTTTTGATTCGTGAGCTGTATTTACTTTAGTTGGTTGATTTTGCTTTTTTGTCTAGGTGTGTGCGTATAATGTTTTCTACGGTTTGTGGAGGAAACTTATTGATGTTGGTGAAGTATTGTTTTATTTTGTCTAATTCATCGTTAATTTTATCTGGTGAGCATAGTTTTATGGCTGTGTTTATTTGGTTTCTTAGTATGTTGAGTTTTGTTTTGTTTCATGTGCTGAGTCCCAAGGAATGTATAGTCCAGTATGGGTGATTTTTCGGTGGATTTCTGTTTGAAATTGTGTATCAGTTCTTGTAATTTTGAGGTTAAGAAATGATATTTGATTGTTTTCTTCCTGTTCACATGTGAAGTTGATGTTGGGATGTATAGAGTTAATGTGATTGAAAAAATTAAGTATGTGTTCTGTAGATTTGAATCCACAACCGTGTCATCTACATATCTATACCAGTATAGTGGTGGATGTAATGCTGTGTTAATTGCTTGTGTTTCAACTTGTGTCATAAAATATTGGCTAGAACTGGTGATACTGGGTTGCCCATGCTTAGGCCGTTTGTTTGTATATAGTTTTGGTTGTTGAACATGAAGTTTGTCTTTATCGTGGTGAATTCTATGAGGGTTGCTAACTGGTTACTGGGAATTTCTGTAGTTGGGTTAGGGTCTCGGATATAGAGTTCTAAGGCTATCTTGCAGGCTTCAGTGGTTGGAACTTCTGTAAAGAGGGATATAACATCGAAACTGGCCATTAAGGCTTTATGATTAAGTTGATTTAGATTAGACTTGAAATTAAAGAGTCTTTGATAAATGAGCTGGCTGATGTTACATATTTGGAGAATGCCCATGCTATGTATTTACCAAGGTTGTAATTAAACGATTCATATGTGGACATTATTGGTCGTAATGGACAATCTGGTTTATGAGGTTTGGGGATGCCGTATATTTGTGGTGTGCGTGAATCGGTTTTACGTAGGTAGGAATAAAGTGTTTGTGAAATTGTGTTGGCTTTTTTCATTTGTAGTAGTAATTTGTTCAGTTGCGTCTCGTGTGTCTTTGTTGGATTTGTGTGTATTGGTTTAAATTTGTTCGTGTCTGATAGGATGTTATTCATTTTTGGATGTATTCATTCGTGTTCATTATGACTATAGCGTTACCTTTATCTGCTTTTAGAAATTTTTATGTTTTTGTCTTGTTTTAGGTTTTATGCAATTAATGTCTATTTTTGTAAGGTTGTTTTCAGTTTTCTGTTTTTTGAAATTATGTTGATGGTTTTGTGAGAAAATTCTTTGAAAAAATCGTTTAAGATGTTGTTTTATGTGTTTCTGGAAAATATAAATTTGTAATTTTACCTGGGAAGGTTGGCTGTTGGATGTCAATAAAATTATCTAAGTTGTCTTCTTTCTGTTGGTTGTTTTGGTTGTTTCCTTGTTTTTGTTCTCTGTAGAAAGTATCACAAGTCTCCTGGCTAGGTCTTCTAAACATGTTTTGATTTCTATGGTTGGAATGTACCTAGGTGCTATAGCAGAGTTGAGTCCTTTGTTAAGTACAGAGGATACATCATACTCGAAAAACTTCAACTAAAAGAAAACAAAGGACTCAACAATATATTGAACATCATTCTCAAATTGGAACCGAACAATGTCAAATTGCATTTCGAGCATCTTCAAATGGCATCTGATCAATTTTTAAATTCGCTCGCTACATCATCAACAATTTCGAAAACATAACGCTGAAAAAATGAACAATGCCTAAAATGAACAACAAGAATAAAGACGAAATGACCACATCAAAATAATACCGTGAATGAATACAAAATACTCTGATCGCTGCAATTCAAATGTACACAAATCAACGGTACCGCGAAGATCAACTGACTGTTAATTATGGCTACAATGAAAAACACCTGGCGCACTGCTTTATCTGCCATGCAACTCTGATAAACCGAATTTGACCGGCATCATACCAGATCGCTGGCGTCGCGTGAATATCCGAATAATTGCATTCCTCACGCTCAAAAATTTCGATGTTCGGCGACCAGTTTATCGAGAAGGTTCAACCGAGCCGCGAGTCTAATCTAACTCGATTGTCAATCAGCTCAACGCAATGGTTTCAGTATATCCTCAGCTGCGAGTCACAGCCGCTGGCAATCGGCAATGCAGGCAGCACCAACGGTGAACAGTTCGGTTGCTTCGTATGACGCAATTTCGACACGACGGTCATTACCAACAGCAATACTGAAATCCGCGGCTTGACTTAACCAATCGCGGCTACATCCGACGCTATGTGCGCGAATGTTGCACGCTTGCATTCAAATCTGAACGCATAATGCACGATGTCGATAACTCTGTACGTCTAATCGGCTTTCGCATCATTGAACGAGAAAACAATCGAATAATCGTTTCAAACTTCTATACAGACTGCACGGTGATTACGAGCGAAATCCGAAGAAAATCGCCCATACTGGCACGTTCGCGGGACTCGGCAATGGTAAGGCAAAACTCGGCATGCTGAAACCGAATGGCTGCGGCCGCTCGTAATTATCGCCAGATAAAATTCCGGCGATGAACCGAACGAAAACGTAGCTCGCCGGCATCGTAGGTTCGCTCGCAAGCCGTGAACGCGTTATGCGCACGCTGAAAAACTATCGACCAGCAAAATAGAAATACGAGCTCACAATCAAAAAACCGCGAAGCTATGCTGCGGTACCATACGTTCGACATCAGGCAAACAATGACCAACATTTGAACGTAACAAAATAGCATTCAATTAATACCAGAATTAATTCAAAACCCGCAAGCGAGGTCTATACTATGTGAAAACCGCTGACACGCCACCACTACATTATTTATAAAATACGAAAACTGCCGCGACTTCTACTATTGAACGAGTAGAAAATGAAGCCAATTCAGAGGACATAAAAGTCACCTTCACGTTTTCGAACGCTGCAGTCAAATAAACGCAACATAACCATGAAACGCTCAAAATGAAATAAACAGTTAAGCGATATCCAAATGAAATATTCAATGAAGTTCGACCTCTCAGTAGCACAGCATCATGTATCAAGATTTTATAACACTAAAACCAAGGTTTCAGTACCTGTGTTGGGCACAGCACAGACAGACAATGGTGTAGCTTTCTCCTCAACTATAAACTATGATCCTTTATAATTCAGCAAACAAACAAGTTATTTGTCCAGCAGCATTTCTAGTTGACGTTTTTCAACTGGACACAAAAGTTTTAACTTTATCATGTTTTTATACAAGATGTCTTATTGTAACTCGTGTATATAAGCCTAGTAATGGTCCAAACATTGAAGAATATTCTCGTAAACATATTTATTTATCAATTCTGGAATGAAATTTTATAATCTTAAATGTATTTATTTTTTACATATTTATCCAAATGAACAAACTTACTTACATAGGTAAAGTTTCAACCACACAAATATTTTTACAAGTGCACACTTTGTCATCAACTGCACACCGGGAAAACCCCTGGTTATTTGATTTAGACAAGGGTATACCCACTTGTGGTTTAGAACTGCCAACCAAAAAGAACACAAATATTCCGAAATACTTGCTGCATATGAGGTTAATTTTAATAGAATAAGAGGATTGTTATTAAAGTTAAAGCGCCACCACAGCTGGTAGTGCGAAGCGTACTTAGCAGCTTGTAACTTAAACATTTTATCCACAGCCCACGCACAAAACTTTAGGTAAGTGTTTAGCCTACGCTATTAACGTTACAGGCCAAATATAATTGGATGCAAACCACATTACGTTCGATAGATTTCACTCACTGATAATCTTAGGCAAAAGATGCCTTTATTACTTTATCTATACGGTGTAGCTTTACTATAGGGGGAGCAAATGTTCGAAAAATTACTTGGGGTCAAGACCACTGAGCCCAGAGCTGGAATCATAGTTTGTGTTATTGACTACACTCGGCGCTATTTTGAAAACTATATTCATATTCTCACTTATAAATTCGTTTTAAAAGAAATTCGTCCGAGTTTGAGACTTGAAAGGTCGAAGACAGACCTCTGCTGCTTTGTTTTTCCTGTCCATTGTTTTTCAGTCTCTTTCATTTCGCCATCAAGACATCAGTAACTAATCAAACTGTTTGTTTGTTTTTGAATTTCGCACAAAGCTACTCGAGGGCTATCTGTGTGATTGACCGTCACATTATAACGCCCCCACGGCTGAAAGGGGGAGCATGTTTGGCGTGACGGGGATGCGAACCCGTGACCCTCAGATTACGAGTCGCACACCTTAACCCACCAGGCCGTGCCGGGCCTACTAACCAAACTATTGAATCCCTTCTTACCAAAGTAATCAGATGCCTTTATGATCTACAAGGTGTCCATAAATACCCAGTGAACCACTTTATTAATTAAATAGAATGAGAACCACATAACATAAATAACTGGAGTTTGTGCTATGACGGAGATTAACATCTCAAAATGGGCACCGTTCGTATGCCAAGGAATAGCTATATGATAATCACACACATGTTAGCATATCCGGTAGCAGTTAGTTGTTCAGTTTCGTAAAGTTGCCATATCCAGTACTGTCCTTCACCTATCCCTAAATAAACCTAATAGGGAAAAAATTATACATTTATTTCCCACATGCCGACACCGTTTATCTGGTGTGGTTTTTATTCTATTTAATTAAAATAATGGTTCAATAATTTATGGACGTCCTATGTATTTCGAGTCACGGAATATCACGTGTTACAGCTGGTTTAGTTCTTAATCATTGTAGTTGATAAAACTACAAGAAGGTCAGTAAATGTGTGTGAAGGGCATTTTATTTATAACGTGAAGGTAAAGTATGCAAGCAAGTAACGTATTGGCTCAACCTATGCGACTTGTATGTCCTTTTACACTCATGCGTATATATGTTTCTTCACCTTTTCCATTCCGTTGCGTAACAATCGATTTTTATCGAACTGAAAACCTTATATATCTCTTTCGTATTTGTAATTAAAATGATCGTTTATTTTGTTTGTGTTGTTTATGTTCCAGGCTTTTTTCTGAAGTAGGGATTGTAAGACTATCTATGGAAGTAAAAACCATATCATGAAAATCTCATCCAGTAATAACTGTGGTCATATTTGTCACTTACTGCAGCTGTGGTTAGAAGACAAATTTTGTTAAGCTAAAGATTTGATAAAAATGGTTGCATGTGTAATCATTGGTTAAGCAAATAGAAACAATAATAAATTTCTGAACACATTGATGCGTAAACTGTAGGTTTTATGATACGCAAAATGGGAAAAGTACTAAAGTGTGAAATATGCACTAATACAGAGGAGCAGATGGTCATTTTATGTTATTAAACACGAAAACAAAAATGACTTACTTCTCATCTGTAGACGTCATATAGAGGTGTGAAATAATGAGGAGCTGACTTAAAGAAATAAGAAATTCAATAAAGTATACTTGTTTTGACACCAGTAATCTTTGTTTCATTGTTAAGCACAACGTGATACAATAAAATATATGTTATGTATCATACGGTTGTCAAAGTTTTCAGGCGTCAGACTTACCAATGCGCCCCACTGGGGGGCGGAAGCAACAACAATCCTAAAAATTAAGCAGGCATATCGGTATTCCGTACTATTATTAAGCAAATATTTCTCGTAGTTTAAGTCCAATGACATACCACTGTGTCACTGGGGAACTTCACAGAAGACCAGGACAAAAACAAATGAGACATATTTATATGAGAGAAATTTATTATTTATTATGCCACTTGATTCCATGAAGGAACATAGGGCCGCAATCGCTTGCGAATACATTAACAGGCTGGTATTTTAAGTGAGCAGATTGTTAGCCTACTTCACAACCCCCAACCAGAAGTAGAAACCCGAGACATCCCTAGTTTTGCAGTGTAAGACTAGAGGGAAGTCAGCTAGTCATCACCACCCACCGCCAACTCTTGTGCTACTCTTTTACCAACGAATAGTGGTATTGACCGTCACATTATAACGCCCCCACGGCTGAAAGGGCGAGCATGTTTAGCGCGACTGGGATGCGAACCCGCGACCCTCGGATTACGAGTCGCACGCCTAACGCGCTCGGCCATGCCGGGCACATGAGAGAAATACTGCTAAGATTTATTTTTTTTACTTAACAGTATCTAGACTGTATTAATTACTGGTATATTTAATCTACATTGTTTATCAATATTTAGTTTTTTATGTTTATTAATTTCGTTTTTTTTTGTTATAGTTTCAAGTTCAAAATGAGCACTAGTGCCTTGTTATTGTGTTGTGTCTTTTATGTTTCGCCATCTAGTGGCATAGCAAAATGTCTGCGGACTTACAACGCTAGAAACCGTGTTTTGATACCCGTGGTGGGCAGAGCACAGATAGCCCTTTGTGTAGCTTTGTGGCTAATTAAACAAGATATTTTATAGTTTATACCAAATATTTCACTTATCATTAAAAAAAAAGTTTTAATATAGATGTTTCTGTTTGTTTGTAAGAAAGAGACTCATGTACAAACATCCCATGTTTGTGCGCAGTTATTGCGTTATTCAGGTTAGACAGTATTATTCCCATACTTTAGCTTTTTTCTTTGTTTACTTAAAATATATTTTAAAGTTTTTAAGATTTAAACGTAATTTTAATATGTTAAAGCAAAACACGTAGAGCAGGGGTGTGCAACAGGCGGCCCGCGGGCCACAACCCGGCCCGCCAAGCCATTTAGTGTGGCCCTAGTTGTTGTAATCTAACCATGTGGCCTGATCTGTAATCCAACGCAAATGGAATATTTTTAAAAGCATCGATCCTACGGGATTCCCAGGCTTCGACTCGACAAACTTCTAAAATTATCTTTGCTAGAGAGGAGCAGGCCGAATTCGATTGGTCGGCCTCCTTAGGGCATGAATAGGTGACGTGCACTAGCACTATTGTCTACGACTCAACGTCATGTCCTGAACCTCGCCTTCGCCCGCTGGCGACAATTTTCCCTAACCTCTGCTGTCCGTCATTCATTATTGGTGAAAATTTTATTACCTTTTACAGTTACTACAAGAGATTGAAGGTAAATTGATTATTATTTAGCATATTGTTGTGACTTTACTGAATTTATTAAAATTTTTGCTTTCAGATGCATCTGATTCTATGTACAGTGTGACCTCGTTATTCGCGGGGTTACGTTCTTTACCCTCCCGCGAATAGCGAAAACCGCGAATATTGGATGCAGTTTTAAAACGTATATGTATGCGATTATATACTATATGAAATGCTTCCCAAACACTAATGATACTTATACTCATTGATGCAGTAATAATGTAGCAATATTGCATACTGTTATGTATTTCACTAAATTGTACCGTGCGTTACCGGGCTGTGCTTTGCCGTTTGCGTTGTTGGGGAAGCTGAGGCAGTCAGCCAATAGCAGTCAATCTTGTTTGGTGAAGACGACAATTGATAAAACGGCTTGATTGAGTAAATACAACAGAAATCTCCTCGAAAAGCCCTTTCAGTCTCTGTGACCTACAAAACGCAGTTCGCGCATAACCCGCGAATATGCGGGGCCGCGAATGGCGAACCGCGAATAGGCGAGGTCACACTGTATTTTGCTATTCTCAATTAATTTAAGTACCGGAAGGCTATGATCGGGATGCCAATTTAGAAACATGTGTTTCTGTCCATAAGAGGTTCCATGTGTAAATAAATTCTATGTTTTTTCTACTTTGCTATTTTCGTGAGAATAATTTTTGTTTTGATTTCAGGGCTAGTAAAATGTCAGCAGTTAAGAAACGAAAAATTGATGATGAGGGAAGGTTATTCAACAGTGAATGGTGCACAAAATATCTTGTTGTCCCACATAATCAAGGTGTTGTCTGCCTCGTCTGTCAAACTACAATTGCAGTCATGAAAGAGTACAATATTAAGCGACATTACGCAACTAAGCACTCCTCCCAGTTTGATGAAATTGTTGGTCAGGCACGAAAGGACAAAATTGAACATTTAAAACATCCATTGAAAAGCAACAAGGTGTTTTACCACTTTCAAGAAAAATTCAGAACTGGTGACAAAACTGAGTTTTAAGCTTTGTGAATGTATGGCAGAAAAGGGAAAGCCTTTCAGTGATGGAGAATTTATTAAAATTGTTTAACAATATTCACAGAATATGCATGTCCAGAGAAAAATATTTGGTGGAGCAAACTAGCCTTTCCCGCTTTACTGTCTCACGCAGGACAAAAGATCTTTCAGAGGACATCAAAGAAACTTTGAAAGAGAGATTGAATTCGTGTGAAGCTTTCAGTCTGGCTTTGGATGAAAGCACTGATATCAATGACACATCCCAACTTGTCGTTTTCATCAGAGCTGTTACTGCAGGCTTTGATGTTTTCGAAGAGTTTTTAGATATGGCAAGCCTTTCATCCACAACCACAGGACAGGATATTTGTGAACAAGTGCTTAAGGTTGTAGAAAAGTTTGAACTGAATCCTTATAAATTATGTGGTGTTACAACAGATGGTGCTCCTTCCATGACAGGTGGGACAAATGGATTCACCAAGAAATTTCTAACTGCAATTGGAGCACAAGACGTAGTTGTAAGCCATTGCATTATTCACCAAGAGAGCTTGTGCACCAAAGTTCTGGATTTTGCAGAAGTCATGAAAAATGTCGTCCAATGCGTAAATTATATTCGAACACGAGGATTAAATCATCGACAATTTAAAACTTTTTAGATGAGCTGGACAGTGAGTATTCAGATGTTTTGTACTTCTCTGCTGTACGTTGGCTTAGTAGAGCTGCTACTTTGAAGAGATTCTGGAATCTGCGAGAGGAGATTAAGTTCTTCATGGAGAGCAAACGTCAGAATGTGGACTTCTTGAGCAATGAGAACTGGCTGAATGACTTAGCATTCCTCACAGACATTACACAGCATCTGTCTGATTTAAACTTAAAACTACAAGGGAAAAGTCAACTTGTGAATAAGTTGTTTGAGCATATTTGTGCTTTTGAGAAGAAATTGGAACTTTTCAGGTTCAGTTGAGAAGAGCCATATTGACCCATTTTACATGTCTTGCAACCAGGAAACTGGAATTTCTAATCTGGATTGCACCAAATATGGAACCAGTGTACAAAAGCTGCGTGATGAGTTTGCAAACAGATTTCCAGATTTCAGACAAACTGAAATTAGATTGAAATTGTTCGCTCAACCTTTTGATTTGGCAGTGGAAGACAGTCCTGATGATTGCCAAATGGAACTCATTGAACTGCAGGCTGACATGGACACTAAAGGAAATTCTCTGAAAACAGTTTGCTAGACTTTTACAAACTCTGTGTACGTGAAAAGTTTCCCAATTTGTCCCGTCATGCACAAAGAATTGCCTCCCTTTTTGGTAGCACCTACTGCTGTGAGCAATTTTTCTCCAAAATGAAGCTCATCAAAACCAAATGTAGAAGTCAGCTGACTGATGAACATTTGACCAGTCAGTTAAGAGTGGCAACCACTTCTGTCAAAGCTGATATTGACAAGCTCTGCAAGGACTCTAAATTTCAAGTGTCGCACTAAAATGATCACACATGCAAAAATATAAAATATTATTGCTTGCATTTTGAGATTTTTTTTAATTTATTGTGCATGTACACGAATAAGCTTGTTTTTTAAGTGGCCCCGCTTGATTGATGAAGTTGGTTATATGGCCCACCGACGAAAAATGTTGCACACCCCTGACGTAGAGCATCTAGTACGTTACTTTTTATGCAAACCATTTTAATTGAATAGCATTTGTAACGTTTATATGATATTCAAGCGTGCGACAAGAAAATTGTTTCAAAAACCGCGTTCTAATACATATTGTTTTCAATTTATACTTCCAGTCAGCGAGCATATTTCTTTCATTTTCGAATGAATTATAACAATACTTTATGTGTTTGAGTTAACAAAGATGGCAGTCTGGATCCGCTTTCTGCTTTCACTAGTTCACGCTAAAGGGGGAAAAACTCGACACCTGTTTCGTTAATTCTTACCTCCATAACTATTAATTAACTCAAAAACGCAATTTCCATTGTAACAAGCTTCCACACAGAATGTCAGTATTCGTCTTCACCAAGTTTTTCCAGACTCTGCACTGACTTAAACACCAGTTTCCAATAGGAACTGCATCAAGAGATTTGACAGACGTGTAGCCTAATGGTATTCCAGTTTCTTAGTTCATCTTTCCCAGGAAAACATCGCTGATTACGAGGTATGGCGTGAATATTATAAATGTTTAGCATCTGAGCCCTCATCTTCAAATAGTTGTTTAGCATTTTGTTAACAGTATCTACCAGTTGATATGTCCAGTTTCGTTTCAATGGCTTTTTGACGAGTTTTATTTCTTGGCAATAGCTTTGTCCCTGCAAATGACAGCGGTGCTGTTGCTATGGGTTGCTTTAAGAGCTCTGAGATTTTGCTGTTTTAATTTTTCCTCTACAACTTTTATCTGCGACAGTATGCCACTACAGTAACGTAAGCAAATCGTTCCTATAAAGGTCAGAGTTACACATATAATAGTCTGAAATTCAGTGTCTTTCAAATGTAAATATGTTGTTGCCGCTTTATCACAAAACTACACACTAGGATATTACAGTACTGTCCAAAGCAGGTAATTGAACCCGAATTTTACTCTTGTAAGCTTGTAAATTTACTGCTCACTTATTGGGGTTCCCATAAAGCTACTAACCATGTTCTTCTCAAACTGTAATATCTTGCATCTGCCATTGCACTACTCTATACAAATTGATTATAGAAAGTAGTATTAACTAATTTAGGCCAGATGGTTAAGGCACTCGATTCATAATCTGAGGGTCGCGGGTTCAAATTCCCGTCGCACCGAACATGCTCGTCCTTTCAGCCATGAGGGCGTTATAATGTAACGCTCATTCTCACTATTTGTCGATAAAAGAGTATCCCACGAGCTGGTAGAAGGTAGTAATAACTGGCTGCATTCCTTTAGCCCTGCCGAAACAGATCCTCCTATAGTAAAGAGTCAAAGACCATGTCATCGTGTTTGTTGACTTTCAGTTGAATAACGATTTTAATGAATTTTATGTTTATAAATTTGGTATCAAATTATAGATTATTATTCAAAACAAAACAAACCAATTAACTAATTTTATGTCTGTCAAGTCATTCTTTGATAGCCTTGACATTTCATTATGGTAGAAGTTTTTAAAGTGAGATTATATTAGCTAGCACGAGAAGTGCTACTGTAGAATGAATTTTTGAGAGTTTACAACGTAATCTCTGGCAAGTAAAACAGCTCGTGACGGTTTGTTTGTCTGTATTTTAATTTCGAGAGCTATCTGCGCTAGTCGTCCCTAATTTAGCAGTGTAAGACTAGAGGGAAGGCAACTAATCATCACTACTCACTGCGAACTCTTGGGCTACTCTTTTACCAACGAATAGTGGGATTGACCGTAACATTATAACGCCACCAAGGCTAAAAGGGCAAGCATGTTTGGTGTGACTCGTGACGGAAAACAATAATTCGCATAGGAAACTCTTTTAAAAATAAATAAAAATTGTGTTTAAATTACAATATAGTTCCGCTTTTAGTAATATAATATTAACATTATTTTAAGTCCGCTTTATTCACATATCATAGATATAGCACCCTCGATTATACTTAATAATTATTCCACCTAAACAAATCACAGCTTATTCTTATTTTTACGGTTTGAAAATAAAAATACAATTAAAACTAGAAAATTTTTACATCCTACGAGCTTTCAGACTCAACAAAGTCTATTTTCGTGTACTGACAACCAAATATTGTGGTATTCACCTCAATAAACAAAACTTCTTTGAACAAATAAATGAGAATTTGAACAACAACTTTAAAAATGATCCTACTTCATTAACTTTATTTTAGTTATTAACGTAATCCTAAAGTGATCATTTTTTACTTAAGTTGTACTTTCTTATGGCTCAATAGATTCGCATATTCCCGCACTAGAGATATAAGCCATCTTGTGGTAGATTCTACACACCTAGCATCGCAACTATGGCAAGTAAATTCATAACCAACATTAGATGATTTTTGTTCAGAAATAGTGTGTTTAAATTTATAGAAAACTTTACAATCGACATTCAGATTTAAAAATAACTGAGCGTAGACTCTACGAAACAGATTATATACCTGATTCCTTACAAAAACAAGCCTGTCAATTGGTAAACTTATCTTCTGTTGTTTCGATATCTGAACCCCTTTCAAGATGCTTTTTACGATCTCTCTATCCAGCAAATAGGAAACAATTATTTTGCAAAAAAAAAGTATATAACCTCTACATTTTTATTAAAATATTTGTAAGTACTTGTGAATTTACAAACACGATATATTAATATTTACATAAGATTATCATTAAGTGTATTTCGTACAGAGTTAACCAAATTAAAGTATGGTTCCGTAAAAATTATATTTTATGCAAAACTTTAGGGTTGAATACGTTCTTGTTATAAAATCCAAGAAAGCAAGTTGTTGATCCTTTTATGTTACAATGAACCTTATATTACAATTTATGCTATTCATATATTCACAGAACTGATTTATATGTTTAACTACGTTAGAATTGACAAAAGTATCATTCACATACCTTCTATAGTATACTGCTTTGAATTTCTACGAACATTCCTTCAACCATCATTCCTTATAACAGCACAAAATAATTAGCCAACTATGGGGATATTCTGTGGAACCCCTAGTATATATCTTCAACAGTTTGTTCAGAGATGTTAACATAGAAAATAATATGGGTCTGTTTGTTGATAAATACCAATATTAATTAAAAATTTGGATTAGAGAATCTTCTCATATTATTTCCATCAATCATATTAGTACCAATGCCAATGTCTCTCTTAATGAAATGTTCGCGTACAACAATTCAATATCCAAATTAGTACAGTATGCATTTCTGTTGAATCTTTAATCCTGCACCTCAATGGAAATCATAAAAGGTAACAAGTGATTTTCAGTTGTAAGTTTAGCAGATGTTTTTTTTTTGTTTCTTATTAAGCACAAAGCTACAAATGGCTGGCTATCTGTACTCTACCCACTACGGGTATCGAAACGCAGGCATATCTTGTGCCACTGTGAGGCTAGTAAGTGGTATGACAGACTTCACACCTCATGAAAAACTTTCTTTTCAATTGCATGCATCTATTGTATAATAGAACAAGGCCCGACACAGTCAGGTGGTTAAAACATTCGACTCGTAATCTTAGGGTCGCGGATTAGAATCCCCCTCACACCAAATATGCACACCCTTTCAGCAATGGGGGCGTTATTATGTGAAAATCGATCCCACTATTCGTTGGTAAAAAAGTAGCCCAATAGATGGCGGTGGGTGTTGAAAACTAGCTGCTTCCCCGCTAGTCTTATACTGCCAAAGTAGGGACGGATAGCATAGATAGTTCTCGAATAGCTTTGCGTGAAATTTGAAACAAATTAAACCTAATAGAAAAGTTACTTATCACTTCATTTGGATAATTGATAAAAGTATTACAACATTGATGCGTTCTTAGCTATTCAAATTATACACTTTTTTGTCTGTATTCAAAGGAATATTTATTATTGGGTGCATATGCAGATTCAGTTAAATAAATACAAATAATAATATTTGCAGACCTTCTGGTTAAGAATCAAACAATCAAATGTTATTGAAATTGGCACTGAAAAGAGTTACATGAATTATTTTTCTGTTAAAAGTCTCAGTATAATCATACTTCTTAAAAGAAACTTTAAAACTATAAAAATTTGGAAAACCTGTAGCGTTTTATACTGATTTAGAAATGTATTATGTTATTAATTTTTACAAAGTTTAGTATCCCTCAGTTGCCATGATACCATTTGATGTAGAGGTACACTTTCATGATTTTTCATGTGTTTTAACAAATTATACGTATTATTTAACATTCTGCCCTCGATTTACCAACTTAACTGTTCTCTCTATTCCTTGCAGAGGTACTGAATATTTATAAGGTTTGCAGTTGGAATAATTACTTGTAATGTTGGAAACGATCCACACGAAAGCTCATAAACTGCAGTATAATTTCTGCAACATTTTGGTCAATTGATGGCTTACAGATACTTCATCTTCATTCACCTTTAACGTGAACTTTGGGAAGATAAATGAAATTCACAACCAAAACTGAAACCTTTTTATGGTGATTTGATATAATGAATTGAAACTAAAACGTCAAATCTATTTATCTGAGCAAAAGGTTTCAGAGAGAAATAGTTAATCGAACAAATACAGTACTAAATATATTATGAAAAATTAAACAAAAAATTATAGTGTCACTCAACAATTTTGACTTGCATGTATATTTTTGTCAATTTTGTATGGCACGGAAACGAGAGTTAAGTATAGTTAGGTGACTCTGGTTGAGAAACAAATTATAACCTTTAAACCTATGAACGTTAATGTAAAGTTAAATAAAGTATTAACAGCTCAGGTAAAGCAATTTAAAACAAAATTAAACAAAAACAACTAAAATAGTGATAATCTGATAATTTCTTTGTTTTGTTGTTAAGCACAAAGCTACACAACGGGCTATCTGTGTTCTGCCCACTATATATCAATGCCCAGTGTTCAGCATTACGAGCCTCCAGACTCAGGGAAGGAAAGAGGAAGGAAGTCCGATAATAACTCTTAAAGTTTGACCTTTTCTTAGTTCGTTTGTTTTGAAGCTCAAAGCTATTTAATAGACTACCTTCACTATTCCTACCGACAGTTATGAGACCATAATTTTGTCTTCAAAAGCGACTAAAGGTCTGTGCACTTGAGGAAGGGAGATGTGGGAGAAAGGGAGGTGCGAACTAGCGGTATGCAGTTCCACCAATTATGAAACCCAGGCGAACAAAATTATGTCTGTGTTTAACATTTCATCATTAGCCTAGTCGGTGGAATGGTTGATTAAAAACTAACGTTCAGGTAAAGCCAAATACTATATTTTTATGACTTTTTAAGCCTTTAGTTGACGTCAGATTTCTTCAATCTAACTAAAGTCACATTATTTACAATTTATTAAATATAACCAAACTTTTATAAAGAATATCTTTCATCTTTCAGATATTCTACTGTATCTGCTTTAGGAATGAGGTCGGTTTAAATTAAATTCGAATATGATCAAATGAAAAATGGTAGCTAAATTTTCGAGAGTTTCCATAATTTGTTTGTGACTGACACAAGAGCAGGTACTTCCATGGTTATATCACGAATCCGTGTTAAGATAAGATTCGTATATGCAAAATCTGTATTTCAAGACAAAAGGTAAAGACTGGTCAACCCATGTAATCGTTAAAGAAGCACGAGATGGTAACTGACATTAAGTGCCTACACGGATCACAACTAATTATATGTATATACCAAGTTATGAGCATAGCAAATTAAATGTAATGTTCATCTATGTGACTTACATTCGTTAAAATGCAATGATTCATTAGTTAGGTATCATCGCTATTAGCGATATATACGGTCTTAAACCCAATAATATTTCACAATGTTTGGTTTTCCCAGGAACTTTAGGTTAATTCTCAAAGCCTATGCCAAGTTAACGATGCACTGCAGTAAAATCACATTTAAAAATAATAAAAACTAATAAATAAAAGTGTATATATTTATTACATTCGCTCCCATTAATGAATTTTTACCAAATTTGATACGAAGGTTTGTTGGGTCCATGCTAAAATACATGTAAAGTTGCGGTTTCACATTTTGTGTTTTGCAATTTTTATGGGCGTTTTTAAGTATCTTGCAATTACATATTAGGGAAGAAAATTTTCATGCCCTAAGATAATCTTTCATTAATCATGAATTTTCGTAACTTCTGTTTAAGTGACGGTTATGTAAATATGGTAACATAGATTTTTTGGAGTGTTTGTATTCGGAAACAGAAAGTTTACAACTTTTAAAATTAATAGTATTTAAAGTTAATAGCTTACAAATCACATCTGAGGCTAAAGAAATACGAATAAAAAATAAACAAAATACAAAACCAAAAGTAAACATATTTTAAGATTCCAGATTGCACTAACCAACTGCTCTACGGTCGTTAGATGAAATTTATAACGACCTGTTAGCTGTTCGTTTAAAATAAACCATTTGCAAAATTCACTGACAACTTTCTTTGTTATTAGATGAAATTTACAATGCTCCGTTGGCGTTTTAAATAAAACAAGTTATATGAGTAATTTCACTGATTATTGGTTAGGATATTTACAAATTATGACAGTTAGTAAAGGAACACAGGACTTTGTTTCACATGTAAGTTTGCGGTTTCATAACACTAAAATGTGGAGTTAGATTCCGGTGAAAGATAACTAAAACAAAACCATCAATCTCTGATATATTGGTAAAGTAATGAAATATATCAAGAATCGTATAAAAAATCTCATTTCTCAATTGAATGACAAATATCTTTAATCGGTTTCAGTAGAGATTATTACCCTTGACAGTAGGATTACTTCGAAGAACTTCAAATTATATCAATTTACACA
Source organism: Tachypleus tridentatus (assembly GCF_004210375.1). Taxonomy (NCBI): domain Eukaryota; kingdom Metazoa; phylum Arthropoda; class Merostomata; order Xiphosura; family Limulidae; genus Tachypleus; species Tachypleus tridentatus. Next base: position 58,292,234 of record NC_134828.1, read on the forward strand.
ATTTAAATCTTTATTCAAATCGTACGTAAATATTACACAATTGCCGTTAATTTATACTTAAATACGTCATTTTTTCCTAGGTGATTCTTCTTTGAATATTTTAGTTTACGTTTAAAATGAGAGGGAAAATCCTACTATGTTAGAACACACTTTCATATTTCTTTTAACTTACTTCATGTTATAGAACGTTTTACAAATGTTTTGAGAAGGCCAAAATTTGATGAATCGTGAGAGAGAGAAATTACTCATTATCTTAATACATCAAGATGTGCTGAACTCAGATCGGTAAATTTCAAATTAATCATGCTTGATATGGGCTTATTATATAAGGAACAAAATTTATTAATAGAATATTTTACAAAGTTTAGAAAAACTGTCACAATCTTAGCTTTAAAAAATTACAAGTACCTATTTGTACCGTAGAGTAACGTGATTCTTCAAGTGAGAGCGATTAATGACACACGTGAATCTGTGACTGCATGTGCATGTGAACCACCCTCAGAGTTATTCACACGATGACCTAATGGGATACGAAGGTTTACTGTTTATCAGACCTGAATAATTGATGTACTGGACTAAATAGCTTTACTGTTCTTAAGGTTTGAGTGACTGGTGTATTGGGATAACTAACTTTACTGTTAATTATGCCCTTGTGAATGACGTATAAATGTTAAAAGTTTTTTATTTTTAATTTCCCTTTTCTTATTTTCATCTTTCGAAGATCTACTTAAATAAGTTGTTGAGTCTAACAACGCAAAATGCATATTTTTTCTTTATATTTATTGACCTTAAGATTTTGGCCAGCAGTGTATTATTTGATACCAAATTTATGAATACAAATTCATAAAATAGTCATTCAATTAAATTTGATTGGAAGTCAACAAACACAATGACACGATCCTTGACTCTTCACTATAGAAAGACTTGTTTCGATAATGCTAGAAGTAAGGCAGCTAGTCATCATTACCCACCATTTCGTCTATTTTCTGCTGTACTATTGCCTTTTCTAAACTCATAAAGCATTATATGACTAATGTGCTCCTCAAACACATCCATTTTCATAAGGGTTTATTTTATCTGAAAAAAATGGAGTTGGGTTAGTTTCGTTTATTTGTCTGAACATTTTTATACACGCCCTACTACATAGTTTAGTCATTAAAGCCTTCTAAAAAGACGAAAATAATGACGCACTTTCTGCATTAAATTTTCGGACATTACTTATGGGATGACCTGATAAATAAATCATTTGTTTCGTGGTAATGCTCAGTTAGTCTTAGCAACAAAACTATGACATGATATTATTAACTATCTATATAATACAGAATTGAGGGAAAACAGGACAATAATACAATTGTACCTGGTGTTGCCTTTACTGGCGAAATCATGGTCGTTAATAAATAATGTATTTGTGAAACGTACAATTGTCTCGTTTTTTCTCAATTATGTAATTACGGTGTTTCCCAAGTACCGACTATTTCAAGTATCAATTATCTGTATAATATTTCGAACTTTCACAAGGATTCCATTTTTAGATCATTTTACATTTTAGTTTATGCACATACTTCGCTTCCAGAAGACGTTGCAAAGTTCCTGGTGAATTTTAAAAACATCTAAACTAGAGGTTAGTGATTTAAATTTGTATGTTTACATTGGGTTTTCGTGAAGTTTCAGTTTTATTATCACTTTTTTCGATAAAACATTTTATTTTTTCTTTCTCCCAAACGTACTGCCATTATTCTTAAGTAACGATAGTGTTTGAAATTAATTCTCAGATTTAAAATTTGATAGAATTTTTATCATAAAAACTAAGCCTATTGGATTTTGCGCTTTGTCTTCTTTCCGCGTTAACAACTTAATTTTTAGCTTACAAGACGCAATTAGAAAAGTACATTTTGATACATGTGAGATACCAATAGATATGTTTAATCTTCCACTTACCACAGAGCTACTCAAACAAAATAGTTTTCTGAAATATGTAAATCGGATATACTTAAAAAATTCCTGTTGGGACGTTATGGGTCAAGATTTGGGTTATAATATTATGTTTGTAAGGCCTTAGACTCCTAATGCGTAGAGTTATTTATTACTACCTTAGATAACTGGGCTGACGTATACAATAGCTAGTGTCTATCTTGTGGTGTCCCATAATGAATTTGTTAAAAATTTTAAATCTTAAGCAATAAAGAATGACATTATTAGTACATGTGATGTGCCAATAAAATAATGGGCCAATAATATCATACCAAATAAAAAAGTTTTGTTGTTTCGAAGTTGAGCACATAGCTCTGTAGGTAACAGGCTGTCGGTGTGCTGCCCATCACTGATATCGAAACCTGAATTCTAGCGTTGTAAATCAGCAGACATGCCACTGCGCTACTGGGGACCCACCAAAAAAAATAATCAAAGGATGATAATTTTTTTAAAACACGTTTCAGGATAAAAATATAAAAAATTCATATTAATTGTAATTAAGAGCTTTTTCTAAACGTTATTTATTGTAGTGCAATAACGGCTCGCTAACATATCCAAATACAGAAACAATGTTTATTTATATCTATATAAGAAGAAACATGAAGTGGAAGAATTATTTAGAGCAAGTCAGTGTTAATGATTTAAATTACAGCTGACATTTCAAGGTGGAGAAAGCAAACAGAGCAAGAAGAAAGAGAAGATGAACGAAGAGATCGTTTCTTTGTTTGTTTTTTAATTTCCCACAAAGCTACTCGAGGGCTATCTGTGCTAGCCGTCCTTAATTTAGCAGTGCAAGACTAGAGGGAAGGCAGCTAGTCATCACCCCCACCGCCAACTCTTGGGCTACTCTTTTACCAACGAATACTGGGATTGACCGTTACATTATATAGCCCCCACGGCTGAAAGGGCGAGCATGTTTGGCGCGATGGGGATGCGAACCCGCGACCCTCAGATTACGAGTTGCACGCCTTAATACGCTTGACCATGCCAAGCCTGAAGAGATCGTTAAATCCGAGAGAGGCAACAAATAATTAGAGCTCGCCAAAGTACAAACATGTAATCAAAATTATAACATGAACAAATTTCAAGAAAAATCAAAAATGAGACTCAGGAGAAAATCAAGAATAACGACGTTACATTCGGAAAGTCGTGCGAGAAGTCCAGCGAAAAGAAGAAATGTACAAATACAAATTACTACAATCAATAACAATACATCTGATGAATCAGTAGTAGAACAACCCAATTGTAACACAATGAATAACATTTCCAAGTTTTCTAATTTGTTAAATTTCATAGCTCAAAGACCTTGATATGAAAAAATTCATAAACTGCTGTCACAAGGAAGAAGTAAGAATTATTCCAATACAAGAGTTTCCAACGCAATTAAAAAATACGATGGGTAAACCAAACAATCCCAACTATTAGAATTCAAGAGGAATATTCGACTGTACAACAGTGTATATATATCACACCTAAACACCATATTTGCATTTGGAATACTACAGTTCTCGACGAAAGCTCTTTCTTGTTGTGTTTTTTTTTTTTGCGTTGAAGCTTACGTAATATTTTAAATGCTTCGACAGACATAGTGATTTATGTTATAATTCAATCAAGTTCTTTTATCACTGCGACACTAAATTAATTCGCACTGTTATCGTCCGTTGTTCATTGACTTCAGCTGAATCTAACGCATAGAGTTAAGCAGTCTTTTCATCTTCATGGATGCATATGTGGTGTTTAGGTGTGATATATATACATATATACTAAGATCAATTTACCAAGAGTGGATAAATCTGCAATTACTTTTAAAAATAATGATGAAGAGCCGCATTTTTAGAAACACAGCAAAGGCTACCCAAGCAATGCTGAATACCCATTTATATATTTAAGCATTTTGATCCCAGATTTGGATCCAATGACTCATGCGTTATTTTATTATTACAGAGAACCACGACGGCAGGCGAATATAGAGACTGAACTTTATGGAAATGCAAGAGGTAGAAATATTTCAGTGTTGCAGTACAAATTCGCCAAAACAGCAACTCGTATTGATTAATTTAATCCCATTTTAAGTGTAGGGAAGCTATTTTGAAACAAACAATTTGAACATTATTAAAACAAAGTAGTCGAGGTTTCACGCTGAGCAGTACAAATGTCTGATGGATCATTTAACTGATGTCGTGAATCATGTTGGAGTACAAGTTGGTAGCACAGCTATTTTGTCATCTTCTCAAAGTTCACCGAGAAATATGAGGAAATGATACCATGATGCAATGGCTATTAATTGAAAGTGTGAAAGACCGGATCTTTTTTTCAGCAATGACATGCAATCTAAATTGGCCTAAAATAAAAGACATTTCATTCATGAACAGCAAAAATCCAATAGACTTGGTTTAGTTGCAAGAGTACTCAAAATTAAGCTTGCTGCATTGCTGGATGAAATCTTGAAAGATATTTATGGAAAATCACTATTTTATGTATATACAATAATATTTCAGAAAAGAATACCACTATGTGCACCTGTTGGTTTATACTGAGAGACGAAGATAAAATATAAGATGTATAAATGATAGATAAGATAGTATTTGTGGAAACTACACACTCAGAACTTGAAGGACGTTTCTCTGAAATAGTCACGAGAAGTATGGTATACGGACCATTTGCAGAATTGAAGCTAAATGCACGTTGTATGAAAAATGCACGAAGAAGTTTCCGAAAGAATTTGGAATCGAAACAGCAGCAAATGTAGATGGATATCCATTGTACATAAGAAGAAAAGGTAGAGATGTTCAAACTAGAAATTACACTGTTGACAATAGATATTTAGTTTGAAGTACAATGTGCACATAAATGTTTAAGTTTACATTTTCATAAAAATCAGGAAAGTATATTTTCAAGTACGTGTACAAGGGCTCCGACTACTCAAATGTTGTGTTTAGTCAGAACCAAAATGGACAAAATCAAGCAGTAGTTCATGATGAAGTTGTAAATTATTTCAATGCGAGATATGTCAGTGCACTTCAAACAATGTGAAAAGTTTTAGAAAATAAAATACACAATCGATTATATGCAGTTATTTAACTTGCATTACATTTACCGTTACAACAATTAATTTATTTTGAGGAAGGATACAAGTATAAAAACACGACAGTATGTGTATGTGAACAGACCCACCAAGATTATTCTGAGTCCGGGATAATCACGTACATATGGACCCCCATAACATCATTTAACTATAAAATGCAAATACCTAGCCTTTTCCATGGCACAGTTTTTAATGCACTCCGTAAAGTCAATTTGAGAAGCTCTGTATGGCCCAGGTGTGGGGAGGAATACACTCGTTATCCCCCTTATCGGCAGTTCTGTATTGGAGTTTTTTTTTTAATTTCGCACAAAGCTACTCGAGGGCTATCTGTGCTAGCCGTCCCTAATTTAGCAGTGTAAGACTAGAGGGAAGGCAGCTAGTCATCACCACCCACCGCCAACTCTTGGGCTACTCTTTTATCAACGAATAGTGGGATTGACCGTCACATTATAACGCCCCCACGGCTGAAAGGGCGAGCATGTTTGGCGCGACGGGGATGCGAACCCGCGACCCTAAGATTACGAGTCGCACGCCTTAACATGCTTGGCCATGCCGGGCCTCTGTATTGAAGATATATATATTATTTTGCGTTTAGTAAGAATAGAGGAAAAACAACAAGCACAAAACAAAATTATTCTCCGTAAGTATTCAGTGACTCCAGAAGATGACGAACATTTTTTGTTAAGGTTGTTATTGTTACTTGTTTGATGTACAAGACGTTCTGGATGGAATAGTTTATCTGACATTGGAAGAACCAACATGCCGACAAATCTTCTAGATGACAATTAAGAATGATTTCTATGTCTTGAAGAAACTGCTTTAGTTCAAATGCCAGCTCAAATACGTCAAGCATTTGTTTTTATATGTTCTTTGGATAAAACAACGGATGTACTATTGTTATGAGAGAGATTTTATGTAGATATGAGTAAAGACTATTGACAAAATGTTGATGAAATGGTGTCAAAATTTTTGTTTTTTAAAGAAAAACCGCATGGTTTATCTGTTGCGTCCACCACGGGGAATCGAACCCCGGACTTTATGGTTGTCATTAAACTTACCGTTGTCCCATCAGGGAACATGTGTCAAAAATAATACTATACAGAATATTGTAAAATACGTTGATTATACATGAACTGAAAAATTTCACATTCAATTTAACGGATCCAGGACCAGTTTATGAATTGTGAATTTTAATTTAATACAAGTGAAGAGGCAGCCGAAACGGAATAAGGATTACAACATTTAAATTCACTACAAAAAGATTCTGTTGGATAAAACTGTAAATGCTTTTGAAAGTTAAGATATTGAAAAACTTGGCCCCTCCCTTTTTTTAAACAGACAACGAGGACCAGGAAAAATGTATTTATACAACAGTTAATGCACTATATAAAAGGAAAGATAAAAGTTATTTTACCATTTACTAAAACTGGAATAGCCGAAGATTTCTTAAAAGAAGGAAGAACATTACATTTCGGATTGTGGCTTTTAGTACCAATGCTAGAAAATCGACATCATACGTGAAAGTACCATCAATAGAAGACAAAAAAACTTATAGATGTAGTTTTAATAATAATTCGATGAGGACACAATGATCTCAAAGCATGATCTTTTATTGAAAGAAATAATGTAGAACGGTAGGATTTTGGGAAGAAAACATATATTATTACGCAGTAATTTTCGATAAACCCTTCCAGCTGTATCGAGATAATCAAAAACAGAAATTATTGAAACCTAAACTAAACGTTCATCTTTATGGAGAAGTTTTGAGTTACTGAAACTGTCAATACATGTGAGAACTAAAGGACATGATGTTTTCAATTAATGGGTTCTAAAGATTGGGGTGTGTATTTTCCTTATAGCAAAGCTACATCGAGCTATCTACTATGTCCATCAAGGGGAATTGACCCCCTAATTTTAACGTTTGTAAATCTGAAGACTTACTGTTGCCCCAGCAGCGGACTCTAAAAACTCGAGATGGTAAGATTACGAATTTATATGGATAAACCACTTACGTTTAAATTCCTAAAAAGATTATTGGAAAAAATAATATAGAACTAAAATAATTTACGGAAGTTCTATCGATGTTAGAAATGAAAGAACTATCGAAGAAAATAATAATTACCACAAAATTCAAGTTTCGGTTGATTCTAAGCAACGGAAGTTTGAAGCTTATTCCAAGTGATGTGAAATTGTATAAAAGCGTAAATTCAATAATACGTTATGAGCTTCAAAACATCATTACATTTAGTGTTGAATTTTTGAATGCACGGATACCTCCTGGAATGCCACGACACGAATTGAAAGTTAGTTAGGTTTAAAGGAAATTTAAACCGGAAATGAGGACTATATAATGGCACTAAGCTAATACTTGAGAGTATTATTCCATAGTTTTATACATGATGAGATTTTATCTGTGAAAAACAAAGGTGAAGGAGTTCTTATTCCACGAAATTATTTGGCATCAACTGAAATGAACTTGTCTTTTACATTGAAAAGACGACAGTTTTCATTAATTCCAGCTTTTATTATAAGGTTGAATAAATCACGAGGGAAATCGTTTGATCACATTAGGGTTTTTCTACGGAAGCTGTGTTTTCTTAGTGACAGCTGTATGTTGTATCGACGCGAAAAAGATTAGAGAATAATTTGAAAGGATTTGTTGTTGAAAATAAGAACGAAGGAAATTCATTAAAAGACAAAAAAATATTCTAGAAAAATGTGATATGCCACAAAATATTTGATTGATTAGTGATAATCAAAATCAGCTAAATCAAGCAGTAATTTATGATGAGATTGCAACTTATTTGGATGTATGTATCTTGGTCTCTGTGGCTAAATGAAGATTTTTTTTAGCTTTCGGTTTTAATATGACATACCATCTAATTTTAATTTTGGAGGCAGAGCGTCAAAATCAAGAAATGTCGGCAAGAATTTCATAAAACGAAGATTGTCATTACTGAAAAAAAAAATTGTCATCCAATAAAAGATTGTCACAAGTTAAAAAAAAGCTTGAAAAAGTGACAAGTAAGTTTTGTTTTATATTGTTTCACGAACTACGCGTTTACCACTGTTGTTGCCACAGCTTTAAATAATTGTCTTTATTTCAGAGTTCACACAGGCTGGTTCAATTACTACAGAACACAATTTAAAAAGACAAATAATTTATTCTTTATTTTTATTACAGTATAATCTATGATAATTTGACTTCAAAAATAGTCACTATACACTCTTTATCACTAAATTCATAATTATGGAGTTTAGATAAAAAACTTTGACACTTATATACACCCCAACAGAAATATAGAACATTCCACGCAATACTAGATATTTTGATGCAATAATACTCAATTTAAATAGAAAAAAAACATTGAGAATGTCCAAGCAAGAATATAGCAATCGCCTAATGAAGACAACTGAACGTACATGCTACTTTATGATTCGTAAACAAACTTGCCATAAACTCTCGCCTCCAAAAATAACTAAATATGACATCCATGCTATAACAAATGCACAATACATGACTGTAACATGTACATACTGAATGCTTTGTACATTATACAGTTGGTATCTTTAGGTAGCCAACTACTTTATCATGAACAATGATGGTGGTCCTTGATAATATGAGCACGACCAAAATCAGCAAACAAGATAAATCAAAAACTGAGAATTTAAAACCCTGTAAATAGGAATATTAAAAGTAAGGAAATAAGGCTGGATATATTGTAAACATTATTTACTCAAACTACAAATCCCTATCTTCACACAACCAAAGTAATTTCACAGTACAGTGCATAAATGTTAGGACAACACCAAATATTAAATTCCAGGATAATTTCAAAAAACAATGGATGGTAAATTAGAGGGTAAACGTCAAACTTTTAATAATATTCATATTTAGTACAACAGAAATTCAGTGAAAGTCACTGAGTTTAGCAAACAGTTAACGTTTTGTAGTTACCCTTTTGCTTTAATAACTGTAGATAATCTTTCATGCATTAAATATATTTTATGATTTTACTCAAAATGTCTCTAATACATTCCAATAAAGTTTCTTTGGAAGTAACTTTTGATTTGTCGAGGTTTTGATCTATCAAATCCAAGATTTGCACAACTGGGTTGAGATCGGTGCTCTTTAGGGCCATTGCATCATTTGAATGACTCCAAAAGTTTCTTTCTTAGCTATGCAATTTCTGTATTGCTAGATGAGCGTTTGGGTCATTATTTTCTAGGTAGTAGTGTACATTTATTTTGCAAATATCTCCTGTCGCTAAAAATATATCACTCTGCTTTCGTCGTGCTCCACGGTAGATGCTATGCATTGAGGTAAATATATTTCACTCTTTTTCCGCCAGACATACAAACTATGCTTTGAACAAAATATTTCAAACTTAGACTCATCCATCTATAAAATGCTTTTCCAATCATCAACAGTCCAGTTTTTGTACTTTTTAGTAAATTTTAATATCTTGACATTATTTGGATGTAAAGGTTTTCTAACTGCTACACGTACAAATATTCCGATCTCGTTGAGTCGTCTTGATACTGTAAAACTGGACACGTTACTACCATTTGGTACGTGATCGTTTACCTCATACTTGAGATCAGTAGCAGCCTTCCTTCTGTTCTGAAGGCTGCATAAACAAAGACACTTAACGTCAGTATCATTGAGTTCAGGTGTTCTGCCTCTTTCTTTCCCATTTTCAAATTTACCTGTCTCGGTCTCACCATCTAGGGTTTACTTGACAATGTATGGGGAGCATTTTAAGTCTGTAACAATTTTTCAGAAAGTTCAACCAGCATCATGTAAAACTTTTATGCGAAGTCTCTGCTATACTGGCAATTCACTACACTTTTTGGGCGTAGTGAATTTTTTACTATGGCATGACAACAAAACTTAATATTTTGTGTAAAACAATGTTTTAACAAATTTTACTTGTGAAGTGCTAATAAATTGATTTCTTTTGCCCTCTAGCGTTACCATATGCTTGCTTCTTTCTATATAGTTAAGACACTGCAAGGGTGCCATGATACTTATTTTAGAACCTAAATTTGATCAGTATGTTCATTCAAGCAGAACTCTTATGACATGTCCTTCATCTAAACATGGGAATTCTAATGAATGATAAGTATTCTCACCCTTGTTCATTCAAATGTCAATAGGGATCACTAAAGCATTAACATAGTGCTGAAATTTACATTCTGTAATGACATGGAAGAATTAGCCCCACAAATTGGAAAGTGAAAAAATGTGATATTGTCCTAACACTTTTGCACAATACTGTAAGTAAAAGCATGGAGGCAAAATAGGTTTTTTTTTAGTTTGGGTACACAATGTTTACAGTATCTCCAAACTTGTTTCCTTTTTTCTTACGATCCCTATTTGCAGGCTCCCCTTCCCCAGTAGCACAGCGAAATACCTTTCACCATTAGAAACCGTATTTCAATACCCTTCGTGGACACAGCACTTCGTGTAGCTTTGTGTTCAATAATAAACGACAGCAACAACTTATTTAACAGGTTTATAAATTCCCAGTTTATTGTTAATCTTGTATCTAAAATTTACATTTGGTTTTGAAAACAAGCAAGCTTCGTTGTGTCATGAAAATGGAACTACAAAGTGATTGTGAGTTTGAGATTTAAGCATTTTCGTAAATTTTTATTTTTGTACAAGGAAAGTTGGTTGGTTGATTTAGTGTTTAATGGCACAAAGCAGCTAGTCTCTCTGCGCGAAACATCTGGTAAAAAGTTAAAATTAAAGTAAATTTAGTGAAATTCATAAAAGAAAACTGGGTAAAATAAAACAAAGTTTAAAAAACATAAATAGCATAAAACCAATGTTTACATCTAGTCTACAACGTTAAGAGAAAAACTATAGTAATATAAATTGTAAAGGACTTTCTGTAGCATAATTGTAATATGTCATAGCTCGCCAGGAATACTAACAGGTAAGTAAAAAAACCACTGTCAGTCACCTGAAGTTGGCCTTTCCAGTCCTGGATCCGAGTTATTTGACATTATGGTCATTTTCAAAAGTAAAGTAATAAACGTTTCAAAAGACTTGTAGCAAAATTTTAATAATAACTCACCAGGATGACTAACGGGTAGTTCAAACAGCAGCATTAGTCACCTGGAGTTGGCCTTTCCAGTCCTGGTTTCGAGTTATTTAACGTTTCGGCCATTTTCTAACTTCAAATCCAACTAGATGGACTTTGATTCTTAAAAGGGAATCACATTGAAACAAGTCTAATGTATAAATTAAAAACTTAAATGGGATTAAAAAGATTAATGACCTTTAAAAAGCTAAAAACATTACCAAGTTGGACAGTATCACCATCACCAATAACACTGTATAACGTAATGGACAAACCTTGGGACAGAACATGTTTAAAATGGTACCATAGTTGAAAGTCGTAACGACGGCAAGAAAGTAAAATATGGCTTATTGTGACCTGAGTGTTACACAGACTACACGCTGGTGCATCAGTTCCAGATAAAAGAAAACGATATGTTAAAACTGTGACCAATGTGTAGTCTAGTTAGAACAACTTCCTCTTTCCGATCCTTATTGAAGCAAGACGGCCAAAGTCCAACAGAGGGTTTTATTTGGAAAAGCTTGTTTTCGCGTTGTTCACTCCAAGTCGATTGCCAGATGGCACGAAGCCAAGCCTTGAATGCAGGGCCATAGTTCATGTATGGAACAGGCACAACGGTTATAGTGCCAGAGCAAATAGATTTAGCTGCGGTGTCGACGAGCTCGTTCCCGCGAATACCAACGTGGCCTGGTATCCAGAAAAACTGGAGAGAAGTAGATGTAAAAGATAAATGGGTCAGTCGGTTTTGAATATCGGCGAGAACAGGGTGTGAACTAATGTAAATCGATTCCAGGGCCAGTAGAGAACTAAGGGAGTCAGTAAAATTAGTGCAGTTTGAGTACTACTTAGCTTCTATGTGATCCAGGGTAAGAGAAATGGCGTACAGTTCAGCAGTGAACACAGAAGCTGTAGAGGGGATTCTCCGCGCAACCACCAAACCACAACAAACCATGGCAAAACCCACAGAGTCACCTGATTTTGAACCATCTGTATAAATAAAAATGGAAGGATGGTTTGAAAGATGTTCTGCAAATAGTAGACTATTTCCAATCAGGAGTGTCTGCTTTTCTCAGATGACTTAAAGATAGGTCACATTTGGGGACTGTAAGAAGCCATGGTGGGATGGGCTGACCAATGGATACAGCAATGCTCTCCAAGGACAAACCCAATTCATCCAACTACGCCTGGATACGAAGGTCAAAAGGAGCAACGGCAGATCATCTGTTCTGAAAAGTATGGCCCCCTGAGGAAAGAAAATATAACCCCAGATGGGATGCTTTGGTAAGGAACAAAGTTTCGAAGCACACAGTAAAAACAGTTGCAAACAGCGGAGATGCAAAAAGGTAATGAGACTCTATGTATAAGCTCTGAACTGGGGAAGAATGTAAAGCCCCAGTGCAGAGCCAAAGTGCTTGATGATGAATGGAGTCCATAGTCTAGTTTCAGTCGATAAGAGCACGATATATCTTTAGCACATCCATCTGTTTCCCAAGTGGTGGAAGAGAGGACGTGGAGGATGTTTAGTTCTTTTCTACATTTGACCCGCAGCTGCTTGATGTGTGGTATAAAGGTCAGCTTAGGTCTAAGATAAGCCCCAAGAACTTTTTCTCAGGGACCACAGGCAGCACAACTTCACCAATACAGAAATCAGGATCAGGGTGAATACCCCATTGGAGGCAAAAGTGCATGCAAACTGTTTTAGAGAGAGAGAAGCTAAAGCTGTTTGCTGTGGTCCACTAAAATGAACGACTGGGGGAAGTCTGTAGCTGCCGCTCAATATACCTCATGTTCAACCACTGACATTAGATGTAAAAGTCGTCGACATAGAGCCTGTTTGCAACAGTGAGAGGGAGTTATTTAGTGATGGCATTAATCTTTATACTGAAAAGTATGACACTCAAAACACAGCCCTGAGTGATTCCATGTTCCTGTAGAAAAGAAAGGGAAAATATGAAACCTACACGAACTTGGAATCTCCATTAGAAAAATTTTAATAACAATGGGCAAATGGCCACGTAACCCATATATATGGAAGTCTCACCAAATTCCATATCTCCATGTTGTATCACAAGCCTTCTCAATGTCAAAGGATATTGACTGATACAAGACGTTGTCGTTTGAGAAAGGCTTCTCTAATTGATGTTTCAAGTCGAATCAGGTGGTCCATGATGGAGCATTGCCGTCGGAACCCACACTGGGTGGGCAAGAGGAGGTTGTTTGATTCGAAAAACCAAATAAGACGAAGATTAACCATATTCTCTAAGATCTTACAGAGACAGCTAATCAAAGCAATTGGATGGTAGTTTGAAGGAATCTTGGGATCATTTCCAGGCTTAGAGAAAGGAAGGACAAAAGCCTGGTGCCAGGCATCAGGAAAACATTCTCCTGCCAGATCTGGTTTAAAATAATGAAAAGAATAGCAAGAGAAGCAGTTGATAGATGGCGCATCATTTCATAGCGTACATCATCAAGTCCAAACCACTGGGTCGATGAAGGGCCAGTTTGAGTTCCACCAGTATAAAGGGACGATTATAGTCATAGAGACAAAAAGGAAAGAGGTGATCGCTCTACACGAGTCTTGATTGCTAGGAAGGTGGAGGAAGAAGCAGAAGTGCTAGATACCCGGCAAAAGCTTTCACCAAGAGTATCGGCGATGTCCAGGGTATCAGTTACTTTCTGGCCATCAGAGAGCAAGATCGAGAGGGGGACAGAATTATATTGCCCACTGATTTTTCGAATCTTGTCTCATATGACTTTGAAACTGGTGGTAAAAGATGTGCTTGTTGTGAACTTAATACAAGATTCCTTCTGGCTTTGACGTCTAACCACCAAGCATATGCATGGACCTGCTGGAAAGCGATGAAGTTCGAGTGTGAACTATCTATGGAAAGTATCCCAGGCCCGTTTTTGAGCCTTTCGTGCCATGTGGCAGGCAGGATTCCACCAGGGACGAGGATATAGTGGAAAACATGTCGAGATTTTAGGAATACGTTGAGCACTTGCTTGTATAATACTGTCAGTTACTGCTGCCACACAATCGTCTATTGATGGTTTACAGACGATGTCAGGATCAAGTTTGGCGAGAGCAGTGAAAGAGGGCTAAGTTCGCGGGATCCAGCTTCCACTGGGGCACATGGGTCGGTTGGCATCGACCACGACCAATCTCTCTCAAAATTATAGGAAAATAATCACTACTTCGGAGATTATTGTCAACCCTCCATGAAAAATGGGAGAATAATGAAGGGGAGAAGATTGAGAGATCAATAGCAGTAAAGAACTGACTAGATGCATGAAAATAAGTAGAAGAACCAATACTGAAAAGAGAAAGGTTGTGATCAGAGAGTATACGTTCTACAGAGTGACCCCACCTATCAATATCAGCACTTCTCCAGAGGGATGATGTCATTAAAGCCCCCAGCATTAAAAAAGGAGACGGCAACTGTTTAATGAGAGCAACAAGGTCTGATTGATCATACGTCTGTCCAGGCGACAGGTAGAGAGAACAAACAGTGATCGTATAACCCAAGGAAACACAGATGGCTATGGCCTCCAAGGGTCTGTCGAATGGCAAAGACAGGGCAGGCACACGCTGATCAACCAACAGTGCCACCCCTCCGTGCACTCGTCAATCAAACAGCCTGTCATTTCTGTAAAAAGAAAATTACTGAAAGGTGACTGTGTCGGCAGGACATCATGTCGTCAAGATTAGAAAGTAAACCTCGACAGTTTCATTGTATCAAAGTGGCCATTTCTATTTACATGTAGGCGAATTGGGTGGAGAAACCTTTGTTTACGACCACATCTTTCTTCCTTAGTATCCCTATTCAAAAGAGGTCTATCGACCTCCATGGATCCTGCCCTGGGTCGATTGGGCAGGTTTTTGCTGTTGGAAGGGGATTCCAGTGATTCAGGACGTGGACGAATGATCATTTTGCATCTTGAGGTGGGAGAAGATGTATCAGAGGAAATACCTGTACCTGAAATTAAAGGATGTAGATCTTGGGATTTGTTGAAATGCATGTAAGAGACAGAGATGGGTGTTAAAGTTGATTCATCAACTTTTTTTACTATGGAGGTCAAAAGACTTCATTTGTTTCGAGAACGATTCTTTTGGAAGCACACAGAGATCTGTCTGCACTCCCACTTTAGTTGTGGAACGAAGTGCAGCAGCATAAGTCCAAGATGAAGTGGTGGACAGCAACTTTCGAGCCTCAGGATAAGTAATGGTATGAATTTTTCAAACAGTGCACCTCTTTTTCTTCCAACCATTTAGGGCAAGAATGAAAGTAGGACAGGTGAGAGCCATTGCAATTGACGCAATGAGGGTCCCTTTCACACTCATAGACATCATTGTCCTTGCCACTGCAACGACCACACGTCAGGGAACCACGACATGACGTCTTTGAGTGACTGAACCTCTGACATCAGAGAGGGTTTACAATGTACGGCCGTACCCTGCAATTAAGATAACCTGCCTTGATGGTGGCAGGTGGATGTGGTGATGTAAATGTCAAAACGAGGATATTGATCAGCATCGTAATTCCATCTTTGCGAGTGGAGATATGCCTCCCTGCAGAAACTCCTTGAGTGGAGAAACCAGCGAGAATCTTTGACTCGGGGATGTTATTCAAATCCCTCTCAACAATAACTCCTCGTGAAGAATTCAAAGTAGCATGAGGTGTAACCTCAATAGGTATATCCCCAATTGCCTTTGAGATGTGAATGTTTCCACCCATATGTCACCAGATCGAAGCTTCTCTACTGACTTTGGAGAGCCAGCAGTCCCTCCAGTCCCTTCTGAATGAAAAAGGGAGACATCTGCCTCAAAGGTTTGTGTGAAAGAGAATGTAGGATAAGAAAATGAGGTACAACAGGTGTTACAGATGTTGAAGATTGCTGCTCAGAATCTTCAAAACATGATCATTTACCTATAGACTGTTTTAACTATTTCATTTAATTTTATTTGGAGGATCCATAACAAAAAAGGTGCCTACTGACCCCACCCACCATGGAGCCCTACGAGGACGCGCATTACAATGTCAAACAAGGACACTGCAGCAATGACAGGGTTTCAAGAGCACTGTACCCAAACTTCAGCATCAGATACAATGTCCACAACACCTGCTGAGAACATCCAACACGGGTACTTGGTTGACCCTAGCCCAAGCGAACCAGTCGATTGACTCAAGGGGGGCCACCTCAAGGCCGCCCGTCTACATGAGTTCAAGGCCAAAGTGGTGTGTTAGGATTGGACCCCTTAACCAGGACAAACACGTGGGTGAATATTTAGATCCAAGAGGAGGTAATCTGAAAGAACGGAACCTTCCCTGGGAGGTCCCCTCAATACGTACAAGAATCCACACCGAGGGGACAAGGAAAGAGCTGGGAATTGTACTAATCTTAAACCCATTTCACAAATACATGCTACACAAGTAAGAATTCAGCTCGAGAGAATACATAATATAATATATATATATGTATGTATGTACTAAACCTTCTATACTTCCTACCGAGCAAAATATCTGGCGTTCAAACCGAGGTATGTAAAGCAAGACTTTGTGCACTAACTACGAGAGTTACTTAACTAATCTTACTATTTGAAATGCATTTCCAGTTCAACCAATACAAAATTGCATTGATCTAGTTAAAGGAATAACTCTTTGGTTTAAATTCTCACCTCGACATAGGGAGCTTCCACTACTCGATGTGCGTGTTAAACAGTGGATTGAGAATACTGAAGGTTGAGAAAGTTGTTTATTCCAACCCATTCTTAATTCACATGTGTATGGAAATAATATTTCTGAAATATTTCATGACAATTAGGCTGCTGAAAGTAAGGAAGATACTTAGGCTTATCTAAAAATACCATAATCTTTTATTATTTTGTTTAACAGCTTTAGGTTTCACTTACTGTTTGAAAGAATGTTCTGTAAATTTGCAAGGTCCAAACCAAGACATTGTTTCTTATGTTTACCTAATACAACAATGCTGTAAAGAATCGACTTAACCAAGGGAGAACGTAATTATTTACATATCATCTAACAAACAACAATAACATTGTAGCAAGATTTAATATTAATGTTAGCATGCCACGAGTTAGTCAAAAACAAGCCCAACGTGGGAATATAGAATACAATGGAGGATTACTTTAAGAAAACAGTAACCACTTCTTTCATTAACAACCTTATCAGTAATCCTTACTTCAGATTTGATGCATATGTAAAGAAAACATCATCATTTTAGAAACTTATGCTATCAAAACTCGCAAAAGTTTTTTTTTTTATATCTGATATCAGACAGTTATAAATTCTTACTGGGAAAATTTTCCAATCCTGGTATAATTTTTATAAAAAAAAAATTTCATCTATGGAAGACAACATAGCTTCCTAGATCTTTCAGTGGATAATTTATCTCCATTTTGGCTCATATTAATTATGCCTCCCAATGGAAGTGGTATGTCTACGAACTTACATCGCTAAAAACCGGGCTTTGATAACAGTGTTGGGCAGAACGCTGATAGCCCTCTGTGTAGCTTTGTGCTTAATACCAAACAAAGCAACATATTAGTATAATTAGTAATATACGAAAGTAGGGAAAATTATTAAGTTAATTTGTACTCGTTTTTTTCAACACTTTTTGTAGCATTAAACCTTTCTAGATTGCTACAGCTAGCTAGGTTGTATATATCCTACTTGTTCTTAAAACATTTTTATTGTTTATATAAAATCCAGTTACCAAATTATCATGTGACCAGTAATTTTTAATTTAAGTTTCATCATCCTTTTTTATTTCTTGAGTGCACTTGAAAATTGTTTATATTTTGTCAGTTTGTGGGGATTGTTATGTTTGATGAACAAAACCCGTTCTTTTCTTCAAAATTTCAAACTGTCATTTTTTGACGGGTCGGACAATGTTAGTATATATTTTTTTGAATTATAAATGACACTTTTTGCTGTTTATATTTACGTTTAGATAGTTGAAGATGGAAGACTTATTAGGAAAAATGCAATATATGCCCATGTCTAGCTTTCTGTTGAATTCTCAAACTATACTCTTATCTCTTACTAAACTTCATTATTTCGTCGCAGTATTTATTAGGGAACCATAACATTGGTTCCCAAACTCTTACTGCGCTGTAATGGAATGTTGAAAATTTGTTTTAACAGAAAACAGCGTAACAACTACGAAGTTTACAAAAGATGCACCCATTCAAACGGCGACAAAGGACATAATACTCGAGAGCCATGTGCACTAGTAGTCTCTAATTAAGCAGTGATAAAGGAAAGACAGCTAGTCAACACCACCCATCACCAACTATTGGGCAGCTTTATAACGTCTTCATCACTTTCAGATTGTGAATCGACTGTCATACCAATAAGGGAAAGTCAGGCCCCAGAAAAGTATACACACTTAAATGCTTCGTTTAACTAAATTCACTACATACGAGACTAGATTATGTGCCTTTTTATGCAGTATAAGGTAAAAGCAAAACTTTGTTCGAGTTGTTTAACTCGCTAATTATTGGCCGGATTTTAATATTAAAAATGTAACTATTTATTGGACATACTTTAATTATTATTCATTATTTGAGAAATAGTTATTATTTGTTTTAGAACACCAGCCATGTTGAGTTGTGTACATCACACAGAATCAAACTCAGAATTTTAACGTTGTAAGTCTGTAAACTTACCGCTGTCCCACCGTAGGTACTACTTCAAAGGAAGATAGCATTCTCGTCTTTATCAATTTATTTAACGTTTCCCTTGTTCCTATTTAAGAAGAATCTACCAATCATATGGTTGATGGTATTGATTACTTTAATCGTGCTGTGAAAACGCTGTCCCTACAGCCATACAATCATTTTTATTGATCGCTTTTCAAATACCGATTATGTCACAAAGTAATCACTTCTGTTGCTCTTACTAATAGTATCGGGCAGAAATACGATTTTTATGCTTGAAGTAAGCAGTGTTTGTGTAGTTCATATCCATTCAAGTATTGTAATTAATTACCCAATCGTATTGGCTGCTAATCCTATGAACAAATTGCAGGCGTCTTTATTTGCAAGCTGCTAACATTGGCAACGAAGTGTAAACTACCTTTAATCACTAACGAATTACCTGCAGATGAAGTTTGTAACCTTTCAATTTGCAAAACATTTTTTATGTAATACACAAAAATACAATTATTATGTATCTGTAAATGTATAGATAAATAATAATTATAAAATCAAGTGTTTAGCAATATTCAGTTTTGAAACATATTCTGTTTATATAAACACTATCAAAGATTTATTCCCTTTAACTCAGACAACAGTCCTTTAACGTTCCTTTTTCGTCAATGCTCAACAATATACATCGTCCCTCAGCAACAAAACTATTACCTTGTTGTTCTTAGGCAATTACGATATTTATGTTGAATGCTCAGTATTCATGTTGAGTTGTTAGAAACTTTTCTTTGTTTCTGAATAAGTTACGGATATCACAACAAAACAGTTTAATTCAAAAGTTTTATGACACTGAGTTGTAGCCAAAAGTAAAATAAAATATACCAAGCAGTGTTTCTGCTAAGCCTTATGTTACTCGTGAATTAGGTCTAATGCTTATACTACAAATAGGCCTACTACTATTAATTAAAGAATCTGCGTTTAAAACGTTATGCAGCGAATAAATATTAATTAATATTATTTTGGTAATTTAACACAAATATTATTTACGTAGCCTTAAAACATAAAGAAAAATAAACGTTTATTACTAATAAATATCGTTTATTCTTTGCAGAATCGAAAGAGATGAAATTTTTTTATAATCCCCGACAGATAACAGCGTAAACGTTCAAGACAAGTATCTCAGCCGTTCTGAAATACATTTTTTATTTCGAGTTAGTTTCTCGTCATCAAGAAGGCTCAAGACTTTTTTTTTAAAGTTTCTTTCGGAGTGCTCACGTACTTTTTTCATGATAACATTTCATTTTTATGCATTCTTACGAAAAATGTGGTGATTAAAGAATTACTTTGATATTGAGGAAATAAGTGAAAGGTAGGTATATTTCAGGAATAAGGACAAATTCTTTTTAGTTAAATTCTATAATTTCCGTTAATCATTCATAAATGGTTTCTGTCATTTTAGACGATCTTATATACTAGTCAATTTAAAATTTACTTATAAGTTGAAATTGAAAACAGACGCACATATTTAACTTTTTCATCCTTCGGTGAATATTCCAATATATCTTTCAAACACTACTAAAATAATACTAAATAATAAAACATTGTTTTTGTAGCAAAACCACATCGAGCTATCTTTTGTGACTACCGAGAGGAATCGAACTCCTAAATATAACATTGTAAATCAACATATCACCGGGGACATAAACAGTGCAGCATAAATAATGTTAAATAATTTATGCCTAACGGGCAAGGATTTTACTTATTACTTTAGTCAAGCTATATTCTTAAAAACATCAAGCTTAAAATAACAGATAACTTCATTGAAAATTAACAATTAAAAGTAACAAAAAAACTGACGAAAGTTTGTAAATGCTAAAAATAACAACTGGTACCACAAGAGAGACGCATATTATTATCAGAATAATACTGGGTCAAACTTACACCCAAAGTTAATACGCTCTGGTCAACACCAGGATAGCATATACTTTAAAATTAATCTTCTAGCAACAAGAGCTGACCTTTGGCCACCAAGCATCGGAAGATGACCACAGATATTGAGAGAACATTAAATAAATTTAGGCAATTAATAAATAGCATAACATCTAAGACAAAGCTTTAACGTTTTTTATCAAATGTGTATTGATAAAAACATTGCGAATTATATCTAAACTGAAATTCTATAAACTTTCGGAAGCTGTAATCTCCCTAGTTATATTTTCCTTTACATAAAATTAATTCCACCTTCTGAAAGCGATATATATTTATATAAATCCAATTTAACAAATTTTGTTTGAATTTCGATCAAATCTATTCATATTATTTTCGTGCAAAGCATCCATAATTTTTAAGTAATATACTAGAGAGTAAGCAACTAGATGATACCATTTACCAACGAATATTGAGATTGACAATCCTACTATATATATAACACTTCTTAGACTGGGAGAGCACGAGTTTCGATCTCACGGTCCACAGGTTGCGAGTCAAGCGCTTTAACCACTAGCTCCTCCTGCTTTTTGATCCATTGAATTTTCTAAATATCGCGGATTCTGAACTAAATATTGTCGCCAGGAATTGCAGTTTTTCTGTCCCTGGTAGAACAATTATGAATAAAATTATTTCAAGCAATTGAACCTTTTTTAAAAAACAAAGATTTGTATTATTAGACTATTTTTAGTATATAAATATACTATTGTACATTGTTATACACAAGTGATTACGGCATTAACATGTATATTCATTGTCAGCTCCCTTTATGAATGTAAACAAAGGTAACCTCATTTCTTAATAATTTTGTGTATGTATAAAATGACTTATAAACAGAGTTTTGACGAACTTGTATTTCATCAACCGACTCTCATCTCCTAAAGCTATTAAAAATAATTTTAATCATACTTCTGGTTTCACTCAAAATACTAGTCAAACAATTATTTAATTAATCGAAATGCACTTCATACTCTTATCAATCTAATTCTCTTTCATTATAGGAAACGAACTGTTATTCTTTAATAATATCACCTTAATTATTGGTCTAACTGCAGAACTACTTAAACCTCATGTACTCCTTTTGTAAAATACAATCAAGCAGTGATATACAATTTACTAATAACCTTAACTCTTCGAGCAAAAAGATAAAACAAATCCTTTTATACATCAAAGAAAACCTCAGTCTTGGTTAAGTATAATAGGTGTAAATATTCATATTAATGAGGTAGCACCAACAGCTGTATATCACACTATTACTTAATCTAAAATATTAAAACTTTCACGTTTGTCTGTAAATCAAGAAGCACAGACTGTTTCTTTTAAACAATTTTTATACGTATTGATACGTTTCTCAGCAGTGCTGCCTTGTACTACGCATCTTAATTTGGAATATATACGAAAATGACATCCTAATCATGTGATACAAATAACTCCAAAGCACAAAAGTATTTTTACATGAAATTGTAGTAATTTTGTATTTATTAGATTTTAAGTTTAACCATCACCATCAACAACAAAAACAAAACTGCATCCTTGATTCTTGAAGAGCTTTATTGCTGTTGATTAAATTGACTTTAGATGATACTTCATTAAAGAAATAATAATGTTGCTTCAATCCACGGGCAATTGAATTTTCATCTGATATTATATTAACTGCTATTTTGTGGTTAAAAATGCTACTCTTAATTTTTAATATGGTATAGGCCTTCTAGGAGCCATTGCATTTTTTTAAATTCCGTTTTTCTAAAATTATAAGAGCAAACTAAAATATAGTTACACATAAAATTATGTATGTTTGACTGTTATTTCTGTAGCAATATGTAACATTTTCAGGATTAAATTACTTTGTGTACATTTTACTATATAAATTCCTAAAAGCTGCACATTTGAAAATAACTCTTATCAAAATTTAACTTTTAATACCTGAAACGTACTTTATTTCATATCTATGCCTAACTGTATTTCTTTGGTTTTCTGGTAAACCATGAACAGGGGAAACTGCAATCCATGACAGAAGGTAAACCAATCAGAGAATGCATTAAACATGTACGTGATGGATATTTTCAACTTTATATTTAGTAAAAATAAAACATATATAGGAAAAAAAAAGTTTACAAATTTAGATTTAAAATAAATTAAACTAGTAGAAAGTATGTTAGGGAAATTAAAATGACAACTGCTTCTTCCTAGCCATACATCAAAGTTCAAACATATTGTGAATCAACACTCTCCTGAAGTAAGGATATGCTGTTCAGTTGCATGAAGAATTAAACTGCATTGCCAAAGTAAAAAAGGATAAAAATACTTTCTTGGATGAAAATGAATTTCACCAAAACATACAGGTTGTCCCAGAAGTCTATACCCATAGGGAAAATAGACATTATATTCTTAAAGTTCAACAAACAACACTTCTAATGTCAGTTGTACATATTTCAGGAAAAAAACACCCTGATGGCACAGTATACCAAGAACTGATATGTGTATGGCTGTTAATGGCATGCAATTTGAATAATAAATATATTAAGAATAAATTGTGTATTTTTCCTTATGGATCCAGACTTCTAGGACGTGCAATATTTTAATTCTTATTTATACCTATCTTTATTATACATAATTGTTTTTATATTTGTTTAGTGCAATTTAGTTTGATTTATTATCTTTCTCATGCTTAAATATTGCAGGAATTGTTTTTTCTTCTCTTTTATACCTTTTAATAACTTACTAGGTGGAGACTTTTTCAAACATAATGCTTTGGATTTAATTTTTTAAATTCGATTTGAAATTATATGTACAAAAAGGTATAAAGAATATCTTTAAGAAGTTTTAGTTTCCCTTAATCTTATTTTCCAGGCCATGGTTTTTATGAAAATGTATGTTACATAGATCTCAAAATGATTTCTAAACATATCACATGCTTGTTATGTCATTAATAATAATAAAACAACATTAAAAACACAACCTGTTCTACTTTTAATGTCTCAAAACAGTTGTTCCCAAATACACAAATGCAATTTAATGGACTTTTGATAGTGTTAGGCATACAAGTAAACATTTCTATAGACATTTATAAAAGGAATGAACAAGACAATAAAATAATATTCAAGTTTGACTGTAGTTTAAGAAGTTAAGATAACTCCAGGAGTTATAACAATTGAACTAATAGTTCAAAACAGAGTATCGAATTTCACTGAACAACTTAAGAATTGACAAAATAACAACAAAATAGGGTGAAAATTCCATGAAACTGGTAAATTTTGCAGTTAAAATGTACAGCTATGAAAACAACAAAGAAATATCTTAGAAACTTGAAGCAAACATAGTGTATGTAAATATTAATACACAGTGCTTATAACCAAAGCCTTATGTTTACATAGTTTCTTATGTACCAACATAGCCTTGGAAAAATTAAGTCTCTGTCCCTAAGATACTATTTTTATATTTGACAAAGGTAGCAATGCTAAATAACTGCAAGGTTATACAATTGTTTAAGAAAAATGTATTTCTTGTACATTTCTATATACAATTACATGTTATATTAAATGTTATGCACAGTGAATATACTGCATCATAGTATATAATGTGAAATAAAATTTGTTTCACACTCGCTGGAATGTTTTAAGACAGTCTTACTTCTTTGACTATTTGGATTTCTTTACATAAAATTGTTCTATGCATTTATAATATAAACATAGGTTTAGTGTACCAACTTGGAAGGATACAAATGTTCTAAAGGGAATGCAGAAAAGTCATTTTGCATGTTAACTTTGCATTTCATTTAGAGCTAGCCTGTAAAGATTTATCACTGATTTTAAGTACAAACTTTGATCTGAAAGATTGCTGAGAATAGGCATGGAACCACCTAGTCTGCACCAACTTTAAAATGACTTGCTGTACTCTATACTCTTCTTTCACTTCAGTATTTCACTTTCCTAAAATTGTAAAAAAATAAATTGTCACATGGAAGCTGCTTTTCATACATAAAGAACCATGTCAATTTTTTCAGCTCAAAATAAACCTTCTTTTAACTCCAAGTGAAATATTACAAACACTTGCTAAAACCTACCCACTGCAATTAAAGGTTTCACTAACAGTTAATCACACTTTATGAAAACACTTCAGGTCCATTGTTGTCCTTGGCACTTGTTCCTTCACTATTAATAGTACTTTGTATGACGACCATGATTATGAATAATTGTCTCACACTACAATTCTCACTGATACAAACTTCTAAAAAGGTTAACAACAGTAAGCATAAACTGTGCATCTTCACAAACTTTCCACAGATCCTTCATTGTTCATGGACATCAACTGGTGTTGCATCTGAGAACTTGGCAAACATGTGGTTTTGGATCCTACTGTTGTCCTGAACACACAATTGTGCAAGTTCTTCTCCTTCCACAGAAAACATCCACAATTCCTTTCTTCTAAATGTTGTATTCTTTGCCTCTATGTCATTTTACTGTTTTGCTACACAAACATCCTTTCTACAGTAAGACTGTTTTCAAACTTTTCTTTCTTCTAATATAGATGTTTTAAACCTTTCCATTCCTCTAATATGGCTTTTTTCAACCTTTTCGGCCATAAATCTAAGACATCATTAATTAGTTAGTGGTTGGAAGTATGCTGTGAACCAATATATATGTTAAACACGTTGCTTGTTGTTCTATGGTTTCTACCTGTGATCACAATCATTAATCATGCTAACCATTCATATTAAGTGTGATACATTTCAATATTGTGTAAGCCTCTATCCCTCTCTCTATTTTTGGTATGTGACGAAAGAGTGAGCAGATGTTACACATCTTTTTACATAAAGAAGTTAGGCTTAAGAAATTATATTTTAGTTCATGTTACTTCTGCAATGGGAAAAATTCTAAAGAGTCTGATAAAAGAAGCTTTGCTAAATAGCCTAGTGAAATACATCATAAAATAAAATCAAGGTGGATTCACTGAATGGAATACTTTTATAAGCACTATCAGAAGTTCTACCCTATGGACAGCTGTTTATGATTGTGATTACTAATCATAGTGTTCATACGTTATTGAAAAAAAACAAACTTACAAAAGGTAATCATCTTTTAGTATTCTGTTAAAAAAGAAAAGATTTTTTTCTGGAAAGTACTGCATGAAAAATTGTTCAGATGATGTTTTTTTTTAGTTATACACAACTAACTACATCAAAGTGGTTTATTGTACAGAGCTCAAAATTTACATATATTTTACTGATATAAACTAATGTTGTGTGTGTGTGTGTGTGTGTGTGTGTGTGTGTGTGTGTGTGTGTGTGTGTGTGTATATATATATATATATACTAAAAGTGATACCATTTATGGATTTTTTGTTTTTTCTCAGTAGTAAATTTACAAATGACATCATTAAAGATATCAAACCTCACATACAGGCCTAAAGAATGTTATGTTCTTGTGATGAGGAGAGTACTTTATTTAAATTTGTGTTCTGTGATAAAAAATCATTGTTGCATGTACCACAGTTATTTTTATAACTGTCTGAATTTTGAATACCCAAAGTGTGAAATTTTTAAAGAATTTTTATTTGTGGTGCCATTCAGTAGATGAGGCAGGAGTTTAGGTTACACGCATTGATAGTGACATACACACTACATCCATTACAGTAAGAAGTTATATATATATGCCATATATTATTTGTATGATGGAAAGGATAGCAGACTTCGTGTATTTAGATATTCAAGATCTTAATAAATGCGACAATTAGCTAATTATTAAAGATTTCTGACAATATTAAACTCTGGTGTTTACAACTGCATTCAGGATGTTAAGATGCTACAGAATAGCTATGTGTAAGCTTTTGAAAAGGCTCCAGTTATGGCAATTATAATTTCCTAACAGATTAATTTGCTTATGGGTTGTGATACTTCATAGGAGTTTAAAAATACAGGATGGATCCATGTTTTTGTTTTTCTCGAAAATGAATATGGAATAAACCAGTCTTGAAGAAGCAAGTGGTCCACACTTAAAAGGAAAACAAACCATTAAATAAACAATTTATATGAAAATTTGCTTACAGCTGTAAGCTACCACAGATAAGTTACATTGTTCTGTAATACTAATATCATAATAAAATGATACTTATAATTACAAGTAATGAATTAACAAGTTTGGTGAAAATTTTCTGGTGATGTATACACCTGCTAGTTTTAAAATCAAATCTCTCCATCAAAACTACTAGGTTATAATTATATTTTGCATTTTCTTCTTGATACATAAATAAAGGGGTTATGAAACCATTTTGCTTTCCAAATTAATATACTTTTTTACTGAAAAAAAATTGGTTTGATATTTGTTATATTTTATTATCTAGAAGATGGGGTCAAACCTGGATTAAAACTTATATCTGTGATAGCTCTAGTTTATCCACAAGTTTAAACTAAATACTAAAAATTATGCTTCAACGACATGACACCAAACAAGTGGACATTTGCTTAAAAATTATTCACTGCTAGACTAAGTTATATGTCTAATAATATAAAAAAACATACTCTAATAAAACAAGGATATGTAGCTAGTACAGACAGAATAAAATGTCATTAACAATTCTGTCATGAAGTTGAATTTTTAAAACTAGAATGACTTCAGAATTTTTGGCAGAAACAAATATTCCTGTGATACCACATCCCCTGTATTCTTCTGATCTTGCCCTGTGTGATTTTTTTCTGTTCCCAAAAATCAAATTTAGTTGAAAGGAAAGATTTGATGACATTCAAGCCATCCATAAATGTGAAAGCATAACTTAGTCACATAACAGTTGAAGACTTCCAGCATTGCTTCCAAAAATGGCAGGAATGTTAGAACAATTGTGTATCAGCTGGGGGATATTACTTTGAAGGGGACAGCATATAATACTGATGTATGTACTTTATTCTTTGGAATAAAAGTGAAGTTTCAGAACTTTTGATCACACCTCATATATATATATATATATTTATATACATACACATACATTGAAAACTGAACAACAGTAACATGAAATAAGTATTTTTGTACTATCAATACTCCTTTAATAACTTACTTGTTTTTCCACTTAAATTTGAAATCTCTTTCTAAATTCAATTTATAGTGATATTTCATGAAACTCTCAATTGAAAGAATAAATATTATCTATTGCAGTTTCTTTAAAACAATCAAGTTCACTGAAAAGAAAATACTTACTTTGCTGGTGTTGTTCCTGAAAAAGGCTTCCTGTGGCCTTCAATACCTGCAGCACACTGGTTAGGAAAGGCAGGGTGAGGGGTAAAAGAAACATGTCTGTTAATGTCCAGCATTATAAAGGAAATAACCTGAATATTCCACAAATATTACGGTATTTTATGTAACACCAAGTACAAGTATGTAATCTTTATTTAAATTTAGAAACATTGGGAGGTGATCTCATTTTAATAACAGTAAAATTTATACTAAATTTTAAAAAGTTCTAAATTTTCGGTTAATTTTTTCTGTTAAATATTGTAGATAAAAATATTCACTCATTCCAGTCTTTATGAAGCTCAGATTTTACCAGTCCAGACAAAATCCAAAGAACATAAAATATATTCTTCTTATTAAAATGTTACCACTACAAAATAAAAAAAACTAATGAAAAAATAAAGTTATATTACAAGAAAAAATTGATCTGTTGTTAGGAAAAAAAGTTAAAAACAGGATTTAGAGATCTTAATGATTTTAATTTTCACATGTTTAACAATTTATCACCGATAGCTAACAGGTATGTAAGTAAAGACAAATGAAAACACAACATACTCTCATTTCTAAACCTTCTACTGATAAACCACCAGATCTCCGTTTTCTGTATAGAAAAAAACAGAGATAAAAATATTAGAAATATGTGTGTTAAAATTGGGTTTAAGCAACTTTCTCAAACTATATAAAAGTCCAGAAATGCACAAGCTGCTTTTACTTAATCCATTTTAATCAACACATTTATACACCTACAAATATATACAAGCTGAATTTATTGAAAAAGGAAGTTGCCTTCTATATGATAATTATTTAAACATTTTTATCACTTGTAACATTGACAAAATGTTAATAGATACTTTGGGTAACTACGTAGGTAACATAATTTTCATGAAATAGAAGTTTTATTAGGTTATAACAGACAAGGCTATAAACACAATCTACTGTTTTTTACCTTAAATGATAAGGATGAGTAGGTGAAATTTGATTCAACATTTCAACATCATCAAATATCACCTGAGCTCCACCACCTGCTGTGGGCACAACATTTCCCTAAAAGTGAACATGATGTTTCATAAACAAATAAAAACCATAAATACTTAAACTCCAGTTTTTCTTTATCAGTAAACAAATAACTTCAGTAGCTATAACACAATTTTCAGTAAATAATATAAGCTATTTTTTTAATAGTTAATTTTGGCCACAAGTTTTCATGGAAGCCTAGGATCAAAGTGAAGGAAATAAATTCAATTTTTAGTTTGAGAGGTGTAGGCATTCTATGCTTGATTTTACTTTACTTAGATAACTTTCAGACATTAAAAAACTCATTAAACACCTTATACAACTTTGTTTCTACTTCCCCATCTGTATCTTGTTCTTGATGTGTCAGAACATATCGAGCAGTATCTTTTCCAGTGACATCTTTAGTTTTCAATTTACTAACTGATTTCTTTTTTTTCATAGTTGGTTGCAAGACAGTACCTGAAAAAAAATCTTGAACATCAAACATTCTTAAACTTTAAAATAATCTGTGTTACTATTAAAACAGCAATAACTATCCCTCTATCACACTAAAATGGAAATTAATAATAAAACAAAATCAACTAAGTCCAAGTACTGATTAAAAATTTACAGTAATGATAAATGATTTCTTAGAAAAATAAAAACATTTAGTCTTATTATGAGAAATTTGAGAATTTAACCTCCTTCATTATCTTAGAGACATGTAAATGTATATAATTTTAATAACTGTAAACATATCTTATAATGACCAGCTACCTTTTTGGTTGGTGGGTTTGGCATTTTATGGTGCAAAGCAACTAAGCTATCTGCACCAAACATCCAGTAAAAAGTTAAAAGTAAAGTAAAAGTATTAAAATGCATATAAATAACCATGGTAAAACAAGACAAAGTTTAATTTTTAAATTCAAACTTAAACAGCATGAAATCCAATTTCTATATTTAGTGTACAGCAGTAAGAGAGAAACTACAGTAATACAGGTTTTAAAGAACTTTTATCATAAAATTCTTACATTAATTACATTATTATGAAAATTTATGAAATCTGTTTGAAAAATTTCTCACTAGTTTCTAAAAATGAATATTTGACAGGAAATATAATTTGCCAACGACTGTCTTTCCACAAAATATAAATATACAATATTTTATGATTGTGTTAGTGGTGGTTAATTAATCTAATAATAGACAAATATTTAAAAGTGAACACTGATCATGTGAACAAGTTTCATGCTCAAAACTGTATCTTAAATTTATATCTAATGGTATTTTTACACACACCATATTCAAGACTCCCGGGTGGACGGTGGTCAAGCCATTTCTCTCCTCCGGATGACTGTGACCATTTGTGTCTGGGATTGGCCACTGCCATGCTCTGGTATGTTCATGAAATTCAAACAATGTTATTGTGGATTGAATTTACTTTAGTCATTATTGTTTACTAATACATAAATTTACAAACTGGGCAATTAATTACCTTATAATTAATAGTGTAAAATTGATACTATATCTGAAAAACATTAACAATAACATGTTGATAAATGAACAGACAACAGCAATGCACAATAATACAGTCAGTTATCTTGTAACTAATACAGTAAAAATAACAAGTTAAATTTGAATTTTATTCACTCACGTCTGAAAAACAACATTTAAGTTTTCATAAAAATAAACAGACAAGAGTACTGCACAATAACTTTAAATACTTAAGTGATTACAAGTTTTAACACAGGAGTCTTCTGGTAAACACTGTTGTTAAATTAATATGCAATCTATGAAGATTTTTAAACAAAATATTAAAAATAATAAAAATGTACACACTGACATGCAGTCAGCATGGCAACAAAATTAAAATTTTGTACATTATATGAAAAAAATTCACTATAGCTACTGATAAGAGAAATTATTTTCAAATTATAAATAATATCAATCACTCAAAACATTAAGTATGACAATGCTCATTCCTGATGAATGTTGAAAAACAAATGTGTAACAGTATTTTTTAAACATTTAATCAAGTTATATGTCTACTAAAATATTAACATATGAAACACTGAGAAAAAAGCAACTGAACAGAATTAAGACAAACTTTATAAAGTATATCCAGTATTTTAACAAATGAATTTTTGGATTTGTTGATCAAATTATTATCTATGTCATACTCTGCACTTGTTAACTACCAAATGGATTTTTTAAAATAAACAATGGTCTCATTTCTTATTTGTAATGTAAATCATCTTATAAAAGATTAGTAAATTTAATGTATGTGGAAATATTAGCATCCAAACTTTAACTGTCAAGTTTGTTGTTGTTGAAAATATTAACTTTAATAAATGTGGTGTAAGATCTGTAGTGAAACAAAAATACAGCTACAGAACATTTATGTGTAAAAATACAAAAATAGTTATCTTGGTTATAAGAAAAAAAACACAGGTGATTCAGTCAAACAGCCTTCATTAGAACTAAAAAACACAAACTGAGTAAAGAAAAACAAAGATCAATATATGAAAGAATCAGAGTTTCAAAACCCTTGAAAACAAACTATTAAATTAACAAAAAATAAAAAGTATAAAACAATACAATACTAACCCTTGAATGTGTTGAAGTTTGCTCTGTGTTCAGTTTGGTGTCTGAATGAAAAGACATCATTGCAGGGGTATTCTGATTTCTGGACCCTTCATGAAAAAACAAATAAACACATACACATATTAAAAAAAAAAAATTGTACTGAACAACTTGAGCCCTTCACTGTGTTAAATGTTCCACAGATTGACTTTGCTAAAAATTTATATAGACAGTTGAATCTTAAATTCTTATGTAACTCGAATTAATTTACTTTGAAATGAGATGTAAAATGATGGTTTGACAATGTGTATTAACCAAATTTCCAGAATAATAAAAATAATATTAAAAACACTAATTTCATCATCTAGTCATTAGATTAGTTGGTAACAAAACTCAAACAAGTGAAACCTTAAAATGACAATTTCTCTCACAACAAAAACATAAGATAGTCACCCACCAACAGTAGTTGCATTTGGCCCACATGACAATCTAGGCTCAAATTTAGATGGCAGTTGTTGAGGACCCAGACCTTCTCCTACCAAAAACTCCCAATCTTCTTGAGAATTCAAAATTTCCCGTAGCTGTTGAATTTTTTCACCTGTGAGACACATCTTAGCTTCAAGTTCTGCTTGCTTTTCTGCAAGTCTTCTTTCCTGAACAACAATATATGTATTACATTTATTAGCTAAGCTTTACAGATTACAAAAATTCAAAGCAAGAAGATACTACATTTTATAACTTGCAATTCTTTACTCTATAGCTGGAAATGTCTTAACCTTGGATCATACCATGATTTTTCTCATCAGTTCTCGTTCTGAAATCAGTCGCTTTTCCATCTGCACACGCATTTTTTGTCTCTCTTCCTCTCCTTGACAAAGTAACATCTCTTTCTCACCCAACTAAACCAAAGAAAGAAAAACCTGTATTATTAAACCAATTATTTCATAATTTTAGTCTGCCACTCTTATAATGCACCCACAGCAAAGAATATTTTGTGGTATTGCATAGATATGAATCTGGTTGGCCAACTCCAAAATTCAGAGATCTACCACAAAGCCAACTTTTGTCCCTTAGGAAAGTAAATTCTGCTGTAAATTACACTAGCAAACATTGTAATTATTTTCTAAGATAAAAAGCCTCTGTTGTAATAAAAGAAAATAGTAAGAAATATTAATGCATATTATTTATATATATGCAGAGAGGTAAAATGAAGTTCAAATTTTACCATTAGATAATTACTGAAAAGTTTAAACAAAATAATTTACATATTGATAAATTATGTGTACATAATTTAGTTTCTCTAAGTGTTTAAAATACCATAGTTCTAACTCCTCTTTCTACCACCATTAGGACAACTTTATAGTATAGTCCATGTTTTTATTGCACATTTCTGCAATAGTACTCTCTTCCAAAACTAACAATTTCCATTGGTCATCTTGTATTTCACAAATGTTCACTGTTCATTCTTGTGAGTTTGAGACATTTGGAAACCAGTTAACTCCAACATCATAAAAGTGTTGATTAGAACATTGTATTTACTGATATTATCTCTTTGTGGTCTGCTCATAAAAGTCATCACTCATTGTTTCCATAGAAATGAAGATTCTTGCATCACCTCTTCCTGATACTTTCTCTCAGCAATAGACTTCCAAAATATATTTCACAAGTTCTTTAAGATGATTCTATCCAAACCACAATTACAATCTGGCCCATTATTTAAGTGTAACAGTATATTTGCCATAAAACTCATCTTAAAACATGTAGTTATTTTTTCAATAATATTTTCAGTAATACATTAATTTTATCCTACTAATTAATATTATATAATTCTCTTGTGTAATTATATGAATGTCTTTCTGACTATTCACAATATTTTCAAACCCGTTTCACAACTATAACTCCACTATCAAAGATAGAAATTCCAATGCTTTTGCTTTTCATTATGTTGAGTCACTGATGTCCCAGTATAATATTTTGTGTTATGAGAGGACAATATACTCTCTCTACAATGGGGTAAAGTATACACCAAATTTATTTAAGATGTTATATTATTAGGAAAGCTTAAAACTTCAATCTGCCCTTTGAAAGACCAAAGATTAAGTAGTTCTTGAAATTACAATTTTGATATTTATACAGATGCATAACAGTTAATACAGTAAACACTGAAAAATACTTGATGTGGTTTAACTACTGTAAGAAATTGTCAGAAACAGACCTAGGTTATTAACTGATCACTCAATGTTTGGAATTGAGCAAATGGCTACACAATGGACAATCTTGTGCTCTGCCCATCACAGGTATCAAAACTTGGTTTTTAGCAATGTGAGTCTGCAGACATACAACTGTGCCACTGGGCCCCCAAGAGCAGCAATTATGTCAATTAGAGTCACATAAAGTCATCAATTAATGTTATGAAAATAATCAAGAGATTAAAATTTGGATTTCTGATTTTTCAAACAATTGATAAACCCTTTTGCAATAAATCACCAGTCAAAGGCCATGTCAATATGTTTGTTGACTTGCATTTAAAATGTTATTGAACTATTATTTTATGAATTAAGTTTGGAATCAAATTGTAGATTATAATTCAAATTTTATTATTATTATATATATATATATATATATGAGTTATTTCATAATTTGAAAGTAAATATTGGAAGAACACACCTAAATATAGATTTTCCCAAGTCATGTGGTATCCTGAAAGCAGTACTGTTCAAAATTAGATGTTTGTTGGTGAAAATATCGAGTCTGTTTCCTTACTAGACTGAGTGCAAAGAGATTTCATGTTATGATTAAAAACTATTTTTCTTCCCAAAAATTTCAAATATTCCCTTTGTAATCTCTAAAACCCAAATACATTTCAAATGTTTGTTTTTCAGTTATTTTCTATCCTCTAACTGTGTGGAGTCTGTCAATTGACCATTCTTGCAATCATCATAAACAAAACTGGAAATAAATATAAATTATGCTTTTTTGTGCAAGAATGGTTACATATTACAACCCAAAAATACAAATGTTTAGTTCATGTAGCTTCAGTGTCATAATGAAATATATTTATTCTTCTTTATTATATTGACCTTCCAGTCATGCCAGCTAACATTAAATAACTTGCATTGAACATGGTGCACATGCACTCATGTTATGTATTCAATAATGTAAAAGTGACCTTTAGTCTTCACTGTGTTTTAGTGGAGTAATATTTTGTAATATACAGTCACATTTCAATTATTTTAAATTATATATGTAGAATATTACTATTCAGGAATAAATTATTAAACTTATGTTTCTTAAACTATAGAACAATAAATAAAGAAAACAATTATCTCTTCTAGCTATGATCTTTAAACTCAGTTGCTGCTGAAAATGTGTTGCTAAGCCTTTTGAAATTTTACACATTGAGGATATCAACGAACATTTTTTTTAGGCTTAATAAATATATACACTGCTGGCCAAAATCTTAAAGCCAATGAACATAAAGAAAAAATATGCATTTTGCGATGTTAGACTCAGCCATTTATTTGAGTAGAGCTTAGAAAGATGAAAATAAGAGAATGAAAAAAAACAAAACTTTTTTAGTATTTAATAAGGAAAATGTGAACACTATGAAATTAGCCTAAATACTAGCTGGTTAAAGTTTAAGACCATACAAAGTCCTAAACAGGGTAGGAAATACCCAACAAAAGGTCTCAGTAGTGAGTTGCATGGCCATCATTGCGAATTACTTCAAACATTCACGCTGGCATGGTCGATATAAACATTTGCAGAAGGCTGGCTGGAATGGTATTCCAAGTAGCAAAGATGGCTTCATGAAGATCATGCACTGTTTGAAATTGATGTCCATTTCTATAGACTTCCCTTGCTATCCACCCCCAAACATTTTCAATAGAGTTCAGTTCATTGGAACATACTGGATGGTCCAAAAGAATCACGTTATTCGCTATGATAAAGTCCTTTGCCCTGTGGGCATTGTGGATTGCAACGTTGTCCTGCTGAAAGATCCAGTCATTTCCACACAAGCAAGGGTCTTCAGTCAATAAGGATGCTTTCTCCAAAATGCCAATGTAGCCAGCTGCTGTTTGATGACCCTGTATAACCTGAAGTTCCATTGTTCCATGAAAGAAGAAAGCACCCCAGATCAGAATGGAACCTCCTCCATTGTGTCGTGTAAAAAAATGTCTCTGGTGGGATACCCTTATCGTGCCAGTAACATTGGAAGCTATCTGGACCATCCAGGTTAGATTTTTTCTCATCAGAGAACAAAACCTTCGTCCACTTTTCTACATCCCATGTTTGGTGCTTCTTAGCAAAGTTTAACTGTGCTGTTTCATGGTGTGGAAGGAGGCGTGGCCTTTGAAGACATTTACGGTTTTTAAAGCCTTTCTCTTGTAGATGCTGTCTTATTGTTCTTGAGCTGCATTCTGCACCCATAAGGGCCTTAATCTGGTTCAACAATCGGCTGGTGTCTTGCCAGACAACCTGTCGAATCCTCCTGCTTAATGTCAGCGAAATTTTCTTGGTCTGACCACTTGAAATTCTTGTTCCGTATTCCTTGGGGTCTTTTAAGAGATTTGCAATAGCAGTTTCACTATGGCCAATCTCACCAGAACATGGTATCCTTTTCACATTAAAATGGCTGAGAAAACCACTAGGGGGCATTCAAAGCTGTGGATTGGTTATTCAAATGACATATATTGAAGTAAATGTATATAAGGAACCAATTACAAAAGTGGAAAGAGTTGAATGAGACTACTGTGTTTGACTCTGTACTTAAGCCATATCTCAGCAAAATGAGAGGATACGAGGTTATTCTTTTACATTTAGCTTCTTAATATTGGTAATTTGAATTTCTAATCTGTATAAAATGAGACTCAGTATTTTGACATCACAAACATCTAATTTTAACAGTGCTGCATTCAACATACCACAACTCCCTAAAAATCTATATTTAGATGTGTTCTTTTAATATTTATTTTTAAATTAAGAAATTAACTCATGTAATATTAAAGTTTGAATTATAATCCACAATTTGATTCCAAATTTACTGACAAAAATTCATAAAATAGTTCAATAAAATTTTTAATATGGAAGACAACAACTGGGATGACGTGGCCTTTGACCTGTGGCCAGTTGTGAAAGGATTAGCTGAAACTTCATCACAGGACATATAAAACTCTTTCAGTACATCTTATGTATTGTTAAAATTGAATTGATATATATATATATATAAATGACTTAAGACTTAGAAGGAATGCATTCTGATAATTTGAAAATTTTTCCCATCCACAGTATTTGAAACTTATGCATAAAATGTGTCTCATTTGTTGTTGGTTTAAATATTTATGAGCAGCTACTTTTGGAAAAATGTTTTATATACCTCCTGAGAAAAGTTACACAAGAACATCTTATAATCAAAATTTTATCTGTTCAAACCTGACTAAAAGATGATGATTATTCATGCAAGATATAACCTGAGTGTCATGTTCAGTATATGTTTATAGAATATATATGGGTCCCACTAACCCCGCACAATCATACATTGGAACCTAATTTTAATAAAAAATTTTGGTATTTTTTGTGCAAATCAGAATTCAATAACATAAAGCTTACTTCATACTCCAATGTTTGCTTGCTTCGTTCATACTGGCCAACTTTCTGACGTAGAATTTCAGTGGTGTGTTCAGCACTTGACAGCTTGTTTTCTAGACTCACAACCTGCTGCCGTCGAGCTTCCAACTCAATTTTTAACACGTGCATTTCCTAAAATGCAAATAGAAACTTCACTCATATATTAGTGCAACCATAAGATAATGTATATAAAAATCTTAAATTTTGTGATTGATAATACACCTCTGAAACAATAACCCAAAATATCTGAATACTTACTCAATGCCTAAAGATTTTTTTATATACAGCATTTTAATACTAATTATTAAGTTAACAGAGTTAATATACAAACATAAATTAATTACACTTCACTTCTTCTGCCTTCAGTTGAAGTTTTCTATATTATGTACACGAGATTAAGTTTTAAGTTTGTTTGAATTTCACGTAAAGTTACATGAGGGCTATCTGTGCTAGCCATTTCTAATTTATTAGAGAAAGATGAAAGGGAAGGCAGCTAGTAATCACCACCCACTGCCAACTCTTGGGCTACTCTTTTACCAACAAAAATGGGATTGACTGTCACATCATTATGCCCCTACTGTCTTTCAACAGTTCTTTGGGGAAGCATTTTTGGTATGACTGGGATGTACATGAGAATAGCAATAAAAATTAAAATCTACTGTTGTGATATTGGATTATTAAGTAGAAGTATCAGACACGTTATAAATATAGATTGCAATATGTATTTAACTGTGAAAGAAACAAAACAGAAGTAATAAGTTTCTTGCAAAGCATATGACAGAAGCAAACTTAATATGGAATTACTGATGATCTCAGAAATTAATGGTAAAATTTTAGAGCATAAAGGTAATCAAATTTAAAGTTTCTTCTTTTAATCAAATGTGTATAAGGTAAAACCTAAAGACAGAAGCATAAATAGAACTTTAATGTAAATACCAGAATTTATATAATAAATATTTTGTTTTTCTTCGAATCTGTACTCTTCTGTAAATTTTCATTAGTTCTTATGTTGCATTATATCAATAATAATGCTCTTTATTTACCTGTTTCATACTAAGACTTTTCTTCTCAATCTCAATTATTTGATTTCTGAAAGCATTTTCTGAAATAAATTTTTAAACATAGTAAATAATCTGACTACTGAGATACTAAGTAGCTTAATTATAAGAGAAAACCATCAGAAAATTAAGACAGGTTATAAAAATGTAGTTACTTTTACAAACAATTCTTGATGAATAGTTTTATAAATAAATACTGTAAAGATTGTTGAAACTATAAGATGTTACAGTCCATTTCATGTTAACAACATGGCTGACATGTTTTTATTCACTTTCTTTTACTTTCTATTGCAGACTATTTTTTTAAACAAAGCATTTGGGATGCATATATGGGACTGAAAAATACAAGTAATGTTTTCAATTAACATTTCTATATGCTTATGACTAACTCAACTACTGCAGGGTTCTCACTACAGTCCCACAGTGAAACGTACTTCAATCTTTTTTTTTCCAAGTGTCCCATGGGAAGAATTTAATAAACTCAAATAAACAACATACATCAATGTCAATGAAAATACTTATTTACAATGTACACTACATGGTTCCTTCTGCAAGTGGAATACAGCATGTTTATGTTCAATGAAAATCTGTATTTGCAATTTAAATTATGTGTTGTTTCCCTTTATGAGTGCAAAGTAATTTTATGATAAGGAAAAAATGTTTCTACTTCTGATAACTTTCAAATATCATTTGCATAACCCCTAAAACCTCCTAAATAAAAACCAACTTTGTTTGTCCCAGAAAAACTTTATATTTTATCTGTTATTTTTCATACTCTAATTATATATGAAATCAGATGGTTTAACTAACACCAACCATAAAGATATTAAGATATAATTCTAAACTGAACCTTATTTTCTTTCTGGAATGACTGCAAATTGTAACTGAAAACCATAACTGTTAATCCCAATTAGCTTAAAGTTTGTGACAGAAAACATCTATTTATACAGAAATTTTATTACCCTTTGAACCACATCCAAATACTATTCATACCAATTAAGTTGCAAATCATATGATGAATATGCAACTCACATTAGGTACTGAATTACATAATACACAGATTACTTGCAAGGGTACCTCAAAAATTATTACTAATTTTACTTTCTCTAATCTAAACAATCTTCAATTTTTTCATTGTAATTACTTTTATAATAATAAATAAAGGATACACATGCTTTTGGTCTTAACTGTCGATAAAACTTAACCCTAATTTTTTATACTAAAGGTACTACTGCATTAAATAATTTCAATCTAATTAAGTAATGCACCAAAAACACAGAATAACAACATTGAAAAAAGAAATAATGTTCCATAACTATCACAATTTTTCTGGCCTTCTAACTTTGACACAAAAGTTATTTAAGTTTCAGCTAAACTTGTTGAAGTGTTTCCCAGGGGAATAAAGTGTGGAGTAGGAGGGAAACAGACAATTCTCTCCACAGAAAGCAAAATAATATAATACATTGTTTGATAGAGAAAGACTATGGATTTTTATTGGTTATAAATAATATAGTCTTAAACATCAGAGAGAACTATTGGCAAAATCTGTAAAAGAGGATGTGACAAGAAGGGTCTAATTTATTACTTTGTAACTACATAATATTGAAGACTGTAAATTATGCTTTACTTTAGTGACAACATTATAATCACTAATTTACTCAAAATTTCATACTTCTCAGAGAGGTGGTACAACATTAGAAAAAAGGGAGGACATGCATAACAAATACAGTTCTTATATTAGGGGAGGTTGAGAACTTTTCAGATATTTTCCTATACAATTCAAAACTTAAATAATACTAAATATTAATTTATTATCTATGTTCTGATGCTAAGTTTATTCATTTACATTGATAATACAGTAAATTAATACCATTTTCAGTGCAACTCTGTGAAAAGTTGTGACATACACTTTGACCTACCTGAGGTCAAAGGGTTAATCATGTGATATTTTCACTTGGTTTTAATTAGTGCAATTGTTTCTGATGAAACCTGTTAGAAGCTGACTGTAGTCAGCTATGTGCAAATTGCATGTTATTTTGTTTGTTGTGTTACAAAGTTCAAAGCAAAGTACTTGCACTTGCCTTGTATATGGAGCATTTTATGGTGTGTATTCAGTGTCTGGTGAATCAAACCTCATGCACACAGAACTTTCCAATGCTATCAACAAATTTTCATCCATATATCATTACCATTTTTTTTTCCAGATACTTTGTGTTTTCCATAAAACTTAAAATACAAATATCATTGTAGGTGAATTGAAAATTTAATTATACATAAATTTTTAAATTTTCATTATTATTACTCTTGAATGATTTGTATATTTGACATTTGAAGCAAGATGTTAGAATTATATTATACATATTTGTATAAATATCCCTGATACAATTGTAACTACATAAATATTCAAATGCATCGTGCAGAAATAGAAAAAAAAAAAAAAAAAGCTGTTGAATTCAAGGCAAAAAATAGCCACACACAGATAAAGAGCAACTATTTAAATTTATACATACGTTTACTAGCAAGGTCTTTCAGCAAGGCTTCACGACGAGATTTTCTAACAACTAAAAATTGGATAAGGCACTCAAAGGAGGCTTCATCATCAGACATCTGTTCCAGCAATTATCATACAAATTATAGATTAATGGAAACTTTTAAAATTTATTGAAGAATTACATTTAAACAATGTATTTTAACACTTAATAAAAAGTCAGAACTTTTTCATAAAAATAATAGATGCAATATAAGCTCATAATTTTAAATAGTATTAGCCACA
The DNA here is from genome assembly GCF_004210375.1 of Tachypleus tridentatus. Lineage (NCBI taxonomy): Eukaryota > Metazoa > Arthropoda > Merostomata > Xiphosura > Limulidae > Tachypleus > Tachypleus tridentatus. The sequence goes on from NC_134828.1 coordinate 58,333,289, forward strand.
CAATTTCTATAACCACATAAGGCTACATTAAAGAAACCTGACAGAATTCAGTAAGTTAACAGATATACACAATTATTCAATGATGATTCATACCAAAAACAGTATTGTTTATAACACATACAACACAGTATATTAGTTCTCTGGCACCCTAAAAGCAAAACTGGATCAAAAATTATAAATAAATTATAGAAAAAGAAAATATTGTTATTCTTATACATTTTTATTAAAGTACTTCAAAATTTAAATTTATATACTATAAAAAAGAAATTTATTTAGGAAAAACTTTTAAAACATTCTCAAAGTAAACAACTCAAAGTGCATACAGATTGTAGGGAATATTATTAGGATTATACGAGGGCTGTTCAAAAAATATGCGGACTGTTTGAATTGCGCGGCTCCAGTTGGTTCCAGGGGAATCCGCTTGGTGTCGCTAGGTTCGCACAGATCAGCTGATTACGACGCCATTTCTTGATTGCAGATATCTTTATTTGTGTATTAGCTACGTGGTTTTAAGTGAAGTGCGATTTTTTCGATTGGCGGATTTCAGAATGAATGACTTGAAGGACCAACGACTTGCTGTGAAATTTTGTGTTAAACTTGGAAAATCTGCGACTGAAACTTTTGCAATGCTTAACACGGCTTACGGTGATGTTGCTATGAAGCGTACGGCATGTTTCAAGTGGCATGAACGTTTTAAGGATAGTGGACAGTCCATTGAAGATGATGAGCGTCCTGGACGTCCTTCCACGTCAACTGACAACCCACACGTCGACAAAATCAACACCCTGGTGCGGGCAAATCGACGTCTGACTGTCAGGAGCTTGCTGAAGAGTGTGGGATATCAGTTGGATCTTGTTACGAGATTTTGACCGAAAAATTAAAGATGCACCGCGTTGCTGCGAAATTTGTGCCTCAGAACTCATGAGTTTTTGGCCAAACACTCGATCACTGTTCTTCCCCACCCCCCTACTCATCTGACCTTGCTCCTTGCGATTTTTTCTTGTTCCCCAAACTCAAAAGACCCTTGAAAGGAAGGAGATTTGAGACGATTCCCGAGATTAAGGCAAATGCGACGAAGGAGCTGGAGGACATTACAAAATAAGCGTACCAGGACTGTTTCAACAAGTGGAAACACCGTTGGGATAAGTGTGTGCGTTGGGGAGGAGAGTACTTTGAAGGGGTTTCAGACCTGTAGCATCTAAATAAAGTACATTTTGTTTTATGACGACAGTCCGCGTATTTTTTGAACAGACCTCGTAAGTGCCCATGTATAATAGAAAATACACAACTTAAAAGTTTTAAAATTAAATTTTATGGAAATCTATATTCTTGTTATATTACTAATGGTCAATCTATTGTTACTCAATCTTCTGCAAACCTCTATATATCTAAACTGACAGATGCACTAGAAACTATCACAAGTTTAAAAACTTAAATATTTTAATATGTTAATTCATCTAGAAAAACAAAGTAAATTAAACTACAAGTATATAAAAAATCACAAAATCAAGAACATGTTTGACGTAACATTACTATAGCATGATTTATAAGAGAGTAAGGATGCTAAGTTCAAGAACATGTTTGACATAACATTACTATAGCATGATTTATAAGAGAGTAAGTTTGCTAAATTCAAGAACATGTTTGAAGTAACATTACTATAACCTGATTTATAAGAGTAAGGATGCTAAATTCCTTGTAATGAAATCTGTTGAAAAGGTCTACAAATTAAAAACAACTCTGAAATAATTTAATCAACCAACTACAGAAAGCTACTAACAAAGAAATATGTTACAATTTTGTTTTTTATCTTTCATCAACAGATAATGAAGTTTTATTGCAATTTATCAAGAAACTACTGGAACTTGTGAACTATGATTTATACAAATACACTTTACAGTTAAAGAGGTGGAGATTCTTTTCAAAAACAGAAATTTCATTTTGCTCATAAACAAAGTGTATGTAAGTAACAAGATTATCACTTACAGTAACCTCTGCTAAAACATACATGCACACACAAATAATTAGAAAAAGTTGATCAAAAGAGAATTAACATAAATATTTTACTTCATCAATACATGTAAATTAAAAAGAACAGAAATACAAACCATTAAATCTGGGAAAGGTTCACCAAAACTATATACACCTGGAGCTAAAAGTTCTTTTAAATTTCCTATTAAAGAATAAAAAGCAAAATAAGCAGTTAATGGATGTGTTTCTACATACCAATAATGATGTGCAGTGGACAAATACATACATCTGCTTACTTACGTTCATTGAGTAAATGATTTGTCAATTAAACTTAAAATTATATCATAATGAATGAAAGATCCTGGAAATTTGCTTTTTGGGTTAAAATAATTTATATTGATAGTGGCTTTTGTATGTATGTCTCTTTGAACAATTTGTAATGAAAACTATTCAACTTCCAAAATTTTGATTACTGCAAAATTTTCAAGAATTCTTAATGCATAATTTTTATATCCAAATTTTAAAGCAAACTCACTACAAAGTCAAATACAATAACATTCCTAAGAATTAAGGAGAAAAGACTGGGGCTTCTATTAGGAAAAACAATTTTATGAAGTTATATTTCTTACCACCCTCTTCCTTTGCTTTGCAAACAGCTTCACGATACAAGTTTCCTCTACCTGGTTGAAGACCAAGAGACACAGGAGTACTGGGAATAGGTGTGGCTCGACTTATCATCACCTCCTGGGTCATTTCTGCAAACCTCATCACATGCTGAAGAAAGAAAACCTTAAGTAAATTTCCAATTTATCATTAGCATTACTATATCAGTATATGCCAATAACTTTATACTGACTTCAAGAGCAAAATATAACTCATTAAAAAAACATGAATATAAAAAAAAGGTCTATCAATATTTGATTCTTTTGCACTTCTTCGTCAATCCACTAGTTGTGACAACAAAAATAAAAACAATAAACAGTTTTGTTAATTCAAACTAATTTTCAACAAAAATTTACTACAGAAATGTAGATAGGATTACAATATCGGGGGTTTCATTAAAAAATATGACATTTATTAAATGTATAAAATGGATGCAAAAACCTTAATGAAGATTTTTCAAAGATATAAGATTGTTTAGAAAAAAGTCAGTATGTTTCACTAAGAAATCTTGACTTTAATTATTCATTTGTACACTCATGTCAGTCTGTTTTCTTCACATCTCAGGGAAAAAATAATTCCAGCTATCATTTTGGTGTTTCATAATTTATACTTATAAAGGAACATTCAACAAATACTGAAAGATTATTGGATAACACTTGTTCAGTTCAACAGTAGATGACATCATACTTAACTCAAGTTTTTCCTTCTAATTTTGTTACTGGTCAGAATTGGAATCCTTATTTACATACAGGACATCTTGCATCACGTATTGGAAACCATGAAGAATATGGTCAACTATGACCTTAACAAAAACAAACTTAGGCCCCTGCTTAAATAATATTGTATTTGTTTGCAATTTTGTTCAAAGCTACACAAGGACTATCTGCATTAGCCATCCCTAACTTAGCAGTGTAAGACTAGAGGGAAGGCAGTTAGTCATCATCATCCACCACCAACTCTTGGGCTACTCTTTTATTGATGAATAGTGGGATCAATTGTCACATTATAATGCCACCAAGGTTGAAAGGGCAAGGGTATTTGGTGTGACATGGATTTGAACCTATAACACTCAGATAATAAGTCAAGCACCCTAAACAGCTGCCCATGCTGGACCTGCTGCTGAAATAGAAAAGCTAAATCCTAATTGCTACCAGATGACAATGAAAAAAAACATCCACACACACACAATGCATACAATGCTGAACTAACAGACCATATGTTGAACAGATTTATGTATTCATTACCATCAAGTAGTTTGTATTAAAAGTTCTTTGCAAATAGATTCTACATTTTTTTATGTCACATACAAAGTTTCAAAATAATAGAAATATAACAAACTATTGAAACGTATATGTAAAAACGAGTGGTATTGGTTGAGAATTTTTTTTTTTTTATACCAGCCATTTTTACATATATACTTTTCTCTACAAGTGGGGTTTCTCATCATCATGGAAACTACTGAAATAATAAATAAAAGCATAAGACCACTTATGCCTAATTTCTAAGGGAAAATGTGTGGAAAAATAACAAAAACTTAAATCCTTGAATTACACACAGAATTGTTAATAGCATTCAGAATTCTTGCCTATCTAGTATATATTATACACCAATATTACCATCAGTGACGATACAAGCAGTTAATGTGCAATACATAGTCACATCCCTGTTTTGGAAAACACAGAGGGATATCACTCTAGTATGTCAATCATTGGCAATACATACTGTTTTATGTAACAATAAATATTTTTCATTTTCAGCCATGGAACATCTATTTAGAAATAATCAGAAGTACATGAAAAATTCATGGTATTTTCAATAGTCTTTCAACAATATTCATAGCAGGCTTAATGTTTTCTCAAGCAGAAACATTGTACAACAACAATTTTTGCACAACTTATCCCATATGAAAGATTTGATGCCTGACAAATTTAAATTTAAACAAAAATAATAAATAATACAAATACAATAAAAGGTAGTTTTGTCATAGTACTAGTCATTATCACTATGCCAGTGATTGTCTTAGAGATTTCTTTATTCCTTATGATTGTGTTGCTGTTTCTCATTATGGACTTTACAAAGAGAGAAGTCCCTCTGCTTCCATCCCCTAGTCCATGAAAACAGATAACCTAATATATCACATATTCTATACCTAATCTATCATATCAATCTAGCAGAGAAAATAAACCATATTTCCCAAAAACATCTGCTCAGTTTAGAAAACTGTTGCATACTGATGATGTCATCAAAAAGCCTTATTTCCTTTAATACCACAATCAACATTTAATGTAAATAATGTAAACATAAAACAAATTATAAAACATTCAAATATGAAAATACATTACTAACAAGATAAACATGATTAAAGTAACATAACACTTTATCATAAATATATAGGATATATAGTAATAATAATACAATCTTAGGAATATTAAATTTTCTTTTTTAAAGTCATAACTGCATGAAGTTTGTTTCTAGCAAAGACTATTTTCATATCAATAAAACATGATATTCATAGGATATTTCAAGTGCAATAATTATGCTGTCAACTATGAATATTTTCATCAATGAAGTGGCATTACATAGATCTCTGTAAGATGACTAACAGTTTACTAAACCCCTTTTATTATTTTTCTTTTTATGTTTTAACATCAGTGCATTTGCAAGCTAACCCAAAATTGAGTCAGTTACCTGCAGTACAGTACTAAAGGTATGAAAACTCATCTGGCCAACCGACAACTGCTGTATTCATGTAGAACTCATCTAACATGGCCACTTTCAAGGATGTTGAAGCCGATCAAGAAAGCCCTTGTCAATCATCTAGGTGTACACTTAATCCTTTACATAGGTAAAACTGAACAAATACCAGAACTTACACATGTGTGATTAACACACTGTTGAATAATTTCAGCAGCATTTATCAAGATGAACTTGATCCCCAGAGATGCAGGGCTTCAAACAACATGCTCTACATATTTTATGAACAAAAAGTACATCCAGTGCACAAGAAAATGCTATTCATCTGCAGTTTCTTCCTGGAGAATAACTGATCCTTCTGGCACTCATGGAACAACAAAATGTATAGTCTCTATTCTTGCATATGTTATATGTGGCAGGAAGGACAGGTTTAAATGTACTGATAAGGAGACCATATATTGGTCTAACTTTTTCTTAGAGGTAGGCAAAGACATTGAATTGGTGTTAAACAAAGTATATTGTGTCTTGTAATATTGGCTACCAATAACATAGTTAAGTATGATAATAAAACAGCTTTTGGCCTGTGTGAGATGTAACAGTTAAATCCCAATTGCTGCAAGGTAACAGTACAAAACAACCAAGTATAATGACAACCAAAACAAATGACAACTTTAACCACATAAATCTTTATTCATAATGAGGGTAAAATTTCTCTACCCTACTTGCTTCTCTTTCCATATCATAAATGCCTCCTGAAACTTTTGAATCAAATTATAAAAGATGTGAAACTTCTAAATATTTCTACTTTAGGAAAATCGTTCTGTTGTTCTGATATAATAGGTCTTTAACCACTTCTGCACACATAATACAGTAGTTGAATCCTAATTAAGGAATTTATATTCAGGTAAAACATAACTAAATATCTCTAGGGAAAAGAACTTTTAATCTTCACATCAACATTTTTTGCTAACTAATACATCATATAATGTAATCATGATTTCAATGGCCAACAATTTTACACAAATGAATACACTTAGCACATTTTGGGAAAATATTTCCATAATAACCTTAGACAAATCTAATAAAAAATGTCTTGGAGCACACATGCATTGTTCCTTAGGCTTCTTAAAGAAACTAATCTTCATACTGAGTTTGTTGAAAATAGCACCAACAAATAAATTTAAATCTGTAATTGTACTATATTTTCCACAATTCTTACTGTGTAATACAACCTCAAATGAAGTTAGTAGTTAACTAAATTTAGACTTTATATTATTTGTTCTATAGTTTGCTGCATGCATAAAATCACCAATACAATCAATGGCAAAAAAAACATCAAAACTTACAAGTGTTTCATCATAGTCACCAGCACAAGGATTGACACAAACTATCATTTGCACCTTGCCTTCTCCCTCAAAAAACCTTTTAAATAAATTAGTTAACTTTGTTTCTCTATATGGCACCATCTAAAGAAATAAAAGTGATAATAACAAATTGAAATGTTCTATGTGAAAACATTTAGCAAGCAAAAATAAAATTTAATATTAAGAACAAAAAACTGAAGCTGAGTAAGATATTAAAGTGCAATATTTAAAACATGTAAAGAATGTTGCAACTAGAACTAGAAGATAAATAAATTGGTAAATGTAACATAAGGCTAAACTACTTCTTTTACCAGAAAAGGAATCAGTGATCAAAAGCTCAAACAGCTGTGACCAAGGGATGTGGTAAATGTTAATGTCCCACACAGAAAAACCCCAAACAAGTTATGCTTGTGACAAGGCTAAGATGTTTTCTTTATCATCAAGTACTTATTCAATTTCCAACTTATACTGTTAAATGTGTTTTGCAAACTTCTCACCTATTCAATAATTTTGTAGAAGATTCTTGAGCACAGTAATAAAAAAATATAATATACTAGCATACTGTCAAGTGTTGTTGCCAACTAAAATTTTGAAAACCTTGCCTTAAGTTTATAAATTGATGCACCGAGAAAGAGTATATGTTACTGGTTTGCTCCAGTTGGTATTCTATAAACCTCTGAAGCTATAACTGTGATTAATACTTATTAATTGAGGAACTACAGATACTTGGACAGAAATGTTTATTGATTTTGAATATTACAAACTGTTTAATTTCAGTGGATTACCATCAAACATTAATATTTCTACAAAGATGCTGTATGACTTCAGCTGTGAAAAATTCACAAGTGATCAGCAAGAAAAAGTTAGTTACGGGTTAAGTGAACTGTATTACTCTCAACTCAAAATTAATTCGCTCACTGTGAACAGTCAATAAAATATTCAGTTCCAGACCAAATAGAAAATTCAATATTGTTTGCAAGTTTGTTTAATTTTTGTATATAAATCATTATTTGTAATATCTGCTATTATAAAATGTATTATTGTTTGTATAATAAAATATATTTGTGTTAAGACAGAAAACTGTGTGTATCAATCTTGTTGGCAAGTATCAATTTGATATATATTGGTATTTAATTCAGTTCTAAATCTAAATTGCAATTTAATTCAGTTTTAGGCCATTTTAAATTGCAATACATAACATAATAAATTGGAGGCTTGTCCTGGATAAATTAAGATACATAACACCAACAACATTCAGAATTATGGCACACAAAATTTGTTGCTCTGATTGACTTCTCAATTAATAATCTTCTGTTTTGAGCTAATTATTTTTGTGACAGCTTAGCAATTGGTGAACCCCTTTAAGAAAGTTTTATGTCAAGCTAATATGATTTCACATTTCAGGATTGCATGAGTGCTTTAAAGTTTAAAATCCATTGTGACAGACAACTCACCCTTCATCGAGACAGTAAATACCTATTAAAAATAGACTTAGTTACAAATTACACTCCTCAGCATTCAGTTAGTAGTCATTAAAACCAAAATTTATTTTAATTTCAAAACTGCAAATATGTGAAAGTCACAAGTATTACAGGCCAATTAAACTAATAAAACTAAGAATAGATGTATAATGCCTTTCTTCCAAATAATTTGCAAAATAGGTTCTGTTTATTTGTAGTTAAGCTCAAAACTACACAACGAGCTATCTGTACTGTGTCTATCATGGATATAGATGGTAAACTAGAAATAAATGCTACAGAAATTCAAATTTGATTTGAGAGTGCACTAAAGAATACATCTTAACACAAGTACTACGATACGAGAAATGATAGTGAGGAAGAACATAACAGAGGTAGGCACGAATCATGCATGAGTGATACATGTTTATTGATAGAGGTTTATTGCACAATGACTTGCATGCAAAGCCAGTTAAACCATGTGAACTATGAGGGTGCACAGGAATAAAAAGTTTGTGGAGAAGGTAAAGAAACTTTGCAAATAGAGGGTAGCATTGAATGAGAATAACTCTATCTAGCAGTGGAAGTAAGGTACCTTGTTGGTAAAATCTGAGTATTTACAGGTAGATAATCATTATTTTATTCAAACACAACTACATACAATGAACATTTTAACTATAATTATGCCTCAGTATATTTTTAAAATTGAAACCTGTTACTTACAATTACTGAAACTTTAAACTCTAACACTATTTCAATATATTTTATCACAACATTGTCTTTATATTGATAATTTGATTATCCAGGCCAGTAGAATATTATATGTAAAATTAAAATGAACATACATTGATGCATAGGCTAAATGATAAAATGTAAATACTAAATTCACTGCTACAGCAATAAATATGCTACAGAGCCATAAAAACTAGATTGAAAACTAGATAAAAACTATCATTTTATTTTTAGTTGTTGTTCCTTAAGTAAATCTAGTGAAATAAGAGAATATTACCTACCTTGTTTGTTCCTTGTATTTGATTCTCACGCAATATTTCTATACATGTTCTCAGAGCCATAAGTGATGCATTGATGTTACCTACAAAAAGAAAAATATTTAAATACATACTGTAATGTTACGTAGGTATGAAAAATAATTCTAACAACTTTGCAATCTATCATTAAAATTTTGATCAGCATATTAAAATTGAACTTTTTTTGACAGTTATATTAAAATCACCTATTATAATGTCAACTGGTAGAATAAATTTTTGTTAAAGGAAGAATTAAATATGTTAAACAAAGGCAAATTTCATTCTGGCAAAACTTAAACTGAACAACTTTACACACTATTATTTCCCAAAGTTATATAACTTTCAGGTATTAATATAGATTGTTTTTCCTCTTCTAAAACACTAGAATTTGTTTTTGATTTTACACAAACTTGCTATCTATTGTGAATCCCCATTTTATTGCACTATAATAAACATTCACGCAAAAATACACAACTGTGAATACAAATGACTAATTCAAGAAAGGACTTCTTGTGCAATAAAGTGGAAAATTATATTGTCCAAGGAGCCAGTAAACATTACTACCCAATTATTTTCTTCAGAAATAGAGAGATTAAAAAATACAATCTCAGATGTATAGGTACTACTTCTACATCACTTCTGTTGTCATTTAAAACTTTACATAAATTAGTTTAATCTTTTTCATGCCAGAGAGATGCCATTGACATTACTTGTTTGAAATTATTTTGAAACATGAACATTAAAAATACTTCATTTGATCTGAGAATTTTTGTTGTTGATTAGAACAGGGGTAGAAGCAAAGTAATGTACCCAAGATTGGAAAAGAATAACAAAGTAGAAAGTGTAAATAAAAAAAGATTTGTTAAGAGACAGGGGGCCCCAGTCTGCATTCTGTAGTGTAACCAAAGCAATTCCCTTCTATTTTTTCACCATTTAAAGAGTCAAGACAGAAAACTGTGATGAAAGTTTCATATTTAGTCTGTTTCAACTTGATTGATATTCATCAACATAATTTCTTTTGCTAATTGTAGTAGTCACAAATTCTGACCATAAATATTAAAAACCTAGTGAAAACTGCCAAAAATGTATCAGTAATCTACAAAATTTGACCTTTACAGTGATATAACCATAATCTTTGTTAGGTTAAGCAATGATATTTTTGCTAATAATAATCTTGGTCAGGTTCAGTTTACAATTGATGAATAGTTTCTATTCAATAACTAAGTTATTCCATTCATGCGCGCTGTTTGAATATGTAAGCCTAAACAAAAATATCCAATAAATAAGGATTAATCATCAGAATATTTTGTTGATGCCTATTAAAAGTGTTCAACCTAACCAAGCTTACCTGATGTCTTGTCAGAGAAGAAAATAGCTTTCAAATAAATATAATTTGACATTAGCACTTTGATAAACAAATGAAAAAAACTCTATAAAAGATATTAAAAAGTCCCAGATCTGTGGTTTGTTCCCAAGTTTTCTAAACCTCACATAAAGTCTGAAATAGCCATGTGTCTAATCAACAGCTCTGCTATATAGGTTATTTTATGATTCAAGCTTTTAGGATTCAAAAATATTTCATTGTAATAAATGCTTACAAAATAATAAGCATTGCCTATCTTTGTTATATATTCCTATTAACAACTTTTATACCTTGCTAAATTATTTTAAACCTTTCTATAGAAATTTATTTTTAAGAATTGTGTACAATAAAAATAACTATCATACAAAATTAATAGCAAACTGATTTTTTAATTGTTAATCAGAAAGCCTCAAGTAATAAGTATAGAACATATTTCATATTCATTTATAAACGTTTTTTATACATTTCTTTTCAGCAACTTTGTCAACTCATCCTTCCTTAGGTCTAGCAAATAGCCACCTTGTCAGTAAAATCAAATTTGATATGTTCAAATGCTAAACGTTGGTTGGTTGTTTAGCATTTAATGGCACAAGGCAATGAGGCTATGTGTGCCAAACAGTTGGTATATGAGCAAACCAACTTTTGTGAAAAATATCTATTGTTTTATTTATTTCTGCAAGCAAATCAATTCCCTGAAAAACGTTAAAAAGATAAAAAAAACCAAACACTAAAAAGTACAGCAATAAATATACAATAGTTAAAACCAAACAATGTAAAAATGGTGTGTGCTAAAATATGGGAATTCTGTTTTGTTTTTTCATGTTATTGTTCAAATCACAGAAAAATGTAAAACCTAAATAAAATTAAAAAGGCTAATGGTGGATAAAAAAACTCAAAATAAAATAGAATTAAGATTGACAATGTCACCATTACAAGTGATGCAGCATCTCATAATGAACACTGTCGTGTCCAACTGATGTACTGCTAAACCAGTGAAGAGAGATCTTCAGTTCCACCATGGCAGACAGACAATTGTAGTTCAAGAGACCTACCTCCCAAAAGAAAAGTGATGATCTCTCAGTCCAAAACTTGATGGTCAAGAAGACTGGAAAGGAGACAGAAAACATGAAATGATAAGATAAAACTCTACCCAAGGGTATAAGTAATGTTGAGGACATAATCAACTTCCAAGCCATTCGAGAGCAAGATCGAAAGGGGTTGGGAGGTGTGAAACTGACTAACCTTCGGAATTTTGTAACACACAACCTTGTAACCAGCAAAACTAGAAATGCTGAAAGTGCACTTACTTGAAAATTCCCTCTGGCTTTGATGCCTGATCTGCTAAGGATGTGCATGAGTCCACTTGTTAAACGAAGTGGTTAGAAAGAAATGGATATTGTCAGAAGGTCTGCAAGGCTCGTTTATGAGCATGGAAAATGTTTCAAGGACATGTGAATAGGATGAGCAGCTGCCTGGATTATACAATTAGCAATTGCTTTCATACAGTCGACAATAAATAGCAGACAGATGATGACAGGATCAAGTTCTGAGAGAATGGTGAAATAGGGCCAGACAGCCTGATCCAACTTCCACCATGGCACAGGGGTCAGGTGGCATTGACCATGGCTAGCTCCCTGCAAGATGATGGGAAAATGATCACTGTCATGTAGGTCACTCTCCACACTCCAATGAAAATAAGAATAGTGTGATGGTAAGCAAACAGATGAATAGATCTATAGAAGAGAGGTTAAGATCCGAGAGTATACACACCACAAAATGACTCCCTTCAATGTCGACAAAGCCCCAGAGAAGGCTATACCCATTAAAATCACCCAAGAAGAGAATGAGAAATGGCAACTGATCTAAAAGAACATCTGACTGATTTTAAGTCTCTCTTAGTGATAGGTAGATGAAATCAATAGTGATGGTGCAAACCAAACAGAGACAAATCACCATAGCCTCAAGTGAAGTGGCTTGTGGCACACATGCAGAGGGCACATGCTGGGTGACCAACAAAGTCACACTACCATGGCCTTCATCATCACACAACTTAACTTTCCTATAGAGGGAAAAATTGCCAAAGGGTAACAGCATTGGCAGAATAAAGGAAAGTTTTCTGGAGGGAGAGACAAACTGGATGGTATTCTATTGTATCAGTGTGGTCACTGTTATTTGGAAAGGGGTGAGTGTAGAGAGGCCATTGGTTTACAACCACACCACTTCTCTTTAGAAGACAGAGGTCTGTCAACCTCCATGGATTCTGCATAAGGTCAAGTGGACCACTCTCAGTTAAAAAATGGTGAGTCTAACGACTGATGGCATGACCACATAATGATTTTACAACTTGGGGCCAATGGAGAGGAACACGACCAGTCACCAGAAATAGGAAGAGGGATGAGAACAGAAGTTGAAGCGGACCTGCCAACTCTCTTTTTCACAGATGGCAAAAAATTCTGAAGATAAGAGGAAAATGACTTTTCAGAAGGTATAGGAAGATTTGTCTTCACACACAATGAGATGGTTGAGTGGAGAACAGCAGCCTATGGCTTTGTCGATACAAAAGACAAAAGTTTCCATGCATCAGGGTAGGACATGTTGTTAGAAGTTCTCAAGCACTGTACATCTTTTTCCTTGATCCAACTGAGTCAAGAACAGAAACAGGAAGGGTTGAAATTATCACAGTTAATGCAGTGAGGCTCATGGTCACATAGTTCTGTCTTGTTGTCTTTTCCACCACAATTGGCACAGCACAAAGAGCCATGGCAAAAAGTCTTAGAATTACCGCACTACTAGAATTGAAAACACTGGAAAAGGTTGGGGATATAGGGCTGAGCCTTACAATTTAAGTAACCCACCTTCATAGATGTAGGTGTGCATGGAGAAGTGAATGTCAAAATGAGAAGGCAGGTAGGACAAAGTACTCCATCTGTGTCCACTGACCCAACCCACCATGAACACATTGACAATAAATGGTTAATACCTGCTTCTCTCAATCTATCTCCTGTGTTTCTTGTCCGACCAGTTCTTTCACTTCCTGCTAAGTCCACTAAAGAGAGATGACTGACTCTAATTTGGCTTTTATCCTGTAAGAATAAATGCAAATATTGAAAATAAAGTTCATCTTAGATATAAACAGTTTATCTTTAAAAAAAAAAGTCAAATATACATAGATGGAATTGTGTAAAGGATAATTTACTTATCAGAGCAACAAAACTTCAATTTTTTGTTCTAAAACATTAGAAACTCATATTGTAATTTCACATACAAATTTTTAACTTATCTGGAAAATTATAAAGTCAACAATAAAAAATTAAGTACTACTCATTAGAGAAGTAAGCTTTATAAAAGAAAGAAATAAAGGAGTACATTATATTAAAACAATTTTGAAAATGCAAATCACAAGTTACATGACAACTACAACCAATATAAGATTGCAGTGGAACAGCAGGTACCAGAATTTCATTCTGATATTACCTAACTTTTTATAAGTATTGTGGTGCCACCAAAAATTGATCAGTTTTGAGAAGAGTGTAACAGCCCTTTCTGATGTTTATTTCTGATATTTATATACTCAGTTTACAACAAAATGTTCAGATACGAGATTTAGAAGTTCAAAGATGGCAATATTCTTTGTATATAATACAAAGAAAAACGGATCAACATGGAAAACCAGGAACATCCAGAAAAACAACTGTAACAAGTCATGACCAAACCTTTGCAAGCAAGATGCAAATTATTGTAACAGGTTAAAAATCTGCAAAGTTAAGTGGCAAAAGCCATTCAGGATTTCAGGCAGGAAGTAAGACCAACACGGAGGAAGTTACCAAGATAAGAGCTTCGAACTGTGCTTCCCATTCATCTGTTGTGTACTTTAAACAGCTGAAAATACAAGTGTCCATATTATTCCATATAAAGACACACTGGGTAAATTGCCAGGTACAGTGTCTATAAATTTCTGCAACATAGAATAACTATAATTTTTCTTTACTTAATAGACCATGATAATTTAGTGGTGAGAAGAGATGTGTTTTGGACATGACAGCCATACAACAAAACCTTTAGTAATCAAAGCTATGCTGTAGGCCTATTGTCAAGATGCAAGATACATAGTAGCTAGACAGAGCATGAACAGATACGTATTTGTAAAAATGTTGTGAGATTTCAACTTCATTTTAATATGAGATATTACACTTTCAAATCCATACACATACACACACACACACACACACACATAATGGAAATACTGAGACTGCTCCCTCTCTATTACATGAAAATGAATTACAGCAGAATGCAATCATCAGTAGTTTATATGTGATTGGCTGTCTTTCAGTCAGAGTGCTACAGTAGCATCATTCCTACAAAAATATAGACAGTTGTGATACATGTAGTGGTAGTATGGTGATGCATTTTGCTTGATCATTTTTTAGGCTAAATTGAATGAGAAAATCTAAGAAACTACAACAGGAACATGACACTTATGATAAAATGTAATTAAAATCATTATGAAAGCCAGTGTTAAAATTTGGATTTGAGATCATACTTGAACAGATATTGTGAAATGCATTATAAAATATTATAGTTTTTTATATTTTTCTGTTGTCTAATAAAAGATATAATAAATTAACAACATTTTCAAGAGGGGCATTTTTTGTGTTCACTACCTATACTTCTGGCAACTTGACCAACATATGTGTACAGGAGAACATGAATACCCATTTAATTCTTCAAATTGTTGAAGTATGCACTGGTTGAACAGATATGTTGAAGCAGCTTATGTACATGACTTCTATTACTTTTCCAGATGTAGATCCTTCTTGATCATGTAGCATACTGTTCTTAGGACCAGAACATGTGGACAGATTTCACCAGTGACCTTCCTTTCCATTCATGAATTTTCACTTGTTACAATAGGCCTTGTTTTATTATCATGGCTGGAGTACAACTTGTTGCAGGTCATTTGATTGATCCTAGTTCCCCAACTTCATCTATACTCTTTTTTGCTTTTGATTGTCATTAGCTACAAGAGGCAACCACTTCTTAGAAATTTTAAATTCTTAACTTGAATACATTTTTATGATAAGAGTTATGAACATTTTGGATCGAGGACTATTACATGCTCTTTCCTGAACCAATCAAATTTTGGTTGCATGGCACTTCCTTTTAAACATCAGTGCTAAAACAGTTCTGATACCTGCTATTCCACAAGGATGATATAATGGTTGTGGTTATCACAAAACTTGTGATTTTCTTATTTTAATACAACATACTTCATCCTGTATATTAATAACCTAACACTGCCAAATAATTAACATAAAATTTAAAAAAATTAAACTTTTTCTTTCTGTGACTAAAGAAATATCAGTAGGGTATTTTCACAGTATCTTAAAGATAGTTTAATCTTCTTCATAGGCTATTTTCAAATTCAATTTATTAATCAGAAATTGAAAATAACTTTTATTTTTATTATTTATATCTTAGAATCCAACACAGTTATTGTCTAACAAGACTCTCATTTAAGAACATAGATAAATAATAAACCAGCATAACTAAGTAAAAACTATATTTAGTCCTCTTTTGTACAGCTTTTCTGTTCAAACACAATCCATCAGGCAGCAAATACTGTGTTACATAGATTTTATCTTCTTTTTATCTCTTAAAACTTGACACTGTCTGAAATGGAAGAGTGCCATTGATTGCCACCAATTCTCTTTCTTTTCCTCATGGTGGAAACCTTTAACTAAATTATATGAGGTAACTAAATGCTTTATATCATTTCTTTCTAAAAAAAATATAATTTCATTTAATATTTCTATTAATTTTAAGATGTGAAAAACACATTTAACATACATCCCTTTGGTGTTAGGATTTCAAATTATTTTTCTGTTTTTTTTTTTTTTTTAATTTTGCACCAAGCCACATGAGGAATATCTGCATTAGCTGTCCCTAATTTAGCAGTGTAAGACTAGAGGGAAGGCAGCTAGTCATCATCACCCACTGTCAACTCTTGGGCTACTCTTTTATCAATGAATAGGGGGGTTGACTGTCACGTTATAACGCTCCCATGGCTGAAAGGGCAAGCATGTTTGGTGCAACTGGGATTTAAACCTGCAACCCTCAGATTATGAGTGGAATGCTTCAACTCACCTGGCCATGCTAGGCCTGGGATTTCAAATTTGAGTGTTGATCATAAAGTTTCAATTTATATATCAAGACAGTTTTAACTTGAATGATATCTATTAACTCTTTCACTACGAGTCATGTGTCAAAGACCATGTCATCATGTTTGTTGACTCACATTCATAATTGTATTGAACTACTACTTCATAAACTTATATCAGTAAGTTTGGAATCAAATTGTAGATAATTCAAACTTCAATATTATACATGAGTTAATTTCTGAATTTAAAAATAAATATTAAAAGAACAAACTTAAAAATAGATTTTAGAGAGTTAAGTGGTATGTTAAATGTAGTACTAGTTAAAAAACTGATGTTTGTGATGTCAAAATATTAAGTCTATAGCTCTGTACAAATTAGAAATTCACACTATCAATATCAACAAGCTAGAATACAAAATATGAACCTCATATCTTTTTATTTTACTGACATGTAGGTTATATACTGAATCAAATACAGTGGCCCTATTCATCTATTTCCATTTTTACAAATGATCCCTTACACACACTTACTTCAATGTATGACACGAGTAATTGACAGCTTAGAATGTACATTAGTGGATTTCTCAGCCATTTTGATCTGCAAAAAGGCTACCATGTTCATTCAAACCAAGATTTTAAAAAGATAGGTTGTGTCTTTAGTCTGCTCAAAATTTCAAATTTTTCAAACCTAAATACAGCTTAGTTACTAATCTTAATAAATTATTGTGGAATTCTATTGTATCAGTATAGTTATTTATGATTCTTAAGTTATTCAACTGTATACATAAAACCTAAAAAATAATTTTGTTTGATATCTTCCATGTGTAAAATTTTTAAAGCTATAGCAACATATGCCCAGCAGCAAATGAGTTTAAAGTTCATAGCTAGAATAGATAATTGTTTGCTTTACTTCTTTATTTTTTGTTCTATATTTTAAGAAATATAATTTCATAAATTATTTCTAAATTGCAATAATATATATACTTATATAATGTATGATATAATAATTGAAATGTGACTGTATATTACAAAATACTAGTCCACTAAAACACAACCAAGACAGGGTCATTTTGTAAAGACTAAATGTCAGTTTTAAACTACTAGATATGGTAATATGAGTGTATGTACATTGCATCAATGCAAGTTATGTAATGTTAGCTAGGCACAACTGGAAGGTCAATATAATAAAGACTAATAAATACATATAAATATATAATGTTATGAGACTTAAGCCACTTCAATTAAACCTGGGTATTTTCATGTTATAACAGGTAGTCATTCCACATTGACAAAAAACATAATTTATTTTCTATTTTTTTTATGATGTTTATGAGGTCAGTCAATTGACAGACCCCACATATTTAAGGTACAGAAAACAAAAAAATATAGTCTTACTGAATACAAATGTTTGAAATGTATTTGAGGTTTTAAGAGAATACAAAAACAATATTTGAGAATTTTGGGACAAATAATAGTTTTTTTTAAATTCATAACATAAATTCACTTTGCACTCAGACTAGTAACAAAACAGACTCAATATTTTCACAAAGAAATATTTAGTAAAAATATCTTATTAAAGAATCTAATTTTTTTGGATAGAAAAATTTCTAACCTTTACTAAAATTCTACCAAATTTTGTAAAGATACACATACTGTATCAAAAGTTATAGTGTAAATACTTGAGATGTGCAATTGTATAAACAACCTTGTATATATTATACTGAACCCTTTGCAAAAAGGTTAACATATCACTTTTGATAAATAAATCATTTACAGGCAAAACTCCTTGAAGCAATGTAAAATTAAAGAATACATTTTTTTCATTTTTCTTAGCAAATTGTACTATACTGATATTACATAATGACAAAATACCAATTCTAAAATAGTTTAATTTATCAATTTCAATTATATTTGTAAATTTGATATACACGTATGCACTTGACACATGGAAGATGATCTGCAGTGCACACAAGGTTAATTCACTATTAATCATTTGGTGTATTGTAAAAACAGTTGTTATGTTTCAAAAGCATTCTCACCTGGAGGACCTCAGCACCATGAGGATCTAGGGGACACTGGACTAGTCGGATAGTAAACACACTGTGACTTCGGCTTGATTCTGTATTCAAAGCAGTATGTGCAACTCTTCTTCGACGTTGACCTTTACAAAAGACCTCAAAGGCTTCATCCGATGACTTAACTTCAAGTTCAGTAACTCCAAATACATACATATCACGGTTAGAATCTTCTCGTAGAATCTTTGATTGAGGGGGTCTACAAAAAGAACAAGTTACTAAACATGAGTATCTCATTATAGATAATACAAAGTTGAAAGTAATTAAATATTTTTACCAACATATATTATCCCAAATCCACACACTAAAACTTGAGTAAAGTCATCAGTTTAATTACACATTTGATTGAAGTATTACATTCTACATACAAATTGGAATGAACTAAAGGCTCAAAACTAGCAGTATCAAAAATTATTGATGTAAAAAAATTATTAGTATAATAAAACTAAATTTATTTTACTTAGAAACATGTACAATAACTATTAAATGTAAGTATTATAATAAAATTAAACCAAGGAGCATACATAGGTTTCTATGAAAAGCTTTGGGTGATGACACTCAAAAATGCATACTTTTTGCAAAGCTAGTGAATAATATAAAAATAAATTAAAACAGAAATTTTTAAAATATATAAATCTATACTTAACCCAGGTGTCTAATATTTTTATGTTTAATTAACTCATTGAGGTCACTTATAATATGACTCACCAGCAACCAAAAGTTGGTTGTGATCCAATGATGGGGCACATGGCAGTGAACATTAAAACAGATGAAATTGCTTTGTGTATTAAATATAAATTGAAACATATTTTTCTATTCCTCACACTGTCAACTATAAATTAGGTTTTAGTACATAAGTTGTCACTTTTATTCTGCAACATACTTATTTATATATATATATCTTAAAAGAAACTTGACAGCTATAAACCTACTTTTAAGAAAATAATAATTTTCAGATGGCTTGACTGGATAATGAAGAAATTTTATTATAAATGTATGATATTTTGACAAAATTGTCATCTTCAGGTTGTATAGTTGTAACAAAATTTTCCATTACCCAGTCAAGCTGTCTCAAAACTTTTACCATGTTAAAAAAATGTTAGAGGAATAGAAATTAAGACAAAGCATAATCAGCAGCTTAATATTTTACAAATGTTTTATTCATGTTTCATTCTGTACCATTTAGTACTTTATTTTGGCTACTACATGACTGAAATGGCTAAAACCGATAATCAGCTTCTAACACAGCAGCTTAACCATGTGTATGTGTGCTTTCTGATATCAAAGCCATATAGAGCTATCTGCTGAGTCCACCAAGGGGAATCAAACCCTTGATTTTAGTGTTGTAAATCCATAAACTTACTGCGGTACCAGTGGGGGATCTTTAACCATGTATCACTCTCACTGAAGAACAAAATAACATTACAGTCAACCTTAATATTGCTTTGCAACATCTAATCACTTAAATACCTGATTAATTATACCTTCTACATACCTGTAGAATCCAAAACCCTTATTATAAAGTTATTTTTGATAATTTTGTCATGATAAAATTAATAACTGAACAGTATACATGGTAATAAAGTTTATTAAAAAAACAGCAAAAACACATTTAATAAGTATGTATCCCAACTGGGCACTATTCATCTTATAATGTTAAACATGTTAGAAAAATTAATTTTATATTTAAAACATTTCATTATCAGATCACAAATATTCCATGATATTTTCAATCACCCTTTGCTGAACGAGTCACACACTTGCAATACGTACAATCTGGACAGTAAATTACTTATTACATATTCAGAATTTTAAAACAAGCTACTGTTGTCTTGCAATTCTTAACTTGCTGTTCATACAACCAAAGTTGATAATGGATCATGAGAAACAAAGATTTTAAACAGGGAACCAATGCAAAAATACTTTATTTGCTAATATTTTAAAACTTGTAGATAAAATTATTTTAATAAACAATTTCTGCTTTCAGAAATCTTGAATACATAGTTTTTCAAGGGCTTTCTAGGCCTGGAAATTAATTTGTAAATTTCAAAGATTTTCTATGAACCATACTTAATGCAAACTAAATTATAAAATGAATGCTTTACCAAATTACCATGGTATGCCAAGGAAACTTTAGCTGATGGTTTCAATTTATTGATGGTGCAAAACATATCTGGATTTTTCATTTTGTTTACCAATTTTTTTAAAAAGAAAGCTGTTTAATTGGTACAAAAGAAATCCATAAAAGTACAAGAATATTCATACACATTAATTACAAAAACAGATCCTGAAATACATTACTAAGCCATTGTACTTTGAACTAATCAATCAAAAATTTACTTGAACTATTTTAACAAATATTTATTTCAACAATTAACTTTTAAAAACTTTATACAGTATTGTAACCAGCATACTAGTTCAAAACCAACTGGCAGTACAGGTTAACTATAATAATATTTAAGTTATACAATACTAGTTAGTCCTGTTAACAGAAATCATGATTGAAAAACGAATACTCTCAATTTTAAATCTTCAATTGTAAAATATTTACACATTATTTCAATAAAACAAAATATGACATTCTTACTTTGGTTTTATAGGATCTATAGGCACATCTTCCAGCAGATCATAGATGTAGTTATTATAAATCTCCACATATGATACAAACACAGAGTAAACACTGTCTTGCTCTATATCACTGATCAATGTTTCTTCTGGAATTCGTTCTGCCCATTCCAGCTCAAAATCTTGCCTGATAGTAAAACATTTATAATAATAGCACCTATATAGATAAATGCAAAAACAGCTAAACACCAACTAAAATTTGAATTGACTTTATAAAATTAACAATCAAAGCTTTATAAGCAGCACTGTATGTATATATATTGACAATGTTGATACCTAATATTAAAAGTTTAAAAGTAATTTACTTATTTACTATACAACAAACAATTGAGAAATATAACAGACAATAAATAACAAAATATTTTAATAAAACATGAACTTCATGTCATAGATAAATATGTTATGGTTTGCCCCACTTGGTGATAAATTTTATTTTTTAGAATGTAGATAGAATAGTGCAGTGAAAGATAACTACTAGGTCAACTTATTTCCATGGTTTTTATGAGTACTGGTTTATATTTATGTTCCACAATTATTTATTGCTTTAAACTTGTTTATACTAATAAATCTATTATACCTGTCTAAAGGAAGTTATTTGGTAATTTCATTATTGAACACAGAAGTGAATATATATTTCTATTTACTCCAATTACTCAGTAACAAGGATGTCCTACAGAATACATCACACTGAACAGTGGTCAGAATATCAA
Organism: Tachypleus tridentatus; assembly: GCF_004210375.1. Lineage (NCBI taxonomy): Eukaryota > Metazoa > Arthropoda > Merostomata > Xiphosura > Limulidae > Tachypleus > Tachypleus tridentatus. The sequence continues at coordinate 58,355,396 of NC_134828.1, forward strand.
GCAAGATGTGATGTCTACAAAATGTAACATAATGGTCAATGGTAAACTGTGATGTCCTACAGAATATATAACACGCTGAGCAAAAATTGACAAAGTACTCGAAATGTGATGTTTAGAGAATGTATCACAATTAGCAATGGTCAAAATAGCAGAGGGACTTGTGGCAGGACTAGTGATGACTTTTGTTTGGTGATTGTGGTAAAGAGTACTTAAAATTCCAGAATAAAATAATACTCTAATAATGTTGACACAGCTTACGCAACTATAAAGTTGTGTACATTAATTTTCTAAGGATGCTCTGTAATAAAAGCCACATTTGTCCGATTAAAAAGGCATCGAGACTAAGTGAAAAATGAAACCTTCCAATTTAGTATACTATGAGTTTGTCAAAGATAAATAACTTGCAGGAATGCGTGACAATGTTTTCTGTATATTACTTACAATTAGACTGTATATGAAAAGTGAAACAGAAATATAAGTAAAACTATTAAAATTGTGTGGACAAGACTATAAATAGAATAACACTTTAGAATTACTTGCACATAATTTGATTTTAGGAGCTCTTTGGTGAAACCAGGTAATGAAATAGCTTAGGGTGATGCTGATTGTATATGATGTTGCTCATTGCTTGATGACTTAATATAGTCATTATATTATCAATAAGATACACATGGATCCTTCAGGGCAACAAGAAACTGGTTTTAACAGTTTCAGAAATTTATATATACTTTTCGTTGTACAAGGTATTGGCTAATAATAACTCTTTTTAAGCAAATTATTTTCCAATCACGTATTTAACTATCAGAAGCCTACAGGAAATACCTAGAATACAGAAATACCCATTATTTGTCACAAATAAAACTGTTCAACAAATCAGCAAGTAGTCATAGATTGAAAACAAACAAAAAGACTATTAAGTGTGAAAAACAACTAATTCTTTTTTTCCTGCCAGGTAATGGATTGTCAGAGTAAAATTGAATTGCATTTTATGTATGGTTAAGATATTCCTATTACTTTATGTGCAGTTGCTCTCTCTCTCTCCTTGCTACATATAGAAAAGTTCATTATATTCTCTCTCATGTTCAAAAAAACTCTTTCTTATTCTCTTTTGCTAGGCTGGCAAAAAGTATAACAGCAGATTTAGCTTACAATTATTTTAAAAATAACCCATAACGATGTTCTGTTTACTTTGCCCATATAATTTTTCAAGTTTGTTTGTTTGTTATGAATTTTGCGCAAAGCAACTCGAGGGCTATCTGTGCTAGCCATCCCTAATTTTGCAGTTTAAGCTCTAGAGGAAAGACAGCTAGTCATCACCACCCACCACCAACTCTTGGGCTACTCTTTTACCAACGAATGGTGGGATTGACCATCACATTATATTGCCTCCACAGCTGAAAGAACGAGCATGTTTGGTGCGACCAGGATTCAAACCTAAGACCCTCAGATTATGAGTTGAACACCTTAACTAACTTGGCCATGCCAGACCAATTTTTCAAGAGTTAAACCTAAGTTTTTGTTTCTGGTAAACAATATGTTAATAGTGAAATTTTAGGAAAATTGTCATATTCCATTTTTAGACAAGAAAAAATAATTTAGATGTAAGTACTTTTTTTTTCTCTAAATGTTTATGCAGGTGATATCTTTGAAGAGCAGATGTAGAAAGGTTTACACATAGAACAATGATTACATACCACAATATCTCTTCAATAGGGCATATACTTATTTGACTCTGTGTTTGTGTCGTGCTGTCCTCAAATGACGTTATACTAATTTAAAATGGTGATACAGAGACCTGTTTGCACTAATATGATTTCAGGGTTTATATCTCTTGAATAGGTATAAAGGGAATGATGTTCAAATAGAGTAATGGAATACATAAACAATGAGTAATGGCAATTAGATGAACATAATGTGATAGCTGATGGTTATTTTATGGTTTGTTGATTGAAAGATCAACAGCTAAAATGATGTTGCAATCTTGCATTTTCTAAGCTGCTGAGTGATATTTGCTTGATCTATCTAGCAGAGTCATAAAAATGTTTTCTATGGACAGACTGTTTAATAATCACTGGATGCATATTAAAATAGATGTTGTAAAATGAGATCCTCAACAAACTGATACTATGTCTAGATTGTTCATGATAATTTGTAACTGATAAGCCAATATACTGAAAGGACTGTAATTCCTTACTTTTTGAAAGTTTTGTGGCAATGATGAAGAATGTTTGCCAGCAGGAACTTTTCTAAGCAAACCTGCAAAGTTGATGTGACCTTGTATTACCGTGAACAATTGGACTTGATAGTTTAATAGGTCTGTAGTAGACTTCCTAAAATGTATTAAAGAAATTTATACTTTAATACAGCAAATAGTGCACATATAAGATCAATGTTTTTCAACCTTTTCAGTAGCATGTCTCACCTCATAAATGTATAGAGGTACATTTGTGTATAACATTTTGTTTCTTACTTGCTATGCTGGGTTCATTTGCATAACATTAATTTATATATTTCATATTTTGCAAAATTATTATGTAATTTTCATCACACTTTTGTTGGTTTTAACATTTTTTAGAATATTGTAATCTAATCTTAAGCCTTTTTGAATCCCTCCTCAAATTGATTGAGGTCACACCAGTGTGCCATGGCTTATAGGTAGAGAAAAACTATCAGATGAAATGAGTACCATTTTGCTAAATATTTGTCAGCTTTTTTCATAGCAATAAAGCATTGTGATTTGGAATGATTATATCCTTTGATAGATTCTGGATTAGAGGTGAATAACCTGTGGTTTCCATTGGTTGAATCTACAGGAAATCTTTCCCCCAATCAGAAACAGTGATAATCCAACCAATCATAACATGCTATCCACAATCAAACAAGGACACTATAAAAGACTGACAACACATACACACACTGACTTGAAGATAAAAGGTGGAAGACTTTTGAAACTTCGTCCTCTACACTTGTGTCTCCACAACAAGCAATTGCCGTCCATTCTACAAAGTTTCATCGCTTACATCCTACCTAAATTACTATTTTCTAATAAGGCTAGGCCATGACCTGATTGATTTTTATTTTATTACATATCTTGCTGGACTTTTCACCTAATAAATGTGGTAATGAAATGGAATTTTCAAACCTTGCCTTTTTATACAAAACTGTTATCTTTGATCACTGGTTATTTTGTGTAAAAACCAGTAGATAAGCCTACTGCAATCAACAATTAATATGAAGACTAGCTCCTGATTTTGTGAACACCAAAAGAAAGCGAGGACATTGCCTAAACCAAAAGAGAACTTTAACCTGAATGCAGCCACTTAATTTAAGAACCAGGTATCAAACCCATGTAAGAACAGGCTAAGATATAAAAGCACATTATGGGCCTATTATCATACCCCCCCACCCACCCATGCACCATATTTAAGCCAACACTGACAACCACCTCAAACTGTACAATTCCAAAATGACAATATTATTACCCATGTCCTGTTGGGAGAATTATAAACAACTATGATGCACAGTGGTGATGTCTAATATAACATCAATGAGGCCTTCAAGTTTGTAACGCTCAAAGCATTTTCCCAAACACACAATTCTCCTCTAAAACCATTCCAATTACTGCCATTGCATCAACATCTACCAGTCAGTAATCCTCAGGAAGCACTTTGCCCACCATCTCACTCAGTTTCTACTATGATGGCATGATAATGCCTTAGCCGGTCCTTGAATATCAGCAAAACCAAAATGTGAGCTTTCTACCAAGTTAAACTAAACAGACAGAGAGGAGGCTAAAGTGGTGAACACTGGCAACTGATCTAGAAAACAAGTATTTCCAGTTCAAGGTAGTATATCTCACAATGGAACGTATAGTAGATTAGAGAAGGAAGATCTCTGCATACAGGTGGTGGCCTGTGTATAATTCCAAAGATCTTTCATCATCTCTTTAAAAGGTACTCGTATATAGTGTTTGTATAATATCTTATGTATCCCTGTATTTTCCTTTTTATTTTACCTTATACAACATTCAGCTTTCACATTTTTTGGTTTGTTTCATATAGTTAGTTAGAATCATCTTCAACTGATTTATGCAGTAATGAATTTTGTTAAAGTTTCAGTTTATTCTACAAATGATAAAAATATCCTTGTATTATTTACATATATGATATACAGATGGAAATTCCATAAAGAAACAAGGTAAGAATGAATACAAAATTATACAGAAATCCCTAAACAAGTAAACAAATTTTTTCAATAATAACTTTTATCCTACAACTAAATTTTTAATTCCAATTAGCTACATGAATTTTGGTTTGAATAAAAGGATTTACATAGAATAGTGTTATCAAGTCTTACAGTGGTTATTAACCATCTTTACTGCAAACAAAACAAGCATTAAGTTCCCTTTCTAGAATTCCAACTTACCTTTTAGCTCTTGGGGTCTTAGGAGTCATAGGCACCTCTGCACTTTGCTCTATCATTGCTTCAGCTACTGCCTGTACATCAAAACCATTCATCTTGTCTGACTTAAAGACCTGCATGTAATAGAGAATGTAAGAACAATGTAATACTCATAACCTTTACTTTAACAGTGTGTAGATTTCAAATATCCTGCATCTCATTGTTCTTGCATGTATTTGTGTATGTATTATGAAATAAATAGCTTCAAAACTGCTAATTTTATTAATTATTAACAGATGATTAGAATCAGTATTATAAAATATATAATAAGCACTAAAACCTCCATAAACAACTTTAAGTTTACACCAAACTTTATATATCTGAAAGCACTTGCAACAGTAATGATGTTCATGCTACCTATTTAAATTTAGACATTAACTTAGTAGAAGGCAAAACAAAGCTGGCAATTTTTTTATGAAAGAAGGGAACCTGATTTTCCCATACTTGGTGTATCCACTCCCTAATTGTGCTATTCTGTGTGTGATATTAGGAGACATCATTATATCTCAGTTGTAAACTTTTGATAATTTGTAATAATGATAATTCTTGTTTAGATAATGTTATATCATTCCTACATAGGTTAAAAAAAAAGGTTAGAAAGACCAGCAATTAAAATCATTTTTGACATTGTTTTATAATACATTTGAAAATATTTCACAAAATAAACTTTTGATTATGTAAAATACTCTCATGTCACGAGAGGTCACTACTTTTAAGTAGCTAAATTAAAAATAATTTTAATCTGTGTACCAGGACAGAGAGACTAATTTCAAGTAGCTAAGCTTGTTTTAGCCTTCTCATGTTATAAACAAATAAATTTTCAAAAAAAGGGAAGAGGTTGGAAATGTATGAATTATTATGGTGAAGTTTCTAGTTCTGTTTAAAGTCATTTATTATTTCATTTCTTTTGTAAGGGCAGAGATTGGGAGTTTCCTATAGTAGAAATTTTTGGATGTTAAATGGTTGTTTTTGTAGATGTAAAAACTGACCTTACAAAGACTTACATATTCATGAACTAGGACTCTGATACTATCAAACTAACATCCAAGGTTCATGAAAGAATCCCTCCACCCTGTGTGTGTGAATAGCAATTGCAACATTTTTTCACACATGGTTTAGTATTTTCAAGTATAGCCTACACAATAATGATGTTCTAAGTACACACATATACAATTTCTATATGAAGTCTATATTAATTAACCGTGCTGTGTTTTTTGTTAGACTTTGGGCATGATAGTGGGTAAAACATGGTGAGGGACTTTTATATAAGGTGCATGCAAAAATTTTAGTGAAAATTGAGCAGTTTTCGTTGAATAATTTTCCACATGTGGTTAATATTTAGATCTACCAGCAGTACCAAATTTGAAAAAAGGTAAGAATGTTTTTCTATCAAATAAAGTTTTTGTACTTCTGGTGCAAAGAAAAACAAAGAAATTCAATCAAAATTGGAGATTTTTACACCTTGTGTATTTTCTAGAGGATTGCCTTGACATTTGGTAAGAGAAGCAAGGGTCCAATATAACATATCCACTGAAAATATATGATAATTTGGATTAACACCATCCAAGCTACAGAAAGCAGAAAACTGCTCAACTATCACTCCTGTTAACAACACATAGTGTGTCCTGCAGGTTATTTTGGCTGTATAACACACAGTGTCTTGACGAGAATTTCTCTAGGCATTAACTTTCATAAACTGTTGCTTAAAGACAAAATACAAGTATTACAAATTATATTTGACTTACTGGTTCATAAATAATGGTAAACAGTCATTCCCAACTTTCACTTTGAATCTGGCTTAATACGTGTTTTGATCAAGTTTAAAACAAGTTTGGTATATTTGATACCAGAATTTCTGTTTTGACTTATCACTATTAGAACTCCCACCTTATTTCAAGTTAGGCATGGGCTTCACAAAATACTACTGGGTCTCTTACTTGGTCATACCCTATTTATTGAGAAGTATGGTTTAGAATTGTTAAAGATATCAGCAAAAGATTATGGTAGTGAATTTCAGTTTTCAATTTCAACATAGTAAATTTAACCAAATATAAATATAAAGCTTGCAAAAATTATTTGATTTGGAGAGATACTGTTCAATAAGACTTTTTCGGTCCTAATTCTGTCTCATTCCCTCATAGAGTGAGATTTTAATAATTTAAATATGTGATACAGAAACTTTTACAGGTTGCTAAAACATTTCTCTCTCTTAAATTTTAATGGATGTGAAATGGTTGTTTTTGTAGAAATAAAACTTGAACTTATAAAGACTTACATATCTATGAGCTTGAAGGTCTCTGATACTATTAAAAATAACATCCAAGGATCGTGGAAGAATCCCTCCATCCTGTGGTGTACCTGTCATTGTGTACGTCTTACCAGATGACGTAATCCCATAAGTAAAGAGTAAACCTGAAATATGTTTCTCAATATATCACAAAATATTAATAAATTACTTGAAAGGTTAACATTTTAAAGAATAAACATGTTTGAGAAAATAATTTGAGAAAGTTAGAAAAAGGGTAATACAGTTTTCACACATCCTATAACTACAATGACAATTTTACTTTAATGTTATGAATTTAATGTTTTATAATGCCTTAATTTCGTTTATTGTATTTGGCTTGATTAGAAATGCTTATGGTTAGAGACACACTTCTACCAAAAACACTTTCATGTTTTTTTCTTTAGTTAAAGTTGGACCAACAGCTAAAATGTACCATAATTTTCAGTTTTTGTCATTTTACCACACATCATTTCCACTGCACTCTTCTTTTTGTTGGATATATACAGATATATATAATAACCGTAAATTTTCAAGCCATAAACAAAACATATTAACATTAAACAAAATATGCTGCATATTTAAAAAAAAAGATCCTAGGGTACAAGTTACAACATGGAATTATAAAATGTATCCTAGGTTTTGGAGGTGACTGTAGAAGTCAGACCCACAATGCAGTGGGGATACACCATCTATCAGTCTTAACCAATTCACTAGTCTCACATAAGAAGATTAAGAATTTAGAAATTAGGAGAGCGAGACATGGGTGCTCAAGCCCACAACGTTCCACATCTCTATCACCCTTCACTGCCTGCTCTCCCAAATTAAAATAAGGAAAAGATAAACATAAAAAGATGAAAAATAAATAAAGAAACAAAATAAATAGAAAATAAGGAAAATAAAGTACTACCATTTGGGTGTAAGCAAGAAAAAACTTGCCTCTTGAAGATAGCATTCCCATCCCCATTATGGTTAAGCACTAATTAACACAACATGACCAATAAATCAGATATGGCCATGACTTACAGCTGAGATATCAGAATGGAGCCAATAAAATGCATCTGATCCTTCCCACTGAAATAGTACTTTTCTGAAGTACAAAAACTGTACCAAATAAAACTCCATTTCAACTATTGCCGAGATGATACATCAACCACTTTTTAACCAACTGGCATAACAATCAATAACTAAGATGTTATATAGAAACAAGAATTTTATTCACTGATTCAAATTTTTAAATGATTAACTTACCATTTTTACCACCAAGAAGGTCAGCTACCAAAGGCAAAGCAACAGTTTCAAACAAAGACTTCTGTGAAGTGTTTTCATCAAACACAAATCTAAAAGTATATTGAATCTATAAAAGAGAAAATCCAAATAATTCAACCAATAGTTTCTTCTTTCAATATTTAAGTTATTAAAAACTTTAAAGAAACTACATGAAACTTAAGTGTTATAAGTTTGTTAATGTCAAATAAATGACATTAAATGTGTTATTTAACAAATAAACCTTATTTTTTTTAATTAAAATATTTTAAAAACAATGTTTACAAAAAGTTTAAATGTTCATTTAACTTTTGATTTCAGAGCCAAATAGACATATACCAATTTCTATGAATGTAAAACTAAGTGACAAAAAAAAAGGTCAATAATGTGGTAGAGCCTTTAGCCAATAACAAAGTTAAAAGACAGAAAAACAACTGAAGTAAAGAAGTAACAAGTAGCTGTAAAGACAGACCCATAAATTAGCCACAGCAAATTATTACTCTACAGTAAAAAGTATCAGAAAAATAAGATTAGAAACAATGAAAATAAGTGAAAAAAATAACAGTTACATCAAGGTCAAAATACAAGCTAGATAAATTGACAGGCATGCAAAGAGCTGGACAATAGCAATTGAGGATTAGAAAAAATTGGTGAAAAATTAACATGCAGTTAAAAAGAGCATACTTGACAAGTAGTTGAAAATAAAGACGGATAAATGGAAATATGTACATTCAAAATCTTGAAAAAAAGTAAAGTATGACCACTCAAAACCAGCAGACACAAAAATTCTTTTGCACAAGAATCTATGACAAAGGAAACATAAATGGTTGATGATGTAACAATCTACTGTTATACTGTGAGAGCAAACTGATCTCATTCTAAGCACATTAAATGTATAAAGCATTTAATAAATGATCCCAGGTATTATCAAATTCTGATATAAGAGCTTATATAGGTGTAGCAGGACAAAATTAGAGTAATAACAAAAATCTTTAGGAGAAATGAAAACAAAGATTAACAGAAATATATATATATAAAAACGGCTCGTTTAGGTTGAAAAAATATTTTACATAGAGGAGCAAACAATGTTTCGACCTTCTTCGGTCATCGTCAGTTTTTAGATATATATTTCACTACAAGTGGGTTTTCTCGACATCAAAGGTTAACTTTATTCTGAACGAAAATTTCCAAGGTATTTAAGGATTTTAATTTAGGTTAAAGAGTGCATTTCAAAACATATGTAAACTCCCTTCACTAAATTGTCAAAATTCTATTATTTAAAAAAAGCCACATTTATATAAAAAACATATCTGTTAAGATAATCTTTACTTTTGTTATACTTTCTAAATCATAAAATAACTTGCCTCCTTTGAGTTGTTTTTATATGCCAATGATCCACCTGGTGGGACCAGCTGTACCACAGTATTGCTTAGAGGAGCCACACATATCATGTCATTTTGATTTTCAAGTGGCCGTAGACGACAATATACTTCCACTGGGTCCTTCACCATGAACTTTGATGCAGGCTTCTTGGCTGGAGTCTTAGGATGTCTGTTTCACAAACATAAATTAGCATATATTTGTGTCCTAAAATATCATATTTATAATATATTTTCTTTTTAACTCTCTAAATTCCTCTATCTTGAAATTGTACTTCCTTATTTGTGGCTTACATTGAGACTGATACACATGCATACAATTATTTAAACACTAAATATTATTTTTGAACATATATAACTGTAACAGGATTATAGGTAATTTTAACCAACTGATTTAGGTTGAAAAAATCTGCTTCTCCAACAGCTCTATACAGCCACAAAATTTCACTTACCAAGTAAAATGGTCAGTGAAACCTATTTTCTACAATATATACTAGAGATGAACCAGTTAGCAATTTGGCTGATTACAAGTTAATCACCTGCACTACATCCTTTCCATCCATAAAGAAACAAGATGGCCAAAGAACAACAGGTTTGATCTGGAAAAGCTTGTTATGATGATGTTCATACCAAACTGAATGCCAACTGATGTGAAACTAAGCCTTCAGTACAGGACTATGCATTGTCCATATATGGGACAGACTCAGCTGCGACTTCACCACAGCAACTGTACTTAGCTGTAATGTCAGAGAGCTCATCCCCACAAATGCTGACATTGCCAGATATCAGAAAAACTGGATATGAATGGAAAAAATTGGGCCAGCCACTTTTTAATAGCAATGAGAAAATGGTGAGAACTAATGCAAAGTGATTCCAGAGCTAGTATAAAACTAACGTAATCAGTGTAAATAGTATAATCAGTGTACCGTATAGTTTTTACCTGATCCAGGGCAAGAGAAATAGCATACCCCTTAGCAGTGAACACAAACTGTAGAGAGGATCCTGCAAGTAACTACTGAGCCACAGCATGCCAAGTCAGAACCTAGAGAGTCACCTGATTTTGAACCATCTGTATAAATAGAAATAGAAAGATGGTTGTTCAGTAAATAAAAGATACTTCTAATCATGTGTGTCAGTCTTTTTCAGCTCACTGAAGGTCACATCTAGGGATGGTAATAAGTCATGGTAAAATGGGCTGTTCATTTGGGGGTAACATCATCATCCAGTGCTATACCTAATTCATGTGGTTGCACATGGATATGAAGGCCAAAAGAAGGAATTGCAAAGTATCTATAGCCCACCAAGGCTATACTCTTTCAAAATAGATAGTCTGCAAATCCTTCTTTCGGCCTTCATATCTATGTGCAACCACATTAGTTAGGTCTAGCACAACTCCAAGTGGGATGCTGCAGTAAGGACTGAAGCTTGATAATATACTGTAAAGAAAGTTGCAAATGGTAGAGGTGAAAATGAGTTTCATAGGACTTGGTGTACAAACTCTCAACTGGAAAAGTGTAGAAACCCCCTGAGCAAAGCCAAATCCCCTGATGGTGAATGGGGTCTAGCATTGTCAACTCAAATACCTATTGAGGTCAAAAGACTTCTGATGTGAAAAATACAGAGCACAAACTATTATGTACATATTGTGTGTAACTCATTTCTCATTCACACATTCAAGCTTAGATACATTCATTAATGTAGCACACCATATAATATTAAAAATTTTACTCATTCTTTGTTAACTTGCAAAGCAACTGCGAAAACATTCGTGTAAAAACCCATCAACTTCAAGTTTCAAATTAAACATATACTTTTTGTTGTATATAAAGACTGAATAAATCAAGAAGCAGTACAATAATGTAATTCATAAATTCATAGAACAAACTTCACCTTTGATTATGTTTGAGTTCTGAAAGGATTCTTAATGTAACCTTTCACTGTAAAGTTAGGTGCTTCACTGGAATAATTGCTACAAAAGCAATATCTGTTGTGAGTAAACCAGAACTGAAAGAAACCTGCCTGGTGCAGCAGTTCATTTGTACAGGCTAGGCAATTTAATATTCAGATGAAAATTCAATTGTTTTTTTTTATAATTTATTTATTTTAATAGCTTTATTTCTGAAATCTGGTAGGTCTTTATTGCTGGCCAGAAATTCAAGTACTAACACATAATTACTCTCACCATGAACTCAGAAAAAATAAACTAATTATCTTCTGACATTCCATGCCTTTATTGAGTGAGACACAACAATCTTTTTTGGTACAAGAAAGAACTCAGAATAAGTTGTCTGTTAATTCCCACTCAAAGTCACCCAAGGTTCACTCTTTTGGGCTAAAATTACTGTATGAGCAAGCAAGTCTCACATCTCCTCACTTTATCATCTTAGTTTACAACAATACCCTATGACAAGTTAAGCACCTCTTATGTTATTTAATGAGGCATCAGCACGAAGAATAAAAAACAGAAAAATCTTCCTTTTACTCAGATATATTGGTATACATATCTACACATGTAAAACATATAGTAAAAATTGTAAAGATATTTCAGATTTTATATGACTGCTACCTCTAATTCAATTGTAAATAAACCCTGTTTATGGGTGATGAACAAAAAATGCTTTCAGTAAAACTTGTACCTGTTATTTCAGTCTTTAAGTACCAGCTGAAATACATAGTAAAGAGAACTGTATACCAGAGAAGCACCTGACCTACCAGCCAACAAGCCACCTAAGTGTTATCCAGAAACCCATGTAACCAACTGAAGAAGAGGGGCTAAAGATGGCTGATCAAAATTATCTTCTGTTGATACTGACCTAATGAAAGGAGCAGAAAACAGCAAGCCTAAATTCTCATTAATTGTTCCCAGCTCATTTGCAAAAACCTTCCTCAGAACCTCCTGTTGAGACATGTATGTAGGTCTACATGTATGTCTTTATCTCACAACCAATCATATTATGCACAGCTGTGACCAAGTGTGATCCCTCTCTGATTGTTGACAAACACCATATAGCAGAGGTGAAAGAGATCTTGTTGATCTATGTGGTAGAAACATTATCTCAGGAATTAGTTCCTGTTGGTAAGTTTATTGTGTTAAATTTATAAATGTAATTGAAAAAATTTCTAAAATTGTTTTCTCTTGAAAAAAAATAATATTTAGAGAGTATCTATTTGTGAAGTTCAAGATTACTAGTTCAGAATCAATTTCTTTTCTAACAGATTATTTGGCCTTTGGAATGGGTTAATTGCCTTCAGAGTGATGGATACAGTAAATTTAAGGAAAAATTCAGTCCTATATTTAAAGACCCAAGTACTAGATTTAGGCTTTAAACTAAAATAAATTATAATGTCTTCATACACATCCTTAACCTGAAATTTATGCTTGTAACTGTTTAGATCCAAATTTAGATTTCGAGGTCTTAGCTCAATTCTTGGTACATTATGTTCAATGTAGTGTTCAGAAATGGAGATCTCACAAAAAAGGTATCATTAACGAGAAACAACAGAAAAGTGCCACTTGTAAAACTAAAAATATGAAGAAAAAAATTCAGACATCAAGACTGTTATTACTATATGAAGATACTTGTGAGCAGACTTGTTCAGAATGTTTAAAATTGTGCATGAATATTATGATTTAAAGGTTTGTAAAAAAATGGAATATATCTTATGCTGTTAGAAAATTAAATGAAGTCATATTAACCCATTTTTCTGCAAAGGAGACATAATTATACAAGTTTAAGGAAAGATAGCCAAGTTTTAATCGACCACCAAGAATTTTACTATGTCAAGAACCACTGGTAAATTCCAGTAGAAAAGACATTGAATACTGATCCAAATAGGAATATATTAAATACTCTGGTTGAAGAAAAATATCTTAGTTTTGTAATTAAACAAAAAATCACTTATGTCATCTAAACAGTATATTGTAGCTAACAATAGGGATAACAGGAATTTTAGAAACATTGAATATAAGATACAAAAATGTCTTTAGAAATATTGAATATAAGTCACAATATTGTTTCACTGTACGGATCACTTGTAAGGCTTCATTTAGAGTACTACGTAAAGGTTTGGGTTTCTTTCTTCAAAAAGGATATTGAACTGTTGGAGAAAGTTCAGAGAAGAGCCACTGAGATAAATAAGCCCTGGGATAGTGGGTTTGTCCTAGGAGGAGAGACTAAAATCTCTAAACTTGTTTTCTCTGGAGGAGAGAAGGGTCAGAGGGTCTTTGATTGAGATGTTTAAGATTATTTAGGGCATTGATAATATAGATACATCAATTTTTATGTATTTAACAGTGAAAATAATAGGAAAAGGGGTCATAAATTCAACTTTTAGTAGCATAGTAGTCATCTACAGTTTATACAATACTTTTCAAACAAAGTGGTTGGCTTTTGAAATGAGCTGCCTTCAAGGATGGTGGAAGCAGAAAATCTAAATGAACTTAATAAAAGATTGGATGAATGCATGAGTAGTAGCAGATATTATAGTTGGGAGTTTGAATGGTCATTTTGGTTCCTTTCAAACTGTATTGACTTGCTGCTTTTGAGAAAATGTCAACATTTGGTCAACATAAAAGATAACTAAAAAATATAAATCTAGTACAATTCAAAATATAAAAACATATACATTAATCATATTCCTACAAGTTAAATAATAGTAGTGGCAATACAAATTTTTTCACACATTATGTGGAAACAGATCTTGTGACACCTGTAAAAAAATATTTCAGGCTGTAGAGAGTGCTATAGCTACAGCTGATGTTACACAAATATGCAAGCAACAGTATCAATCAAATCATATTTGGCTGATTTTGAAATATATCAGAATTACATGTAAAGAATAATAATTAGCCCTACTAGTAGTAAAAGTTAAGTAATACCAACAGTATTAGAAGTAGAATTCATAAACACTTTGTCTTAATATTGGTTATCATCATCATTATTATTTCTTTCTTAATCTCCATAATAAAATTAACAAATAATCAATGACTAAACAGCAGAAAATGACTATTTTAGTAGATGACAGGATATTGCATAGCATACAGGCTATGTCAGCATGAGCCAGGGATCATTTTGCCAAACGTTTTTTTAATCCAAGTAGTCACTTTCATCCTACCAAAATGGATCACCTGCATATTATGGTCAGACTATTTTACCATTATTTTAGCACTCTCTCTTATTTTTATTATCTGTTCTTGATCATTCTTCTGTTCTCATCTGTATCTGAAGACAAGTTGTCAGATACACCTGTAACTTTACAAGTTGTGTACACAGTAGTACCTTTGCTTAGGCACATGAAATCTCCTCAACAGGAGCTTGTTAACCTCTTGATATTCAAAATTTTTATGATGCAGTGCCAACATCATTGTATCCACACTTCTTGTACTTGTAACACCTTGGACATTTTATTGGTTAATGTTCTCAACAAGAACATACTCTCAAAGATTCTGACTCATTATCTTAGTTTTTCATGGGTTTCACAAAACATTCAGGAATGGTTTGTGCATTTTCTTATAGCAAAGCCACATCAGGCTAACTGCTGTGTCCACTGAGAAGAATCAAACCCCTGATTTTAGTGTTGTAAATCCATAGACTTACCACTGTCCCAGCAGAGGACAAAATGGCGAGTCTTCCATAAATAATATTCTCCAACAACATGACCATTATCTGAATTAATATAAATAAAAATCTCTTAAATTTTAATTCTATGACAAAACCCAAACATAACTTACATGAATATTATCCAATTATAGATTGACAATACATCCTGAATTGTAGATTTTTACAAAAATGCAGTGGGTGAATACTCTGTATCTGTGAACGATCATCCAAATACTAAATACCTAACAGTCCAAATATCTGAATAATTATAATAATGATACTAGTGATAACTTCAAAAAATATATATTGCAAATTATGTATACATAAACTATCATATTAAAAGCTTATCAATATTCACAATCGTGAAATTATGGGCTGCCATATATCTACCAATTATTAATACTAATACTGTTAGTGATAGTACTTTGAGGATCATTCCTGACAGCTTGTAAAAGTGAAACATACTAATGGACACTAGTACAACTTTACTGTAAAGCTAACAAGCTTGATAAGATATTCTTCCCAGTGCCAAAATTTTATTGAAATCACTAAAAACTTAAGACAAAATCATTCCCGTAATTTAGTTACTGATTTTCTAAGGAAAGTGAGTTATGATTGTAGCTTACCAATATTCAAATTTTTGGACTACTGGCCATATAGCCACTATGATAAAATAACAGTAACAACAAAATACAAATTATTTATATGGTTCCTACTGTTGAATCAGCGATTGCTTGTTAATACTGTTAGTAATCTCTTAAAGCTACAGAACTTGTTATTTCTTGTTACACTTACATGGGTTTCATAGTATAAAAACGTTATAGATTTACTACTCTAAACTTTGTTTAAACAAAATAACCAACTATATCTAAACTTTATAATCAAACACGCCATTAAACACAAAATATTCAAATTTCCCAGGTGAATTCACTTAACCAATCATATATGATATATTCTGCCCTCTGTTGAGAAAAAAACTTGGGGTGATTTCTTTATTATTTTCATTGATATTAGCTTTATATATGTAAAAACGGTTGGTATGGATAGAGAAAGCTCTATGTAGAGTAGCGAACAACGACCTTCTACGGTCATGGTCAGTTTCACAAAGAAATAAGAGGTAACTGACCAATAGCTGACCACATGTTTGAAGGCCGTTGTGTAATTGAGTGTAGGAATGTATAGGGCGCGCTTAGAACACTGTATTGCAACTCAAGCCCAAATAAACCAATATAAAGGAACACATTTATACCTATATTAATAAGTATAATCCAACATCTAAGAGCGCCCTATATATTCCTACACTCAATTACACAACCGCCTTCAAACATGTGGTCAGCTATTGGTAGTTGCCTCTTTCTTTCCTTGTGAAAGTGACCATGACCGAAGAAGGTCGAAACGTTGCTCGCTCCTCTACGTAGAGTTTTCTCTATTCATACCAGCCGTTTTTACATATATATATTTTTCTCTACAAGTGGGCTTTCTCGTCATCACGGATTGATATTAGCTTTAGTTTTTCATAATAAATACACACATACAATGTCATTTCGGTATGTTTTGTTGAAGATATAAGTCGTCCCATGCAGATAACGGTCAGAAATGCAACCCACGGTAGAAACAGAAAACAAACAAACAAATTAGCTTCCATTCCTATACATTATAATCACCCAAACATTTACCTCTATATAACACGGGATTTTACAAAAACCACGAAACTACAAATAAATACATCAACTATAGGCTCAACCACTGCATCAATATAATTATGACCATCATTAAACGCCTAGTTTCCAGAAAGAACATGATTTACAGTGCAGAATATCCTATGAAAAATGAAGTAAAATATCTTACTATGACCATCTTTGACAGATGAAAACTTGATGCCTTTGATATATGCGGATTTAAAATGTTAGAATAATGAAAACAGTAGGACTAGGGGACACAAATATAAATTTTGGCATGGTAGGAATTATCTTTGACTAAGACAGTTTCGTTTTTCTAAGAAGAGTTGGTGTTTGGAATGGATTGCTTTCGATCGTTACAGAGACAGTAAGTTTAAGAGAAAGAGTGACAACTATATGAATAATAAAGGCTGGGTTTAAGACAATTTATTTTTTAATTATTTTAATTTAGTTGAGACGATGAAACAGCCGAGATGTATCAATACCTGATACAACAATCGGTGTTTTTTTCAAAATATTATGTTATACCGAGTTTCGATACCCGTGGGGGGAAGACAAAGCTTGATAAAGAAGAAAATTAATAATATAAACAGCAAAATTAAGGAGAAATAAAATTATACTCTCCTATGCTAATATTTCCAAAGGATGTATTAATACTATAAGGTTCTGAAGCCAGAACACAATATGGTTGCAAATGAAGACTTAATGATGAACAAACAATGTTGTTTAGAATATCTCGTCTGATTGTGGACTCTGAAACATTGAAGAAACAAGAATACTAACAACAGACGGAGTTTATTCTATCACTATTCTACATTCCAAAGTTTGCAGGGTTCGAAATTTTCTATATAAAGTCGGACATGTCAGTTAAAAAATCAAGTTTGACCGGCACTTTCCCATCTATCACCGGACATCGCGACCGGTGGTCATATTCCTAACATATCGGACACAAGTACATCGTCCCCTCAAAAATAAGTGAGGCAAACGCTGTGTATGCACAGCCCAAAGACTTTACTTACAAGTATATTCTATAATGAGTGGAAAATAACTTGTAAAATTTAAGATTTAATATAAGACAAAGAAAAAAGCAAATTTTAAAAAACGGTTGTGAACGCTCACAAAATGCGCTTTTTAGGTCCCGGATAAAAACGTGACTGCCAAACATTCACGACGATCTGACCATGGCGTCTGATAGTACAAAAACGGGAAAGTCTCACGATCTATTTCACTTTGGCTTCACGAGCAAGACTAATGAATCAGAAGACAATACCGTGGAACCCCGAGTGAAAAAACCCAATCTTGTTGACCCAAGCCCAAGTGTTAAAGCAAAAACTGTTACTGTTTAACTGGCGATAAGCCTACTCGTCGTTTCCAGGATGAATGGAATAGAGGCCAACCATGGCTGGAGTATAATAACGCTACCGGATTGATGTTTTGCTCAATTTGCCAGAATATGACCAAAGTAGTGGAAGGCAGAAGAACATCTTCATAACAGGATCTTCCAACTTGAGAGCAAGTGCTGTTAAGGAGCATGAAAACAGTCGCGCCCACAGTCTAAGTTGTCAACCTAAGACAGCAAAAAAAAAACCACCTGATTTAACTCCCATGATGAAAGAATTGAGCAAACTTAACCAGACTGAGAAAGATCGTTTGCTTGTGCTGTTCAGAACTTCCCTTTATATGGCTTTGAATGCCAAACCATTCAGCGATTTTCAAGAGCTTCTGTTGCTGCAGGAGCACAACTTTGGTATGCACTTAACAGAACATTATGCCAATGGCAAACAAGCAGTTATCTTTACGAGATATATTTTGCAGAAACAATTAGAATTAATGTCAGATCTCGTCTGCACACCTCATTATTCTGACTGACGGCTCAACAGACACTGCCAACATTGAGCAGGAGATAGTCTATGTAAGATACTTGAACAGTGATTGTTACCCAGTAACCCACTTCCCGTGTCTGCAGTCAATTGAGAAGGCTGATTCTGAACACTTGCTACAGGCACTTAGTTCAGGTAAAGGTTTCTTAATTACCTGGGATGAGAATTTTCTGGATTTATCCTGAATTCCTAATTAAGAAAAAAATAAATTGGACAATATTTCATGTACATTTGTGTTTTAATTCAGGTTCACATAGTCATTCCATTATTAATGTACATCAGTGAAAACTCAAGCATTTTTCAATTGAAACATGTATTTACCACTGACAGAATTGGAGCTTAATCTAGCACAACTAGCGTAATAGGTAATGAATCAATTGAATTTTACAAAGTACAAATTTACATTTTGTTGTTTGTTTACAGAGAGTAACTAATATTGGGTACTAATGTTTTGCACTTGCAGCATTGTCCATATATGGTAAGTTTCCCGACTGGCTTGAATCAATTGTATGCCTGACAGCTGATTGGGCAGCTGTCAATTTTGGCACAAATAAAGGACTTGTCAACAGATTGAAGGCGCAAAAACCTTATTTGATAAGGATCCACTGTGTTAGTCACAGATTGGAACTTGCAATTAAGAAGACCGTTAAGGACATCCCTTACCTTGATAATATCCAAACCTTTTTAGAAAACCTATGGAAGTTTTATGACAATTCGCCACAGAACTGGGCTGGCCTCAAAGAAGCTGGTAAAACCAACAACATTGTTGTTAGAAAGGGACAGGAACCCGGTGGGTGGCCTACAAAGAGCGCGCTCTGGAGTCAGTTTCTCATAACTGGCCAGCTTTAGGGGAGCATTTGTATTAAGTAAAGCTGCATGACAAAGGAGAACATGAACAGAAAGCTGCAGGATTATACAGTACTTTGACAAGACTTAAATTCATCCTGTACATGGACATACTCTTGGCAGTTCTGCCTGTTTTGACATCTCTTAGTCTCAAATGCAAGACAATTCTGCTACTGTGAACATTGTTTCTGAGAAATTCGCTGTTTGCAAAGAGAAGCTGGGCAATCTGAATCATGTTTAAAGATCCCAGAAAATTGTTAGAGAGCTCACAGTATATGAAAAAACTGGCAAGTGGTTACATAGAGGAAAGGTGATTGCTATTAGTGGTCAGACAAGAGCCAGAGGCTCAAAAAGTGCCACAAAAGAGACAGTTGCTCAATCCGTGGCTGAAGAAACTGCCATCTTCATTGGTAAAATTGTCACATATCTGAATGAGAGATCTGAAGAATTTGATAAGGATTTTATTGGTGCCTTTCAAATTTTTGAACCAAGCAACTGGCCTAAAAGCAAGGAAGCATTATCATCTTATGGCCATAATGAACTCCAGACACTATTGAACCACTTTGGTGCTCTGCTAGAAGCTAAGGGTTTCAACATTGCAGCTGATATTTGCCAAGCTGACTTACGCGAGACACTGCTCAAAGCCACAAGATTTCCCAAATCAGATGAGTCCCTGGCTAGTAGTGCAAGTGGATTGTAGGCCCACATGTTAAGTCAAATTATTGTTGAGGACGGTAAACCTTTCCCTGGATCAACAGTGTTGGCCTTGGTATGCCCCATGCAGGTGATTTCCATGTCATCTGCTGAACCAGAACGTGGATTTCCCAGATGGCAGTTATTAAGGATGACTAGCGGTCCAAACTAATAAATGATTCTCTTAATGACTTGATGACAATAAAATTAGCTAAGAATAAGACCTGTGATCTTGCAAGCACAGAATTACTATGCAAGTCTGTAGAATCCTGGTGGAAGAGTAGTAAAAAAACCACACGATTTGTGAGTCCACATGGAACTCACACACGTAGAGACAATAGTGATACTGAGTCTACATCAGCTGATGTCTTAGTGCTTGATGACTAAATCTACCACTTTGATTGATGTATCATTTTTAATGGATACAAGTCTTGTTGCCACTTGCTTTGAAATAATGTTTTAGTGCCATCAATAAAATGAATCTGTTTTATATAATAATCGTCTCTACTTGATTTCTTGTTTTCGGTAATGTTCGGTGACAATTTTGAGGTGTCCTGCTAAAATTTCAAATGTCCGGCAAGTTTCATTGTCCAGCAGGACATGTGTTCTGCTGAAAATTTAGAATATTTCTACCCCTGGTTTGTCATATCAAAGAGGACCTACAATAAAATAATGATGTTAAAATAATATGAAACAAGCTAAACACTAAAAAACAAAGATAAAGAGATCCTTTTACATTCAAATAACTGATAGCACAATCAATTTATCATAAAACAGAAGTAATAAAATTTGTCTTTCCTCTTGAAACCATTGAAGAAGTAGATTCGAATCTCAGTAGGATAATAGTCAGGATGAGCAGCCTTTAAAACAAGACACAGTGTCAAAGTTGAACTTTGGCTACTTCACAGTAACTTTTCTTGAGACTTCCCTGAACACAACTGATGATTAAAGCCAAAATGTGGGATATAAGCTACATTTCAATTCCTACCTAAATATAAATAAAATAAAAATAACTGATTAATAATTAGCCTTAGGTGATGTTATATGTCACTAATAGTTAATGAAATCATTTTGCTGTAACCTTACCTTAAATACATGTTAGTTGTTTGTTTGTTTGTTTGTTTTGGGAATTTCACACAAAGCTACTCGAGGGCTATCTGTGCTAGCCGTCCCTAATTTAGCAGTGTAAGACTAGAGGGAAGGCAGCTAGTCATCACCACCCACCGCCAACTCTTGGGCTACTCTTTTACCAACGAATAGTGGGATTGACTGTCACATTATACGCCCCCACGGCTGGGAGGGCGAGCATGTTTAGCGCGACGCGGGCGCGAACTCGCGACTCTCGGATTACGAGTCGCACGCCTTACGCGCTTGGCCATGCCAGGCCCATGTTAGTTGGATATTAAATTTATCATAGCAGTGACTAAGAAATAAAAGTGAGGCTTACCACAAAACAAGTAGTGAAATTCTAGTAATTATACGATGTACAAAATCATCGTCACTACAATAATATTTTTCTTTCTTTTTCATGCTAAAATAAATTAATCAGTTTTTCATATCCTATGTTTCAGATATCTCTTTTGGCCCGGCATGACCAGGTGGGTTAGGACGTTCGACTCGTCATCTGAGGGAGCGGGTTCGAATTCCCGTCGCAAAAAACCTGCTCGGCCTTTCAGCTGTAGGGGCGTTATAATGTGACGGTAAATCCCACTATTCGTTGGTAAAAGAGTAGCCCAAGAGTTGGCAGTGGATGGTGATGACCAACTGCCTTCCCTCTAGTCTTACACTGCTAAATTAGGGACGGCTAGCGCAAATAGCCCTCTTGTAGCTTTGCGCGAAATTCAAAAACAAAAACAAAAATCATCTCTTTCAATTCATGTATTCAGGTAAGCTAAGGATACGTTTACAAGAACTAATGCTAAAATATGAGTTCAGTTCTTCTCAACGACCAGAGCAGAGATAGCCTGCTGTAGCTTTATGCTATACAACAACGTTTTAGTTCGTGAAAAAACGAGTTCAGAAAAGTATTCTGATATTTTAGAATGTAAATACATGTTTATGAAACAAGAACCACAATACCATGATAATTATGTTAACACTTCACAACACTTAGCCTCTGGGGAACCACAACAATAAAAAATATATTATGTCATCATAATATCATAGGTCAGCAATATCTATCGATTTTCTGGTATCAGTATGGAGTGTTTGTAGATCCGAAGTTCTTGCAGAATTTTATAATTTTGTCTCAAGATAAATTCTTTGGTTTCATTTGTTGTAAATGAATCCAAAATTGATATCATTATTTCGATTATTTAACTGATCAAATATTTTGATCAGTATAACTATATTCAATAGCTATAGCAGCTATGTCTTCAAAATGTTTTTCAGTAGTTCTTGAAGGACAAATTGTAGTAAATATTTTATTCTAAACTGAGAACAATTGAAATGTTAATGTTGGATGTAGAAGAATGTTTAGCGTAAAAATTATTGTTTATTTCATGTGGTGATTTAATATTTAATGATTATTTAGTTTTCATAACAAAAGTGTTAAAATTAACTAAATTGAAGCGAAAGTTGTGAGAAATTTTATTATGTAACTTGGTAGGAGTCGTACGTTGTGTATGCAGTTTAACTGTTGTACTAGGTTTTAGTACTATTGTTGACGTCATCTTACTCAGTTTTCATGCTTTTCTAGTTATGTATAATACTATTGCTATTAGAGGGCTAGATATTTCTAGATTTTTATGTCGCATGTCATAAATATGTCCAACATATTCTTGGAGTTTTGTGAGGTCAATGGGGTTAGCTTTATCATGAAAATGTCACAGAACATTCACATAAAATCAAGCATTCGACCCTTTAATTAATTCCGATGGATTCCTATTTTCTATTGTGTTGAGCTTTTGGTACAATTTAGTAATTACTGTCTCAGAGTCCCAGAGTTTCACCTCATCCAAATGATCAGTGGAGTCAAGGACCAGATTGTCTAGCCTCAGAACCATCTTGAAACACTTCAGAAAAAGAAAAGTTTTCTTTTGTTGTAACACTGAATATAATTGGAGTGAGCTGTCTCATTTTGTGTATGGGGACCTACGATTGTGACTAAAAACTCTTCCTTTAGACCTCTCTGACTGGGATATACTGATACTTGTTAACAAAGCATGGCAGGACCTCTCAGAGGCATCCGCGTTCTAATAAACTATAGGTTCCTGATCCAGAATGGCAGAGAAAAGAGATGCTCCAAACAGTCATTCTTCTTAATTCCATGCTCATTCATGGAGCATATTAACTTCAACAGTAAACCTTTCAGTTCAAGTAGGCTCATCAGTGTCCAATGACCCACTCTCTTTGTGCTTCACCATTGTCTTATCTTCTTTTGAAATAATTTCATTTGGTAAAAATTGTTCACCAAAAATGACTCAAGTCTTAGTTCCTCTCTAAGTGGCTTCAACAAGAGCTAGGGTTGAGACACACTAGCTGCCAAACAAAAGGGAGTCAGTCCTGTACAAATCAATCTACCAAGTCTCTAACTCAACATATATCAAACTTCGACACCAAACCTCAGTTAATGCCTTCTTTGCATTGATACTGATCCTCGAGGGAGGGGGGAACTAAACTAATTGATTTGGATCCATCAGATGTCAATAGTTTTTGTTGGTTATAAGTCACAATGAAATCAAAGTCGGGAACATTCAAATATCAGTCCAGAAGATTACTTTTCACAGACCCTACAACTTTCTCAAATCAACATTCCCTGTACGTCATAGGCCTTGTACCTGTTAAAAATGACGTTTCTCTAATCAAAAGTATTTTAAAAACTTAGTAATACATAGTTCAAGTGAGTGGCAGTGCGCATTTCAGCAGCTACTAGAAAAATCTACAATAACGTTATCCTACAGTCAAGGTATCAAATACTTCTCCCACTGAGAGTTGCTATATTGCTTCAATTGCTTCAGTAGAGCTATGAAATAGGTTCGCCACATAACAGTAGATTTATTCAAAACATTGACTGCAAAGAATAACTAAAACAGAAAAAAAAATGTATCGTTATATACAAAAAGCCAGTTATTAACTAAAGACACAAATATTTGTCATGGAATTCTTTTTTTACCCAATTCAAACTTAACTCATAGCTTAATCTCAGAAGTAAACTTTGTCTTGGTGTTAATAACCATAAAATAAACATGAAAATAGTAATAAAGAGGCCAAGCAAAATAAAAAAATAGGAGAAAAATAATAAAATGAAAATACACGTAGTAGCACCTAAAGCACACTTAGGCTGAAACCATACACAGTAATTTGTTTCGTATTCGTATAAAAACAAAACAAATATTTCAATAACTTTCCCGGCTTGAAAGCCAAAATTCCATAGAGAAGACGTAAATTGCTTATCACGAAACGAGACAGCTATCTAACAACAAATGAAGTATATTCGTTGACTCAAAATAGCCTAAATCCAAACTAGCCATAGATGCTTATATATTTTTAATTCAAGTCTAAAACACCTTATCAATGCATTTGAGATACATATGGAACTAGAACTTTCACAGAGGTATAATGAATAACAAATTCCGGAAAGAAGAAGCACGTGCACTATTTCTTTTTCTTTTTTGCAACACCACGTTACACTGCTGGCCAAAATCTTAAGGTCAATGAACATAAGGAACAAATATGCATTTTGCGATGTTAGACTCAACCACTTACTTGAGTAGAGCTTATAGTCTTAACTATAATATAAATATACGTACTTAAGCCTATATATGAAGTTATATTTTGACTACGTTCCAGCTAAGCTAGATTGAAAGAAAGATACAGCCTACCGCGACTTATCGTTAGAGTTTTTACAGTAACTTATCCGATACATTCTTGTTTGGTATTTGTAACTTTTAGAAGACTTGGGTGTTATTCATGCGCTAATGCTCTGAGTATTTTTTGGCAGCTTTAAATGTGTTTCATCCCTCATGACAATCTACTCCCCTAATTTGGAAAAGTAAAAAATACGTAGTTTTTAAGCCCACAGATAACAGTAAACTGTTCTTGTATTTTGATCTTGTTTAAACCGTCTATTTGGAAGTAAAAAAAAAGGGATATTGTTGCACGAAAATTTCAAAAGTAGCATTGTTTCACGTGATGTTACACTATTTGTCTTAGCTTTGTCGTAAATGTTAGAAGTAGTATATGAAATAGTCCTTTTTCTGCCCTAAAATCTTAAAATTATGTATCAATGTTTTGTTAAAAACGTGTATGATATAATTTCCTTCTTGACAAAGTGATAACGTCTGTAACATTTGCAGAAAAGCATTATTCACTTTAAAGTTATATTCTATATAATCGAGTTTATATGTCATGATGCCTACATTGATGATGTTTCAGTTTGTTTAGAATTGATGAAATAGCCTATTCAAAGAGAAGACAAAAGTAACATTGTACTTTCAACCTTAGTGAAATGAATGATTATCTTATTTCATGCACTGTAAAAAATATGATTTTTAGAGACCTTATATAAAGGATTATTATTTTTACGTAGATTACATTAACTAATAAGCTTTAGAGGTTTTTTTCGTTTCTTTCAATTTAGTATGAATGTTCTGAAACTGAGTTTACACATCGAATAGTCCCCCGCTAGTACAGCAGTAAGTCTACTGATTTATAACACTAAAATCAGGGGGTTCGATTTCCCATCGATGGGCTCAGCAGATAAACTGCTGTGGCTTTGTTATAAGAAAAACACACACAGAGACGCGCCGAATAACGTAACTGGTTTATTTATAATTATAGCGATAAAATTGCTCAAAATGTAATGAAAACAACAGTGGCGAATGTTATATTGTTTTTCTTTTCATTCCTAAAGTAAACTTTGAAAGTATTTCAATTCGTTTTATAGTATTGAATGAAATATATACAGCTTGCTCAATGCTTGTCATATTACTATAAATACCGAATAACATTTATTCTGGAAATTAAATCGAAATAAATGTTGTAAGAACATGATTTCTAAAAAAATAATTGCATTATGGACACAGTATTTCTATAAAATTCTCTATCTTTTTTATAGTATTTCACGATATTATTAATTTTCGTGTGTTTTCTTATTTTCTGTAATTAGTCCTTGATTGGAAGTTTCACATTTTTATGTTCAACTCAACTTTTTGATAAAGCCTAATGTATTAAATAGCACGAAAAAGTGGTTCTAGAAGAAATATTATTAAATGGTCAGATGTTTGACCCTGTAATTTATTAAATGTGATGGCAAGGCAAAGAATTTGATGGTGAATGGAAAATGCAATAAGGTGTATATAATTTTTCGTAAAAGTTCTTTATAACCGTTAGAAATCTCTTACTTAAGGTAAAAAAAAATCAACAGTAATGTGTTGTAGCTCTGTTTATTAGATTAAAAATATTCTTTAGTCACTGGTAATTATTATATAATATAGTATCTCTCACTTAATCTATAACTGTATTTTTATTTTTCTGAATATTCACAAAGCTTGTTGTAAATATAATAATAAATAAGTATATTATTAAAAGAACGAACCCAAAATTCCGACTCTACTGGGATTTGAACAAGATACTTCCGCTTGAGACAATTGGTTTGGTTTTGGTTTTTTGGAATTTCGCACAAAGCTACTCGAGGGCTATCTGTGCTAGCCGTCCCTAATTTAGCAGTGTAAGACTAGAGGGAAGGCAGCTAGTCATCACCACCCACCGCCAACTCTTGGGCTACTCTTTCTCCAACGAATAGTGGGATTAACCGTCACATTATAACGCCCCCACGGCTGGGAGGGCGAGCATGTTTATGCACGACGCGGGCGCGAACCCGCGACCCTCGGATTACGAGTCGCACGCCTTACGCGCTAGGCCATGCCAGGCCAACCGCTTGAGACAAACCATGAGATAAAATGAATGTTGAATTTAAAGAATAGCTTAAACAATCGCCAACTTTCTCGTGTTTTTATTTTGAGAGGACGACATTTCCGACTTTGCACTCCTCATATGTATGTATTCTGGCTTTTGATCTGCGTCAAAATATATGCACGTTTTCATTTTTACATAGGTTTTTTTTTCGTATAAGCTCATCATTTCCGTTTCCAAATCTAATTATTGTTGTCTGTGGCTGATTTTATAGAGCATCTAGTTAGCTGCAATTTTGGAAACACTCCATCTATTTTTTTAACCCAGCCTTATACCAATCTATAAAATTACTCTTCATTTGTTTGAGTTTTGTTATATGTATTTTCTGACATTTATAGATAACATGCAGTTTTTATATTCCCGTGTGTTTTAATGACGTATTCAACATCTATCAGGAGTCAAGGTGTTTGATCTCAAGCTAAAGTCATACTGTGTTCCACTTCATTGAATATCTCTTTATACTTATCTACAGATAAAAATCTTATGAAGTTTACCTCAACAGAAAAAAAAAATCATTATCTTTGGAGCTTTTACTATCATTCATATCACAGGCATATTGGATTAAGTCGCTTTCAAGTAAATGTTGATGCGATTTTATTATAACTATTTTTGTCTTCGGGTAGTCCCGTCGATTGTCAATATCATTACATACTTCATCTAATGGCAGATATAAATGTCAGAAACTAATTAATAAATATAGAATATCATTAATATATTCGCGACAGTAGATTAACCGCAGAATTTGTTTCATTCAGTTGTAGCCTTAATTAGTAAACTTGTTATGGGTTGGTTTTTCTTATCACTTCCTTTCACAATAATTGTAAACTAACTGTGATGTATTGCATGTCACGTTCGAACGCACGATTTATTATTGCTCTTTATGCTTGGGCCCGGCATGGCCAGGTGGGTTAAGGCGTGGAACTCGTAATCTGAGGGTCGCGGGTTTGCATTCCCGTCGCACCAAACATGCTCGCCTTTCCAGCCGTGAGGGCGTTATAAGTTACGGTCAATCCAACTATTCGTTGGTAAAAGAGTAGCCCAAGGGTTGGCGGTGGGTGGTGATTACTAGCTGCCTTCCCTCTAGTCTTACACTGCTAAATTAGGAACGGCTAGCACAGATAGCCCTCGAGTAGCTTTGTGCGAAAGTCAAAAACAAACAAACAAATGTTTCTAGCCATCTAGTGGTAGACTCAATTTTCCAAGTTTTTCATCTGGGACATTTAAACGTTTCTTGACAAACATATTTTTATTTAAACCTAAAATACGTTGCAATCTGCTGTTAAATTTAAAAAAAACTCTCAAATCAATAAGTTTATTTGAAAAGTTTATACAATTTATATTACATTTGTAAATATGCTTGTCGGTATAAAACAAGGTTACTGACGGTGATGACGAGAAAACTTTTTTGTGAACCTGACGATGACCGAAGAACGTCGAAACGTTGTTCGCTCCTCCACATAAAAAAATTTTCTCAACCTAAACTAGCTGTTTTTACATAAATAAATGTTACTGACAGAGTTTGTTTAGAAACGATCCACTCTACTTGTTTTGTGCTATAACTTTTATTCGAATAGCTTGGTATATGATGTTATTTATAATGTTATTTAGAAAGCCTTTTTTCTTCAAATACATTTTAACGTCTTCAAAGTATTTATTAAGACCACCTTACACACTAGTGATCCTACAAGTACTATAAATCAGATTCTTAATCAAAATTGTTTGAAACAAATATGAAATCAAACAATTAAAATAACAGTATCAACCACCAAACATCTTCCTGTGATAAACTTTAATGTCATCATCTCTAATTGTGTTCTTATTAATATATTAAGATCACAGCTCCACGAAACATTTTATAGAGTTAATTTGTTTTTTCGAATAAAATGAAGTAAAAGGCATTGCATTTTGAAAAATCTATTGTTACTCCTTGTACAGCCTAGATAATATTACCAGTTTAAACAAAACATTGGTGTTCTCTTTAAAGCAAACTTGATATATCCATTTTAAACAACCTATTGTTGCTCCTTGTACAAATAGCTTAATACATATTACAATTTAAAACAATCTATTACTCTCTCATGTACAGTGAAGTTAGTATCATTATTATAATATAATTTACAATTACAGTATACTTTCATTGTCTTAAGTCTTTTAAGTTGTTTTATTTTGTTCATATTTCATTTAACTTTAACTTCAAAAGCAAAAAGTACAAACATTTCCAATCAGTTATTCCTGACTGTTTTGGTTGAATATTTATCTCTCCAATTCTTTAAAATTTGGTATGGTGTCATGGTTCACTTACAAGTTGCATTAATTCAAACTTAAGTGCTTGAAATGATTACAAAAAATTGTTTGATTATATCTAGGAATTTCTGTCAAATATGGGAAAATTCCTTTCTTTCTACAATAATTGTCTGCTCAAATCAGGCAATTTAATGTGTCGTAAATCTCGAACTAGTTACCCCTTCACTGATTGACTGCTTTAGGAAAGATGGAGAGACATTGATGTCACCAGAGTGGGGTGCAACGTTATTGACACGTTGCTAGATACGTGTGACAACGGAACGTCAGAAATGGTTACATTATAGTTCTACAAAGTAAAACCATATGTGCGTTGCTGGGGGTACATTGCTAGGCTGCAATGACGTGTGAAGATGATGTCATAATACCACAAAGTAGATCAACATCTCTAGATTTAATACAGTTGGTTTAAAACACTGATTCTTCAGTTCTATTTTTAATTATCTTCTCTTACCATTTATATTTAAATATTCTTGAAAAGGAACACTAAACACTAATTCATTAGTTCTATATTTGATAACATTTTCTGGCAATGTAAATCGTTAAAAAAAGACACTTGTTTAAATATGATGCAATGATTTAAAATTTACTGTTTTATTAGTTTGACTTGATGCGATCCATATAATTTGACAATATATTTCGTTCTAATTCATGGTACTTTATAGTTTTATTTTACACAGATTTTACAAGGATGGGGGGTAAGGTAATATTCTACTTCCATGTATGATTACATCATAAACGTCTAGATTGAATTATATTAAATTTGTTATTTTGACAATAGCCTTACTGTCTTTAGAATTTTAACAAATCTGTTGTTTTGCTGTCACAAGTCAATGAGACAACTAATATTACAAACGTATTATCCATTATTTTAATGAGAATAATTCATATGATACAATCAAAAAGTAATAAAGAAAGGACTTAGTGATTATCCATCTAATTCATAAAGCATTGAAACTGCCTAACATTAAAACGCTATTAGGAAATATCACAGGCATATAATTCTGGACACCGTCGTCAAACTAGCTAATCTTCGAATGCTATGAAATACGCAGTTTGTCTCGTGGTGAAATGGGAAAAGTGAACAGAGAAAATGAAGATATAGAAAGGCGAGAAATGTCGTTTACATACATGACAAAGGTCTATTCTGAGTCGGTCAAGTCTATTTTGCATAAAGTAAAAGTTAATTATAATATATTGTCACTATCTATGTATTTATGTCATGTTTGATATTGAAAAGAAACGGTTCAAGCTCTACATAATGTTTTCTACATAAATGTATGTTCACCATACGTTAAGTAAGTAAAGGTTTTATACGGCACTGAATATCAAAGTCAGTAAACCTACTTCTTTCACTTCACATAGTGATGCAAATAAGTAAATGTGTATTCTCAATATTTAACAGAACATTTCAGTTAGTGTACAGTTATTGCATACTTTATATTCAATACTGTACCAGAAGAATGGTCAGAAGTTCAAACGGTTTCTGTCGGGTTAGAATAACTTTTCAAAATGAAATATCTATTCAACTCTAATTTATAATAGTTACATAAACATATTAATTTGTAGGAGATTTACTTACACACCAGTATCACATGTTATAATGGTTCAAAAATGTTTCTAAACAGTGTTGTTAAGTATTCAGATGGAATATTTTATAGAACGGGTAGTTTATCTACACATACAACGCATACTTCACTACCTTTAAATTGAATGTCTAATTAATAAACTCTGTAGTAAATCATTTTTCTACATAATAAATGTTATTAATTATTAACTTCCTTCAGTAGCACAGGAGTATATCTACAGACTTACAATGCGAGAGACCTGGTTTTGATACCCATGGTGTGCACAACACAGATAGCCCATTGTGTAGCTTAGTGCTTAACTACAAACAAAATATTATTAATTACTGTTGTAGAACAACAACATCTTTATTTTTGATAAATCTTTGAGGACTGAGCTTTATTCTACATCACTTACATCTATGTATGTTCAAAACCACCTTGTCAAGTGGAAAGTACAAAGTTGAATGTATGTGTATTATTTTTAACTGGCATCATCAACACTGAAAGCAAAGAATCACCAAACGACACTTCACCTTTATTATCGATATATCGGTATGAACTAACAGAAGAGGGTAATCGATATGAAGGAAAATTTAATGAAAATAAAAGTTAAAGAGAACAGCTATACCACACTGTTGCTATTTATGTATTTACATCATACTTAATATTGAAAATAAACGATTCTAACAGTATTGAATAACATATTTTTTACATAAATATAATGTTCATCAGAATTTGAGTAGAATTTTTGAATGTCAATGAATTTAAAAGACAGCAAATAATGAACATGTGAAATGTATGAAAATTACGATTTCATTACACGATACAATGAATTATGTTAGTAAGTACTACAATACTGACATGTTAGCTTTTTCCAATTAATGTTGATAAATTTTTTTACAAATTAAGACATATGTTCATATGTTCTGTTTTTACTATATCCTGTCTTCTCACGTTTTTGGGGTTAATCTCAGTTTTGTGGATTTCCTTATCAGCTTGCTTCAAAAAGGTTCTCAATTCCAAATCAAATTACATCAAATATTTTCTTGTCATTAACTTCAATTATATTAATGTTACTTTGACAAAAAAGGCATAAATATATTTTAAAAAACTGTGGAATTTTTAGAATTACTTAGAATTACATAAATATAGAGCAAATTTTTATTCAAGCTTGTAAACACAAAGTAAGACAGAAGATTCCATTGATGAGGATATTAGGCGGTATATGTCGTTTTCAAGTATAACTATTTTTGAAAATCATGAAAGGCACAAAACCATTGGAATTCATCTCTCCCACTTAATTATCACTTTTTTTTTGTTCTTGATATGACATAGAGAACTATGACATTTAGGTTTTGTGAGGTTTTGATTTTCTGAATGACGATATATATACTTATACTGTCATGATATAAAAGACTCTTTAGCATGAATGTTTTATTATCGTTTAATTTAATTTTATTACAGGAGACTTAAAAGCAGACGATTACTGGAAGTTGTGTTTGCAACTCATTGGTGTCGAGAATATAGTGAACAAATAATTAAGTAATAGACATATGAATAGTGTAAGATGATCGTGGATAGACAGGTTAGACGAAAAACTAAAGTTACGAGAAAGTTTGCTCAAAATAAAGTTAATTACCGTGGAAGGAAAAGGCCTAATTGTTAATATAGACCTAACGGTTAGTATGTTTGAGGAAAACTAACAGTAGAAAAGGAGATAAAAAGAATAAGTTATTGCGTCAAAGCGTGGTTCTAAAGTAATTGAATCAGCCTGAGTGCACTTTGACAAAAGGAACTGTGGATATTTTGAAGAAGGGAGACTAAATAATTACTGGAAGAGCGGTATACTACTGCGGTAAGTCGCGGCAAGTTGTACGTGAATGATACACAATATACAAGTGTGAAATAGGAAAGGTAGTTCGGCTTGTTATCTGAAATTCTAAAGTAATTGAACAGGCATAAGTGGACTTATTAAAAAAAAAAGAGAGAGAGAGAGAGAACCATATGGTGTTTATAACATCTATATGATCTCTATAATGTAAATAATTTGTTGTATATACGTTCAAGAAGTTCCGAACATATATATTATTTTAAAAACAAGTGGAATGTGTACTTGTCATTGTTGAATTTATCGCCAATTATTAATTATAATTCTTCATAATATAAATATATAGTGTTGTTGTTGGTCTTAGGATTCCTATAAAATAAGTCGACCTAACGTCTGATATGTGTGTGTTTTTTCTTATAGCAAAGCTACATCTGTCTATCTGCTGTGTCCACCGTAGGTAATCGAACCCCTAATTTCAGCATTTTAGCGTTGTAAATCCGAAGATTTACCGCTATCCTAGCGGGGGACATTACAGGTAGTGTTATTACTAGTTTAAACTGAGGTTGTCCCGATGAATACGACACTTGTTTGCTTGTAGAAGGTCCTCGGTCACTCAACACTGAACTTGAAGGTTTGTAACACTGAAATTTGGCGTCATTCCCTTTGGTAGGTTATTTCCAGGTTAACGAACGAACCGACTATACCTTTTCAAGAAACAAGGAAGGTAAGGCTGTCAGTTTTCACTGAAGGTTTAAGAAGACCAATGGCAGAAGGTGAATTTTACCATTATAGCTTCAGCAAACTTATAAAAATCTACGTGTCCTGGTCACTTAATTGAAGGAGGACAGCAGACTGTTGCTTCTATACAGCTTGATGGTAAATCCAGCTTTTTGGGGAATGGAAGGAGTTTATTACGTACATGTAAGGGCAAAACGGCAAGAGATCGAGAATCTGGTTGAAATAGAAGTGACAGTAACTGGTAGATTTCATGGTATATCAGCAACCATAAGCTAAACCACCAGTCTGTTTAGTGGAACACTAAATAGGTTTCGGTGAATGGTGATAGGTGTATTGTAAGTGATAAAGCAAGTCTCTTGTTATGTCTGGGAGAGGTTGCTCACAGAACAAAAGTAGGCATCCCAAACTTGATTACAATACTGAAATCCTCAGGATGTACATACTACAGAAAACAATAACCAGCTTCACCTGCACAACTGTTGAGCTGATGTTTCATGGGAGAGTTATTTGATGACAGCCAGTTTAGGCCTATAAACAGCAGACTGTATGAGTGCATGTGATGGTGGGAATTATTATACTTCCATAGTGAATAAGAATTGAGGACGGCAGTAACACCAGAGTTGGATCCATCACACTGAGTCTGAGAGCTGGTACATGAATGCTAAAACATATGAAGTGACTAGTAAAGGATTGTCCAAACAATCTATACCTAATGCAGTAGCAGCAACTCAGTGACCTGTTGGTTGAATATTCTGATTTTATTCATTGGACCAGATGGCTAATCTGATTGAACAACAGTAACTAACTATCATAGAGTACTATAAAATATGCATCTATTGACGTAACTGTCATTTCAGCTTCCATGAAGCAATAGGGATGTATGCAGCAGGGACATACAATGGACGTTAAAAAGAATGATCATGCAACTCTCATAGTCATCTCTAATAGGGATTGCTTAAAAAAAGATGTGTTTTGAGTTGATTTTAGGTGGGTGAAATGGTAACTCATATAAGTACCTTTTTTTTTTGTCACGAACAGATGAATATTTGAGTGCATTGAAAGGTTCCTGTTAATTCGAAACTTTATAGTAAGTATTTGGATAATGGATAACAAGAGCAAACCAAGCACTGCTCGCATCATGAAGAAGAGAGTGTATCAATTTTGTATCATGTAATTTGTTATGTGTAACATACTCAACACTTTTTACGGTCGTAGTAGCCCTTCTCTAAATCCTTTTCAATACAGCTCCAAATCTTCTCTAACCAGCGATGTATACAATGAAATTATAACCTACTTAGTATTTTGTTTAATATTTCTGTACATACAATCTAAAATCGTCTTTGCTTTACCATGAACAACAGCACACTGCTTTGATGGCTTTAAAGACTAATTAATCAAAACAATAAGTTTATTTTCTTCCAAAACGTAGTAAAGATGATTCCAATCAAAATTATACTTATAATTCAAATTATTGTATCTCACTTGCACTTACCTTGCATTTAGTACAATTAAAACTATCTGTAATTTATTCACTTAAGTCATCAAATTATCTAGCTCATTTTCTAAACATTAAGCCCTTGTAGACCCTTGCTAATACAGCGGTAAGCCTGCGGATTTATAACGGTTCGATTCCCTTCGGTAGGCTCAGCAAATAGTCCGATGTGGCTTTGCTATAGGAAAAACACACACACACACCCTATTTGTAGCATTAAATCAATTTGACTGAGGTCCATCCTGCTAGTATTCTATTCAATTAGCTAACTTATCCACTACACCTATAATGATAATTTTTAAAAAATATTTTATATGGCACTTCGTGAAATGCTTTCTAAACACCTAGATACACGAAATCCACCTACCTTTACCCTCATTTACATAAACAGTAATATCTGCAAAAAATATCACAAGATGAGTAAGGGAAGATTTTGCTTAGTGGAACCATAGTGACTATCCAACAAAATTTTAAAACTTCCTTAATAACTTTGCAAAGTTTTTTTATTTGATTTAAGTAGCCTTTCATACCACTGTTGTAAGTTTTCATACCACTGACTAATAGGCCTAAAATTCCCAGGGCAATTTTGATTACCTTCCTCGAAAAAAAGAGCAACATTAACCAAATTTCAACCCTTTGGAATCTGCCCAAGAACGTACAATATAGAGTAGTAAGTGACTCAATATGCAACTCTTAACTTCTTTTAAGATCATTGAGAAAATATTATCTGGATTAAGATCCTTTCTTTTTTTCAAATAAAAATTCAATTTTTTTAAGAAACTTAGAATAATGTGATAATCTTCTTTTCATTCTGCTCAGATCCCGAATACTAGCTAAATCTTCATTAGTAAAACTAGAAAAATAGAATTTGATGACAGCCATCTCATATTTATTAGACACAAGCCTTTCTTTATCATCCCTCAAACACCCTATTACGATCTTAATATTTTCTTACACTTAATGTATTTAAAAAAATACGTACTATTAATGTTTACATTTCCAGCCAACCTTTTTCATATACCTTTTTTGGTGTCCTAGTTTCCTGTTTGGTGAATCCTTTTCGTTGTCTATAATGTTAAGTCCTTTCCGTCATTGCTGTTAATTTAAACTTCTTAATTTTTTAAGCTTTTCCTTAATTGCATCCTTTATATTCTTTGTTAATCATTCTGGTTTTTACTTTATGAATTGACAGTTTTAGACAATATTTTTTTCGTATATTCTTCTTAATTTCCTAATTTCCTTTTTGATGAACCTTGCTGATCTTCCTTAATTTTCTAAGTCTTTTCCGTCATAGTTGTTAATTTAAATTTCTTAAATTTATGACCCTTTCTTACATTTTATCTCTTATATTATTTGTGAACCCATTTTTTTACGTTCAAACTTTTTACTATGAGAAACTTGTTGATCTTGAATATTTAAAAATTAATGTTTTAAGTTATTCTACGTTTGATAAGACTCCTCCTAGTGGCCTACTTACAACGCTAGAAACCGAGTTTCTATACACGTTGCTGGCAGAGCAGAGATAGTCCATTGTGGAGCTTTGTGCTTAATTACAAACAAACCAACATTTGGTAAGTGTTTCCAATTGATTCAACTGCTCAATTCACAACAGATAATTCTCGTTATTTCTTTTCAAAATTTACTTTTTTAAATTTGCAACCGAAATATCATTATTCCTGATTTACATATGCAGTAAAATATCAACTTTAATAGAGCAATGATCACTTGCAACCAATATTACCCAAGTTCCATTCTTTCAACAGTTTCTGTATTATAAGTTAAAAATAAATCTAAATTGTCGTTTTCCTTAGTGAGTTCCCTGACCAATTGGTGAAGTAATTCATCCTGAAAGGTTTCTAAAAAAAACTGTCTCCCTCATGGCTTATCTCTGAAATTATCTAGGCTATATGCCTGAAATGAAAAACATAACATTTCAAATCTTAATCTTACTGTAGTATTCCTCATTAATTTCACCACTTTTATCTGACGGTCTGTAATAAATTCCCACTAAAAGCCCTACCCTTATTTCCACTACCAGAAACCCAAATAGATTAATTTTCTTTAGTGACATCTTTGATATCAACAACTTTAAAAGTATGTAATTCACATTTTACATACAAATCCGCTCTTCCCTCCTCTTTAGCACTCTTTTGGTAATCAGTTTCAATTCCTTTGTTACATTGGTTTTAAAACGACTTTACGTCATGGTAAGGATATTCCGAGTCTTGTCCAGATGCTATACCACAATAGTTACAAAACAGATTCATTAGAAAAAAAAATTTTTTTTCGTTAATATTGGAACACATTAAATAAGGTACAGAAAAAGTAATTGAAGCAATTATGTTTCGTAAAGTATTTGATTAAAATGTCTGGACTTTGTGATTCTCAAAGTACAAAAATAATGCATTTTATTTTATTAAAATGTCTGGACTTTGTGAATCTCAAAGTACAAAAATAATGCATTTTATTTTATTAAAATGTCTAGACTTTGTGATTCTCAAAGTACAAAAATAATGCATTTTATTTTATTAAAATGTCTGGACTTTGTGAATCTCAAAGTACAGAAATAATGCATTTTATTTTATTAAAATGTCTAGACTCTGTGATTCTCAAAGTACAAAAATAATGCATTTTATTCACAAAATAGGTGCTATAGATTTGATGTATACATGACAAACTATTTGAGTAAATTGAAATAATTTCTACATCCAAAGACTGACGTAGTTCCTTTTCGGTAAAATCGAAATTATAGCGACGAGAAAGTATAGTTTCTATTTTTTTATTAATTTTAATATAAAAGTGTATTTTATTATTATCCAGGACATATGATATATTCTATATTTCAACGGCATATGAGTCAAATATTGGAAACAAACTTGGTCCACGAACTTGTTATACGGAAATATGTAGACTAGATCCACTTGAAAGCTCTTAAAGGTTAAGCTGTGTTACAACTATCATTATGTTTTCTTAAATATTGTACAATGTTCTAATAATATCGTTACTTTTAATGTTTTATAATCATTATCACTAAGTACGTATCCTGATACAATAGTTACAATTTGGTAAATAACAAAGTTGTAAACGTTTTCAAAGAAGTGAAATATACAAAAGATGGAAATACAGGCTTATTTAGATACTTAATCATATTATGAATTATAACATGACATACAATGAAAAACTGAAACAAACATCAATATTTACCCGTTTTTTATATATTTCTTTGCAGAGAAGAGCAAATATGATTAAAACCATGGCCCAGAGTTTTTATGTAATTTTTATACCATTATACATTTAAGAATCTAGTGTGTAACACTTTTTTATCCAATGTTATTTCTATGCGATGCTTGACGTACACCACAATTTTCCTCTTATCTTGTCCTCTAAATTAGTAAAAACACATGTTCTTGATTTTTCCAAAATCTTAATCGTTTCCTGTCTATTAATTTGCTATTTCGCTTTCAGAAGTTTATGAGTTATGAGTTTTTATTCTCATCTCAAAGTTCTGGTAATATGAGTTCTTTTGGAATGTCTGCAACAATGCCATTTTATCTTTTTTTCATACATGGCGGCTTCATTTAAAAACATTCTGGCTTAATCTATGCAGAAATACGTACAAATAGCAAAACATTTGTCTGATTTCTAGTATGAAACATTTTCCTATAATGTCATTCAAGAATTTTTGATACTTCGTTTTTTAGTTGCTTCACATCGGGGTAGAAAACATTTTTTCTAATCTGCTGGTATTTTATTCATCACTCTTTGAACTTCTACTTCTGATTTTGCTCCAGAATCAAATATCACTTGAGAATGGTGTGGTGTATATAAACTGGCTGCAAGATGGTGTTGTGTGTTCTGAAGCACAACTTGGTATAACTGTTCATATTTCTTTTGTAAATTAGTCCGGTTATTTAACAGACGTTCTTGTTCGGAACACAAAAATATTTTATCAGATTGTAGCATTTCAAGCTCTTTAGTAAGTCCGACAATCTGATCAAGTTTTCGCTTCCGGCAATTCTGTGCTGCCACCTGTATACAATACAAAGAGCACTTGTCATTTATGTGAAAATTAACAATATCATAAAAACAAATCTTGTATATATTGCGAACCGTAGTGTCTGTCCGTACGTTTGTTTGTTTCTTGTTTGAAAAGCCCCTCAGTGGCTCAGCGGTATGTCTGCAGACTTACAGTGCTAAAAACCGGGTTTCGATACCCGTGATGGGCAGAGCACAGATAGCCCATTGTGTAGCTTTGTGCTTAATTAAAAAACAACAAACAAACCGTTTGAAAAACTGTTATTATTGAGCATAACTGAAACATTTGTTTAACTTTCACGCAAAGCCACACGAGGGCTATCTGCGTTAGCCGTCTCTAATTTAGCAGTGTAAGACTAGAGGGAAGGCAGCTAGTCATTACCGCCTACTAAATATGGCAAACTCTTTTACCAATGAATAGTGGAATTGACATTCACAATATAACACCCCCACGGCTATAAGGGCGAGCATGTTTGGTGTGACGGGGATTCGAACCCGCGACCCTCAGGTTATGAGTTAAATGCCTTAACCACCTGACTACCTTTAATTCAGCCTAATAAAGATAAAATGTTAAGTTAAATATTAAAGTTATATATTTTTTTCTTTACATATGCTGTAGACTAGATTCTTATAGAAAAATGTTTCAATTAAACAAAGGCATAATCCTGGCAATGGAATGACCAAAGCATATTGGTTTGAGTCTTTGGCTAACGAACAATCGAAACTTCAAAATCGTGATAGCAGGATCATTCAAAGCACAATTCTAGCATTAGAAGGAACTAAGCATTTTGTTGAAATTATACGGGTATTTAAAAAAATTTAGTTTTCATTCTAGAGTTAAGATAAAAGATAATGCTTAATATTTAAATCATAGAAAGCCAAAAGAAAAAAAACCAAAAAGCATAATCCTAGCTACCTGTCATAGCCAGATGCTTAGAACTTTCGACTCGTAATATATGGATTGCAGGTTCGGACCATCTTTACCTTATATATTCGGCCTTTCAACCATATGAGCGTTATAATATCACAGCCAATCCCACCGTTCGATTAGAGTAGCCAAATGGTTAGCGGTGTGTGGTGTTTTCACTGGCTGTCTTCACTCTAATTTATTACTTCTAGATTAAAGACGATTAGACAGCATACATTTGTGCAAAATTCAACAAACTAACATTCTTAGCAGAACGTTGATCCAACAGTAATTTCATGGTATACAACTCAGATTTCGTTTAACTTTCGTCTCTCTAAATTGCGCAACTGATTTTCCAAGACGTCGAGCATCTTATGTTTATTAATTCGTAATTGTCAATTTGCTGTTATGAAAGTATAATAACACTATGTAACAAAATTTTTGCTTTTTCTTGTTCCTGGGCAGAAAGCGTTATTTCCCAATTGCTTATGCCTAAAGTAAATGGAAAAGACCAATTTTTCTCTTTAAACTTTATTTTGTGACCTGGGTAATGAAATTTTCAAATTTACTTATTTTCCAGAACATTCCAGGTAGATTCAGTGCTGAGTAGCTGATAAAGAATTTTCTAGAATGTTGTAGAACTTACGAGAATTTTCAAGAACCTTTAGAATTTTCTAGACCTTTCCATAGTAACATATATGCAGGTGCTCATCACACACCACTTCAGTTTAGTTCTAGCTGCCTAAGTGAACACATAGACCTATCTGATTTTATCAGATATGGCATCAAGAAACTGCAAGCATTATCCAGACGCATTCTGCTACGTATTGGTTGATTTATCAAAACAAGAGCGAAAAACTTACTCTGTGACAGCATCTATTAAAATGTGTGAAGTCTACAAGGCATATTTCGGCATGCCTGTCGGGGTTCAAGACAAACCCTAGGCACCTCATTTTACCTGTGAACGCTGCAAAAAAAAAACCTCTAAAAGGTAAGACGGGCAGTTTTTGCTTGCTTGAACAGTAACATTTTATATTATACAAATTTTATACCTTCTAAAACTTAAATATTTTAATTGATTTATTTTTTAATTTCCAACAGTATAACGAAAATATTACATATAAAATATTTTGCAGGAACCTCTTACACACTGGTTGTGGATGAAATAAATTTATTCTTCATAATAACAATTTTATTTTGCTCTTTTGCAGGATGGTACAGAAGTGAAAAGAGATCCATGAAATTCGCTATTCCAAGAATTTGGCGTGAACCCACTGACCACGCAAGCAATTTCTACTTCTGCATGGTGGACCCTTCCAAACGTCGGGCTGGCAACAATGCATTTGCTATCATGTATCCAGACCTTCCATCATCCATCGCCCCAGTGCCACACTACCCTCAGCTCCCTGTACCCACTCCGCCAGAGAGAAAACAGCTATCCTCAGAATAGAGTAGCAAATAAGAAGAGGAGGTAGACATTGAAGATCCAGATTACAATTTCAGAGGTGCAGCTGGTGAGAGAAACCCATTCTACCCCAACCAAAGAGACCTCAATGACTTGATCAGATATCTTGGTCTAACAAAGTCGAATGCCGAGCTTTTGACATCTAGGCTCAAGGAGTGGGATTTGTTAGATGAAAGTGTGCAAGTCAGAGGAAGCATCACCAACATTTTCAAGCTTCCACCAAGATATACTGGACTTTGAAACATATAACGAAAACATGATGGGAGACTATACTTAGGGGCTGATACGTGAAAGTGATTTACATTACAGTCGCAATTTCGAAAAACTACTCACTTCTAAATATTTTTGTATGAATTTAGTATAAATACATGTAAATCTTGATTCATATGTTGTTTTATTCTGACCTTATGTAAATAGAAATGTGCAAATTTGCTCGTTTTTACATAAAAAATAGGTTCATTTCTAAATTTCATTATCCAGGTTACAAAAGCAAAGTTTGAAGGGAATAATGACCATTTACTGTACTTTTACAAAATACGCAATTAAGGAGTAGCACATACTACCCAGGAACAAAATTTGTGTTACATAGTACAATTGCACAAAAACATGATACTAGAATAAAAAATAACAATAATAACTCTACGGGAAGGAGTAAGGGAACTCATACTCTATTGTTTATGGGTGTGTGTTTGTATTCTTATAGCAAAGCCACATCGGGCTATCTGCTGAGTACACAGATTGTTTAAGGAAACCCTATGTCGCTGTAGATTCAGAAATTGTAGTAAAGCTTTACAAATGAAATTTATACCAACTTGTTTCCAGTTTTGTTTTGTTTTTGTTGAGAATGCTTACTACGTATAGCTATAGAGTTTGTAATTTTGTGTACTGTATGCTTCGAATATTACACATGTAGTTTTCGTTTGCCAATTATAAGCGAAGTTATCAAAAACTTCAAAAATATATACAGGTTAACACACTGAACATACTGAATTTATATAAATATTTCTTGATTAATTTTTAAAATGTTATCACCTATTTCCGATAAAACTAGTAAAACGTATTTTATCAGAGTAGTCGAGTGACTTTTGATTGTAGTATTCAAAGCAGAATGGTATTGGAATATATTTACAGTTCAGGGTTTATTTGTTTTTAGCGATGTGATCTCTCTAAGCCAGTGAGGGTACAAACCAAGGAAACAAGGGGGTTAAAATCAAAAATGAAAAAGTTCTTATTTCTAACGAATCTGCAAAAAACACAGGATCATTCTAAGTCGTTAAGATAAAATCCTACTGCATAAAGTTAGCCACAGTTCTAGTGTCTGCGTTTTGAATTTAGAATTCTCTATAAAATTAAAAAAATTAAACCCAAACCATGTAGAACATTTAATGGAACTTATAGTTGAATTATGAGATTGGAATTTTAAGATATCTCATTGTTTGGACAGTCTGAAAACAAAGCTATATTCATTACGATCATTACTACTTTAAAAACCTCCACAGCTGCTTAGCGGTAAGTCTCGTTGCCGCCTCATTGTTAGTTTTGTACTTACCAACAAACAAAAACTTAAAAATACTTAGAACTTAATTCTTTATTTATCCATGCTTTTAGAAATTTCTTGTTAAATTTTTATAGAATAAAAACATATACATAATAAAATGTTTTAAAGCACACTGAAAAATTAAATATATAACTCACTTTGTTCTTTCCTCGTCTCCTTATGTCTCGTATCAAAGACAACTGAGCTTCAGTTAGCTCGTATTTGGAAAGCTTTTCATTGAACTCGTCTATTGGCAAGACGATTATATCTTTGTTTGATAGAGGGAGTTTTAATGCTCTGGATAGTTTTTCATCCCTGTTATCGGATTCCGTACCGCTCAGTTCAATGCTCTTACGAGTACTGCTTTTCTGGAGAGAGTGAGTGCCATCTATCGAGAGAGGGCAGTAATTGTCCTGAAGAAATGAGTCAACATGAAGCGCGTTCGACCCACTGGCCAAAACGTCTCCCCAACAGCTTTCATTGCCCAGTGTTGGAGAACTGTTCAAATTTTGGTGAACAAACGTATTCGATAAATAGTTATTCCTTTGATCTTGTATATCAAAATAATGCGGATCAATTACTGGTTGATTCAATTGCTCAGCCTCGATAAAACTATCTTGACTTCTCTGTAATAACGTTCATTGAAATATCATCGATTAGTCAGTGTCCTAATATTAGAATTACAACATGATTCACTTTTAGTTTAAGTGACATAAATGTAAAAAAGTATAATATGAAACTTAATTCATAGTAAATTTATGCTGAAAAGTTTAATTATATTTTCTAAGCTTTTTCTTTAAAGAACATTTGTAAAACTATAATAATTACAATTTCAGCTTTCAATTTTCATAAAACAAAAACGTTACAAATTTGTTTCTTTCCATAACATCTTTTAAAGCTTGTTTCTTATTAAAATTAATTCAAGTTTAAAAATTAACAGTGTTGGTGGGAGACCGGAAGGTCTCCATTTTTTGCAAGGAAAGGATGTGGTATCATTTGCCCGGGACAAGATCAAACAGACCTATTCTCATATCAATAACATTAAAAATAACCTGTGTTAATATCTGGGACCTTATTTAATCTTCAAGTATAAGTGTATCTAATTTATCGCTTAAACCTACCACACATTGATAATTCAATGGCTTTTTACCAAAAAGTCTGTATTTCTTTTCTGCTATTAAAGGATGCTGACGTCCCATGCATTGCAGACTACTATGAGTTCTTACAACTTCTGACACCATGTGGCATGAACGAATATTTTGCTCTACTGAATAGACCAAATTTTCTTGGTCGCGTTGATGCGACGAAGTTTCTGAATAAGTATCAACCCATTTCTACATAAATGTAAACAAAAATATGTATATTATACTTTTTCTTCATACTCACTACTTACTATGACTGTTTAGTCGTTCTGTATTTCGCACAAAGCTACACGAAAGCTATCTGCACTACTCGTCCCTAATCTAGCAGTGTTAGACTAGTGGGAAGGTCATTAGTTATCACCATCTTGTCTTCATAGGTTTCTTCTATAAATTTGATAATGCCGAAAAGTATAATATTTATAATTCATTTAATGCCAACACTCCTAGACAGAAAGAATTTCCAGCTCTTTCCCTATGTGCATCTTAGTACAGTGGAGTAATGGCATAGCTGTCTAAATATGTTCGCATATATGCGACTAAAAAAAACAAATACA
Organism: Tachypleus tridentatus; assembly: GCF_004210375.1. Lineage (NCBI taxonomy): Eukaryota > Metazoa > Arthropoda > Merostomata > Xiphosura > Limulidae > Tachypleus > Tachypleus tridentatus. The sequence goes on from NC_134828.1 coordinate 58,399,966, forward strand.
ATGGTGCCATCTTTTGTGCTGAAATACAAGACCTCAAATGTCAGAAGTGGTGATTGAGTCTTGTGAAGCGTGGCGTTACCTATCAAATGTCACAAAAAACAATTCATAACAAATCTCATACTTTGGGTGTTCAAGATTCAGACGATTACAAAACTAACTATTGTATTTACAACAACCGTTTCTTTAACACAGAACACAATTTACAATAAAAGTACTTCCTCGTAAAAAGAACACAACTTTCACTAGACTGTACGTGAGGATTTGATTATATATTTACTAATATGATGTGCATACATAGTACTAAAAGTGGAGTTTAAAAAAAAGTTGTTTTAACAATAAAGACCACTTTTAATATATATAAACACTTTACAATTTATATTAGCAAGAGTGACGGTCCTTCTTTCTTTCTAGTCTATTATTAGTTCAAAATTGAGGAAGACTATGTGTAAATATTCTAACACACTTTGTATCGCTTTATTCGAGAAAAAAATTATGCAAAGAAACAAACCTTTCACTTCTTAATGCCTTGATATCTACATGAAATTTGCCTAAATACGGAATAGTTGTGTATTTTCATTTAATGAGCTATAGAATTATAAAGCCGGCATGGCTTAATGATTAGCATCCTACTTTACAGATGATCATAGAATCCAATGTTCTTTTCATGATGTTGCTGAACATGCTTCTCTTTTTAGTTTCTGGCGCATTATAAAAAGAGACAGTCAACCTAATTTTATATAAACAGCCAGAGAAAGCCTTTGTAGCAGCGGGTGTTACTGGCTAGCTGCTCTTTCTCTGACCAGTTGTTTAAACTTACAGAAAGTTATATCTGAGCCTTTCGTTACTTTTGATGAACAAATGTTTGTTACATTACACTATAGTTTATAAAGGATTGAATTAGTGTCATAGAATACACGTGTGAAATAAATGGCAAAAGCGCTTTTAGTGACATTGTTTCGAAATGCACAAACACACAGAGAAACAATATTAGATGTACCAAGACCAGTATATTGTACGAAATCACATCCTAAAATATTGAAACTTACAGCTTTGGATAGCGAATGGAAGCGGTTTGGATCCAAAGAAGGTACAGCTGAATCGCCGCTGTTACCCACACTTTTTTCCACACAACCGAACTGCAAATTAAGATGTGAAGGAAAAGTATACGAATCTGTAAAAATAGAGGGGAAAAAAAAGAGTTATATTTACAAAACCGAAGACACGCTTCTCTAGTTTTATCTCAGCGCTTCAAATATCATCGTAATTTGATTCTTCATTCAAATTAAATGTTTATTTTTATAAATACTAAAGTTATAATAGTTATTATTTTACTATCTAAACTGTGTGGTGAAAACCTTTTACAGTACAAACCGAAAGTAGGTATTTTAAATTCTTATTTTCCATCCTGTTAAGCAAGGTAAATGTAATTATGAAGCTAAAATTATTTAGTGAAAATTACAAACAGAGATGTTTGTTTGTGGGAGTGTTTTCTTATAGCGAAACTACATCAGGCTATCTGCTGTTTTCACCGAAGGGACTTGTTTGTTTGGAATTAAACACAAAGCTACATCAGGCTATCTGCTGCTTTCATTAAAGAGACTTGTTTCCTTGGAATTAAACACAAAGCTACATCAGGCTATCTGCTGCTTTCATTAAAGAGACTTGTTTCCTTGGAATTAAACACAAAGCTACATCAGGCTATCTGCTGCTTTCATTAAAGAGACTTGTTTTCTTGGAATTAAACACAAAGCTACATCAGGGTATCTGCTGTTTTCATTGAAGGGACTTGTTTGTTTAGAGTTAAACACAAAGCTACACAATGGGATATCCGTGCTCTGCTCACCACAGATATCGATATTCGGTTTCTAGCGGTTTGGGTTCGTAAACATACCACTGTGTCACTAGGGAGCAAGTAGAAATGAAGAATACATAAGTACATTTGTATGTATATATAACACATAGGTATATAGCTATTAACAGGTAGATTTCTTTGACATTTCGCACAAAGCTATATAATGGGTTATCTGTGCTCTGCGCACTATCGAAACGCGGTTTCTAGCGGTATGAATCCGCAGACATATCGCTGTGCCACTAGGGGACGATTTCTTACTAGGTAATGGCTCCAAAGGTTTTACTAGAAAAGAGGCAAGTTCAAAATTATACCTGTCAGCAGTGGAAATTATTAGTCTAACCTGATAATCATCAATGTTTTTGCTTGTTTGTTTGTTTTGAATTTTGCGCAAAACTATACAAGAGCTATCTGTGTTAGTCGTCCCTAATTTAGCAGTGTAGGGCTACAGGGAAGACAGCTAGTCATCACCACCCATCGCCAATTCTTGGGTTACTCTGATACCATCAAATAGTGGTACTAACCGTCACATTATAACTCCCCCAGGGCTGAAAGGGCAGGCATGTTTGGTGTGATGGGGATTCCAACTCGCGACCCTCACATCACGCGTTGAGCACCCTAATCACCACGTCATGCCAAGCCCCGTCCTTGTGAACGTTAAGAACCTCAAAGAATGAGAACTTGATGGCCTTAACTTTTTAAATTGATATATTTGTAATTTACTTTCTCTAGTTCTGTTCGAGTCTCTTTAAATATTTACAGTCTCCCGCTGGTACAGCGGTAAGTTTATGGATTTTCAACACTGAAATCAGGAGGTTCTATTCCCTCGGTAGACTCAGCAGATAGCCTGATGTGGCTTTGATATAAGAAAAGCACACACAAATATTTAAAAATTTAATTTTATTACTATTTATTGTATGTTATTAGTATAATCAGCTCCATCTAACATGACTATATTCTTTATTTTATTTGGCTTAATTATTAATATATTATTCTTAGCTATGTTTTTAATGTAGACGTTTGTAGTGTATCCTCCAGTGGAACAGAAGTTTGTTTGTTTCTTTTGAATTTCGCGCAAAGCTACACAAGGGCTATCTGCGCTAGCTGTCTCTAGTTTGGCAGTGTGAGTCTAGAGGGAAGGCAGCAAGTCATTACCACCCACCACCAACTCTTGGGCTACTCTCTTACCAATGAATAGTGGGATTGATCGTTACATATAACGACCCTACGGTTGAAAGGGCGAGTATGTTTGGGGTGACAGAGTTTCAAATCCGTGACCCTTAGATTACGATTTGAGTCTCTTACCAACCTGGCTATGCCGGGTTGGAATAGGAATAAGTCTACGGGCTAAAATCTAGTGTTCGATTCTTCACGGTGGAGGCCCGGCATGGCCTGGTGGTTAAGGCGTTCGATTCGTAATCTGAGGGTCGCGGATTTGAAACTTTGTCACCCCAAACATACTCGCCCTTTCAACCTTAGGGGCGTTATATATGACGGTCAATCCCACTATTCATTGGTAAGAGAGTAGCCCAAGTGTTGGTGGTGGGTGGAAATGACTCGCTGCCTTTCCTCTAGTCTTACACTGCTAAATTAGGGACGGTTAGTGCAGATAACCTTCGTGTAGCTTTGTGCGAAATTCAAAATCAAACAAACAAATAATTCACATTGTACATAACAGACAGCCCTATGTGGCTTTGTTTTGAAAAAGCTAAACACATTTCCTTGGGTCAGCTACAAGCTTACAGTGTTGTTTGCTCAGAGGAAGGTTTGAGGTCATGTGGTGGCTTGTGCCTTATTGAGCAGTTTGTAAAGTGTAGACGTTTATTGAGTCTATTACTAAGTTTCATTGAGTTTGAAATGGTAAAGTATTCTTTGACTAAGTTTGTAAATCAATTACTTTGTTCTATGCTGTAATTATTGAGTTGGTATTCCAATGGAAAAATAGATATAAGAAGGAATTAGGAAGTATATGGAACTGTTATAAAAGTGTCTAATGTGAATGTGGAATTATCATTGGTCATTAGCTGAGCTAGTTTGCGAAACTTATAGTTGAAGAATTAAAACACTTTTGCTGTAATAAAGTTACTGAACTTTGCATTTGTGTTTTTGCTGAATGATCCAGGAAGAGTTCACTGAACAAAAAACAGTTAAAGTAATGGTGTCAGAAGTGCGATTTAATATATATAAAAATAAAATAAAGAATCGAGACCAGACCTTAAAATGACATCAATTATTTAGCATGAGATTGAAAAATTAATAGAAATAATGAAAAGTAGAACGATTGATAGGAAATGATTTGAATGTCGCGCAATGCTACTAGAGAGCTATCTGTCCATAATTAACAAATGATAAACAAGAGGAAAGGCAACTGTTCAATACCATCCACTACTGAATCTGGACCTTCTCGTTTACTAAGAAATAGTGGGATTGAACGTCGCATTATAACGCCCCAAAGCAGAGAAGGCTAGTGTGTTCGGTGATGAGTATTCAAACCCGACACTCGCAGATTGTGAGTTAAACGATGTAACCACTAGGTCACGTCAGGCCACAATAAATTGTTAAAATATGTATAAGTATCAGGAAGTAGTCACGGGAAATTAAAAGATCAGGTAAAAAGACATAATGAGAAGAAATATACAGAAAAATAAAATATCAGGATTACATTTGAAAAACTGAAAATAACAAACAAGTCGAGTAAGAAAGAGACAAAAATTAAGATAGGAGTTATAAGGACGTTACGTAAGATTAAAAATTGACAGAAAATAGTATAAAAAATGTAATTGACAAAAAACAAGACGAAAAAGCCAGAAAATGTACAGAAGGTTAACAATAACAAGATCTAAGAAGTACAGAAGGATTATAATAAAAAGATCTAAGAAATATAGAAGGATTGTAATAACAAGAACGAAGAAGACTTTAGGAAGTGTACAAAAGGAGACCAATGCTAGTCTAAAGCATCTCGAAACTGAATTGGCAAATGTATGTATAAAGCTAAACACACTTCATTGTGTTCAACCAAGAATTCCAGCCTCCAACACTATTAACTATGTAATAGTTTAACCCATTTGAGCTACACTTGTTACCATTCATTTCATGCCACCTAAGACTACGGGACCTTCAAGAGCTGCTCCATTATTTTACGATATTACGGGACTTAGTGAAGCATTTCAACAGCATCACCCAACTGAGATGCCAACAGTTTATGATAATTTCCAAGGTGAACTGATGCAGTAATCAATAACAAGCAAACTAGTCATCTCGATACACATTTAGAAAAAAGCATCTTCAACGATATTAAGCTGCCTTCTAACTGATAACCTTAACAACTATGGATGTGTTATAAAAAAAAAAAAGATTTGGAATTCCACGTCAGAAGGAAATGTCTAAAACAAAGTTTAAGAGGAAAGTAAAAATAAATGGATCTCTACATTTACCGAATAATCCAGAAGAGTCCACCGAAAAAGTCTTTAAAAAAGAAATACACAGAAAAGTATAATATTAGGATTAAGTTTACAAAAACTGGAAAAAGAGACAAAATGGACATAAGAAGTACAGACGAATTATAATAACAATATTTAAGAGGTAGTGAAATTAAAGTGCTTTAGGTTAATCTAACCTGTAAAACTTGACTAGTGGTCTTATATCGATGCTAGATGTAAAATGATGAATTTCTTTACTCATTAATAATTGGTAGATGTTTTAGTGGGTGGAAGTATTTTAATTAAACTAAAGCAAAGTAGGCTTGTGTCTTAAAAGAAAGTTGTTCAGCTGGTGTTGAAGTTTGAACGAAATAAAGCTACAGATAAACAGTTTAAAATACAACCCAGAAATCACATGACAGTGAGATAAAATGGAGTGGAAATATCAATTTTTTCTTATGAATATCCTGAAGAACTTAAAGGATTAGTTAGTTAGCTTTTTTAAGAACAGAATAAGTAAAGCATGGGATAAAAATGTTGAAATGGCAAAAGGGATACTGTTTAAAAAAAGCAGACGAAAGCTTTCAGGAAAATTTCTTCCGAGGCTTAACAAGGAAAGAAACTATTATTAATGTCGAAAACAGGGATATTACAATTATGGCTGTGACGAATAAGCCGCCATCGAAAGTAAGTCAAGGAGATAACATCCTGAGGATGAAAATACTTTATCTACCACCACTGAAGTAAGAAATTCATTATTTAAAGAAACCAGGCTATAGATAAATGGGTTCATTAACGGAAAGCCTAGTATCATATTGATTAATATTGATTATCCAGTTACTATTGCTTGACCTATTCTGCTATTGAAAAAAGCTGGAAAACTTCTCCAGAAATGAAGGAAAAGAAAGATAGGTTGATGTGAGCAGAAAGTAGTTATAGAAACGGAAGAAGTTAAGCCGCTGGTTAAACAAAAAGGAAACGTCTAAATTATAAACATAGTCTGCGACAGTATTTTCATGTTTATTTAATTTTTTATGGCTTGATTCTCATCCTTACTTATATTTATAGGCTTGCTTAAAAACTGTAGTTCTTAAACAACGTGCAAGATTACATTTTATGTGGAATGATAAATGTTAAGTTAAGAGCCAATATCCCTTTTTCTTAGAGTTGAAACATAATTAGACAGGTAGCATATTACATCATCAGAAAATCAGGAATTCGATTACCCTCGGTGGACTCAGCAAATAGCCCGATGTGGCTTTGCTATAAGAAAACACACACATCATCAGAAGATGAACAGAATTCTCTCTTTTTAATTTTCTTAACCAGTTTAATTTGTTGTATTTTACAAACACTTTATTATTTTCTTCATTTATCCTGCCAAGTAAATTATTATAATCTAGTTTACTATTCTTTTAATAATGAAGACAATTATCCTAATTGGCGTCTAATTGCTTTGCGAGTTATAATTTTTTGCTAAAATGTTGTAATTATTTTCTAAAGTAGAAGTTTCCGGTAGGACAGTCGTAAGTCTATGGACTTACACCGCTAAAATCCGATGTTCGATTCCTGCGATGGTTATTGAAAATAGCATAATGTAACTTTGTTCCAAAAGACATGCATATAAACTAGACTTACTACTGTGATGATGAACTTAGAGAATAGACATTTTAAAATGAACAACTTTAGAGTTACATTGTCAATTTTTCGTTCTTCAAAAATATAGATCTAAATTATTTTATATAATAAATGTACTTTTATAATTTCTCTAAATAATGATTAAGTAAATCGTTATATCTTTTGATAATTAGAATGGTAATAGTTCACGTTTTGGAAGTCCGAAACGTAAATTTTAGCACTAACAAAATATCATACCACATGTAACTGCAGATATGAAATCGACGTCATTTTCCTGAATTTATAATCATACATTCAATAAAAGCAATAAACATATAAATAAAGCATAATTTAAAGTTATCGCAGTAGTGAATAATAAACAGGAGTTGCAAATTAAATTGGCAAAAAAATCTTAGTTCGTTTGTCTTTAACCTTGTAAACGATTTTGCTTTGTGAACGCGAATAGTGGTTAATATAGTAGTTGGAATAGTATTATTACTATTTGGTAGTTTTTTTTTACTAATAAAACATTTATTTCTGCGTTCTTAATTATACTAGAAACAAATAACAAACTGCATATGAAGCTTAGGAGTATACCTTAACGTGCACTCATCTTAAGACACGCCAAAAATGATTTTGTGTAGTTAAGGTTACACTGAGGTTAATCGTACTTCATACTTTATAAAAACGATATTCCATGTCCTTCCTACCCTTAGAATTAATCTTCATCGTGGATCATGCTCTTTCTGGTAAACGTGATAATTCACTGTTGCTCAACGTCACAATTTATATTGTATAAAGCTTGTGTGAAAAACAAGGTCAAAGTTCTACCATAAATACAAACTATCTACAGGCACTCCACTGTATCTGGAAGTTACCTCTTAGATAAACTTTAAGCAGACAAAAGACAAGAAAGTAAAGCAACTGTTAAGTTAAAGGTGCAACTAGTAGCTGCTCTTGGGTATCAAATATCTGTTTACCATCTTATGAATGATACCAGGAGATATGCCCAGCTTTATTACAATAATTTTCTAGGTTGAAGGGCCCTCTTTCGAAACAATGGCACTCCTTTCGCAGATAAGAACATTGACTCGGATTGATTTGGCGTGTGGTTTTGAAGCGTTTTGCTGTCCTTTAGTAAAAGATCTGCTCTGCGAGTTTCATCGTTTCTAATGAGAACACGAATGTTATATGTCCTATAGGTCTGTCTCGCTCATCAAACTTACTCTAAAAATATTTCTCTGTAAAAAGTTTTTTATATATATCTGCCAGTTATGGCATGGCATTGTTGAAATATCAGGATTTAATCATGAGATAAGACTTGCTTTTAAGGAGATGATCTGTTGCTTTCTCACATAAAACTTAGTCAAATAAATTGTAGTAACTCTGCGTATTCAAGACTTCAAACTTTCCAAGATTTTCATGTCATTCAGTTTACTTTATCTGTGTATTTTTCAGTTATGGGATTAGAAACAGCCTTAAGGAATTTTAAAAAGGAAGAGGAAAGCAGTGATTAATAAAGAAATAATTTTCATCACTTGTTGTAAGGTATTGTTATAAATAGTTTCGCTTGAGTTACTTGCTGACGGTAAGTATTTTTATAAGTTTCAGCTTTTTTAGTAAAAAATAATTTCTGTTTAAACAGATACAATGTTTCAACTGCTTATGCGATCATATCTAAGTACACAGGTTCGTTTGTTCATGCTTTGCGTATAACAATATTGTTGATATCTTTTAATGATTTTACAGTTTTTCATCTATATAGTTCAAACATGTTTATGACTTACAGTTCTAATTATATTTTAAGGGTTCTTACATATCACTTTATTCATTGAGCAAATTGTAGTATTTAATAAATGTGACTGCATTAAGGTGTGGAGAAACCTATTAAATTAGAGTATATATGAAAAACTCAAATATTAACTTTACAAACAAGTATCATGAATTAGCGAAAACAAGTGTTAAAAACAGTTTAACTTTAACAAATGCAGAGCAAAATAGATTAATTCAAGTTAATTTTATTACTTTGAGATTTTATGTCCAAAAATACATAAAATGAACAACAGTTCTGGACATCGACTACGGATGCATCCTTATATCAAATATTCAAGCTCAGAAGTAAAAATTAATATACGGTTAAAAATCTGTAGAGAAAATTTAAAATGAAAAGTTAAAAGAAAGTTTGTTCGTTTGTTGTTGAACTTCGCGCAAAGCTACACGAGGGCTATCTGTGCTAGCCATCCATAATTTAGTAGTGTAAGACTAGAAGGAAGGCAGCTAGTCATCACCACCCACCACCAATTGTTGGGCTATTCTTTTACCAACGGAAAGTTTCTCAGTGTTGTTATTTACAAATGTTCTGATATAAGATGCAATTACTTTGCAAATACATCATTATTACAAAATACAGCTTCAACAGTTGAAACTAGAAATATAATTAAGCTAACAAAGATATTTGTAAAGAATCCAGTTTTACAAATTAACAATAACTTTTATGAACAAAACAAGGGGTTAGCAACAGGATCCGCACTTTCACCATTTATATGTGACTTATACATGGGTGCATTTGAAAGAAAAGTCATAATTGTGCAAAATGTAAACTTGATGTTTGGATAAGGTATTTCAATTACACATTCTTGATATGAAGGTTTGATAATAAAGCATAGACAGAGTTTTCATGCTATTTGAATAACATAGAACTTTCTATACAGTTTGCATATGAACTTAAGAAAAGTAATAGTTTGCCTTTCCTAGAAGTATTAGAAAACGAAATGTACAAATTACACCCTTGTGCAAATTAATTGAAACAAGACGGAAAATTACGATTTTTTCAATTTTTTGCGTTTTATTTCTGAGAATCCAAAAATTACTCACAAATTAATACATGATATGACCGCCTTTATTTTTCAAAAGATCATTAATCCGCTTTGGAATCGAGTCCACGATTTGACTGCAGTCTTTACAAATTTTGTATCACAGTACCACCCCTCAATTATGGCCTCAATTAGCTTATCTTTCGTAGTACAGTCTTTTCTCCGAAGTCTTTCTTCACAAGTCGCCCAAAGATTTTCAATAGGATTTAAGTCCGGAGAGTTTCCAGGTCAGTCCAGCACCTTTATTTGCGTTGTAGTCATAAAATTCTTTACAAGTTTCGATGTGTGGCACGGAGTCAGATCTTGCTGAAAATGCCAGATCCATCTAGAAATCTCTTTTTCAATTCTGGAACGACTCTTTTCTGCAAAACTTCGATATACTGTGGTTTTCACATCATACCCTCTACGATATGTAAGTCTCCGACGCCATAGTAGCTGAAAAAGCCCCAAAACATCTTCTTCAAGGGATGTTTTACAAACTGATTGATGTGAGATTCTCGAAGTTTCTGACCTGGAGATCATGCAGACTTCTTTGACCCTGTACGAAGAAATAAATCTAATCACTGAATAACACCGTTATCCATTGTTCTTGCGTCCAGTTCTTGTATTTCAGACCCCATTGATATCGTTTTTTGTCTTCATTGAGTTGGTAAGAAGTTGTTTTTTGACTGGCCTCCTTGCCCTTCTAACGCAATTTCGAATGACGTAATATTCCTCAAAATTTCGTCATATATCCCAAAAATGGATCGACCCTACTGCAAAACTCAGCTAATGACGCCGTCTGTGTGAAAAAATGACTATTAAAGGAAATCAACGGGTCCAGCGAGCCTACACCGGCCGCCATGCTGAAAATATTGTAAAATGACCATTTGCTTCAATTAATTTGCACAAAGGTGTAGTTTATAAAAAATATTTTTGTTGGAATCATTTCTCTTTTTTTATACTACCACATTAGAAACCATGTCATGCTGAAAAGCAAAAAAAATCTCTTCCTTTTGTGTTTATGCTGACAGAATTTTGAAGATGTGTACAAAAAAGAGGACTTAAAAAGAGTTAATATCAATGAAATATATAGCAGTTGAAAGAAAATTTAACTAGAATGTTGTAAATAGAACAGTTTAAGAAATTCACTGATGTAGTAATAGTGGATCAAATTATTTATTTTAAAACCTACTTACGATAAAATTAAAAAGGGAAGTTTAATTCTTCCATATGATCCAGGTTTAATTACTAATCTATTTAAAGTATTTAAAAACCCAAATTCTTTCACCCCATATTTAAAAAGATATATATAAGATAAAGCAAATTTTATATAATACTAAAGATAATACATAGAGTTAACTAGAAGAGCTGTAAAGTGAATGTAGAGCTACTTATATTCGGCAGACAAAACGCAATTTAAAATATCGTTTAGCAGAACATGAAAGTTGTCTAAGAAATAAAAAAGACTGAATATTGGTCCATAACAGACTGTGTACGAATAATACAACATATTATAAAAAAACTGTAATATTAACTTAACCAAAATGTATTAGAAACAATAATATTTGTGAATCTGTAGAAATAATAAAAGTATACAAAAATCGCAAATCATCGCATAGAGACGAAAGTCGTCAAATATCTGTGTAAGAATGTGGTGGAACTTCCTCTAAGAATTATGTAGCAATAGCCAACCTATATTAAAGTTAAATGACCTAGTTAAAAGGGTATAAATATAACACTATTATGTCTTATAATTTAACTCCTGATAATGAAGTTGAAATGTCGAAACACGTGGAGTAAATTATTTGAAGGCCACATATTGATTTGCACTGAGATTATGTTTAGTTCTGTTTTTAGGTTTATATATTCAAGACTGCTGATATGGGTATTAACAGGTGGTTGTGGCACTTGACTCGTAATCTGAGAGTCGTGGATTCGAATTCCCGTCACACCAAACATACTTGCCCTTTCAGCCGTGAGAGCATTATAATGTTACGGTCAATCCCACTATTCGTTGGTAAAAAAAGTAGCCCAAGAGTTGGCAGTGGGCGGTAATGATTAGCTACCTTCCCTCTAGTCTTACGTTGCTAAATTAGGGACGGCTAGCGCAAATAGCCCTCGTGTAACTTTGCGCGAAATTAAAAACAAACAAACAAACAAACAAAATAACTACAGACAGTCTTTCAAGTATTGTTACAACATATTTAATTAAAGTGTCCTTTTGGATTTTACTCCAAATGCTTCTAATACACTTCCATAAAGTTTCTTTGGAAGTAACTCTTGATTTAAAATTTTGATCTATCAAATCCAAGATATGCTCATTTGGGTTGAGATCGGAGTTTTGTGGGGACCATCAAATAATTTGAATGACTCCAGCAGCGTCTTCATTTATTAAGTAATTTCTGCATATGTTAGATGAGTGTTTGGAGTCACTATCTTCTTGGTAGTAGAATCCTTTACCAATAATATGCAAACCACTGGGTATACCATGACGAATGAGCATCTGATGGTACTTACTGGTTCATTATTCCATCTACTTTGAAATTTTTTCCTACCGCCTCATTAGAAACACACCCCTAAACCATCATACCGTTTCTCTCTTGCTACATGGTAGATGCTATGCATTGAAGTAAATATCGTTCACTTTTTTTTTTTACGCCGGACGTACAACCTATGCTTTGAACTAAATATTTCAAACTTGGACTCATCCGTTTATAACACCCTTTTCCATTTATCAACAGTCTATTTTTAAGCAAACACCAATTTCTTGACAATATTTGAAGATCGAATTAAAGGATTGCAAACTGCTACACGACCAAATATTACATTCTCGTTGAATATTCTTTATACTGTAGATCTGTCTTGTGCTACAAGGTCGTTTATCTCATGCTTGAAATCAGTGGCAGTCTTTCTTCTGTTATGAAGGCTGCATAAATATGCAAGATACTTAACTTCAGTATCATTGAGTTTGGGTGTTCTGCCTCTTACTTTCATATTTTCAAATTTACCTGTCTCGGTCTCACCATCTAAGGTTTATTTGACAGTGTGTGGGTGGCATTTTAAGTTTGCAGTAATTTGCCAGAAAGTTCAACCAGCACCATGTAAAGGTTTTATGCGAACTCTCTACTGTATTGGTAATTCTCTACGCTCTTTGGGCTATGGCATGACAACAAAACTTAATATATAGTGTTAAACAATGTTTTACCAAATATCGTTTTTGAAGTGCTATTAAACTGATTTATTTTAGCATATACCGGTACCACATGTTAGTTCCTTGCTGACGTCTTTCTTTACAGTTGAGACACTGCATGGGGTACCATTACAGTTATGTTCATTCATGCAGAACCCTAACGACATGTTATTCTCACAAGTATATGGGAATTATAAAGTATAATAAGTGTTCTCACCCTGACTCATTCAGTTGTCAATAGGGATCAAACATTAATGGCATGGAAGAATTTGCCCCATAAATTGAAAAAAATGGCAAATATTATGTTGTCCTAACACTTTTGTACAGTGCTGTATGTATACTTAATATGTCAGTGTCTGTATATATACATAATTCGCTATTTCGATATAATTACATATTTATTATATTAGTTACATTATGTGTGTGTGTGTTTTTCTTATAGCAAATCCACATCGGGCTATCTGCTGATCCCATCAAAGGGAATCGAACCTCTGATTTTAGTGTTGTAAATTCGTAGACTTACCGCTGTACCGACGGGAGGCGGTATATTTATATATATATAAATATATATGTATATATCAGATAAATTGATATATGTATACTTAATATATTTGTGTATGTTTGTATATATATGTGTGTATATTTAAAATATTATAGTGTGTATGTACACGTATATCAAGTAATTCACATATTATAGAAATTGATATGTGGACACATTAACATACGGGTCATTAAACCTATATCACAACGGAATTCTAGTATTTCCTACATCACTTAACTAACACTAAATGTGAGTGTCTATCATGTACCTTCAGCATTATCACTGACGTCCACTATATGAAGATCATCATCCATCAGTAGTTCAGGAAGTGGATATTCTTGGTTGCTAGTCGGAGGTTGCGGGGGGGTGTTTAGCTGATCTAGAGTGAGACTGGTCCCTGTACTAGGCAGCTGTAATGCTGGAGGTACAACAGCGGACGTATTATCACCACATACAAATTCTTGGAAGTCATAGTCATACATCACACTCATCATCCCTTCTGCAGTCGGGTCTGTACCATTAGTCAATGCAGCAAGGGAGACTGCCATCGCTGTTCCAATGTTGGACGTACCTCCTGCTCAAAGAAAGATAATCTCGAATGTTTAGGCTGTTATATTATTTTGCAACTGAAAATATATTGAAACAACTCGTGTATCAAACTCATATTCATACAGCAGCATTACAAAGAACTGAAGATGTAATTCACTCTGAAAAACCTATTACATATATGCACGATAAACACTAGTATTTTTGACTACCCTTATCCGTGCAAATGTAATTCATATACATTAAAAACTGTGACCTTGCTTGAACCAAGACTCAATCTGTCAGTGTCTATAATGTCGTTATAAAAATATAATTAGTCACATGAAATCGTATTTTATGAACTTTTAAAATCAAAATAGCTCGCATCTCCAATGAACTCGAACAGTTAGTGAAATAACTTTAATATGTTTACCTGTATTAATGTATATAAGAACATAGTATGTTTCTATGCAAACTTTAAACTGTTTGAATGGCTTAATTAATGGAAATGCTGAAATCTCTGCAATTGAAATTTACATAGCAAAAACATTTTAGAAAAAAAAATCTTTTTTTTTTCAAATATAATGTTGAATATATATTCAAACTTAATAGTGTAATATACATCATACAATTCAAACATTCTCTGATTAAAAATCAGATCTGTTCTGTACAACAATGATTAAAAGTTATAGCTAAAAACAAAAACAGAATGTAACAGCAGCATTAGATGAAAGCAGTGAGTTTCCCTCCAGTGTAACTAATAGGCATTTATGGTTGCCAAATGCGTGCCTTATTTTTTATATATTCTTAAATTAATTGAAGATTTTAAAAAAGGATAACTGTTAATAAGAATTTAAGACTTGTTCTTGAAATTGGTATTTTGTTTTCTGTCTGTTTTTTCTCCAAACTTTTAACTCAAATGTAAAATTAGAGAAGCTATTTCATTAAACATTTAAATTCATTAATAAATAAAAAGTCAGGTGTTGATTTGCATTTATCGCAATTTCTTTCAGTCATATGACTACGTCACCTTAGTATATTTAATGTGTTGTGTCGTAGATGGTCGTAACTTTTTATTACCTAATGATGCAGGTAGTGAAACTTAGTGATATTTTAAAGGTATTTTCTAAACCTCGTTTTTACTGTTTTTAACTTTTCTATAGTATGATGAACGAAGTATCTCTGTTTTGTTTGTCACTGGCTATAACTGAAAAAAAAGAGGCTAGTTTAAAAAGAGCTGCCTTACGAAAGTAGCACTTAAAATAAAGCGTATACAGTTTTGCATATAATCTATTCTATGTGATAATAATGAATGAATCTAGACTGGTTCACGTATTATTGATTTAATTATCACACGAATATACCTATTTATTATAGATAAAAGCAAGTAAAATACAGATGATTTTATATCTTCATTACTTGAGACCAGTGTTTCACAACGTTGCCACATCATGTTTTACCCAATTTATCATTTTCTTCTTGTATTAGTATTCCAGTTTAGAAACTTAAGTGGAAAAACCCGATCTTCTGTGTGTGTTTAAACCTTTAATTAATAGGTCAGCACTATTACATGTATTGTTATTAGACTTTCGAGTATGGCCAAATATTCCGTTGCTTGTATATTTCTGTAATCGAATGGACGAAAATATTTTATATGTAAGATGCTGACGTAGTGTTACTTTGGTGTTAAATGTGAATCTCATAGATTTACATCTAAGGCATGAAGACAGGTAATCAAATAAAAATGTATACGACAGGTGACATCAAAGTAGTACGTGTCTAAAATAGTAAAAAATGTAGGAGAGAACAGAAGTGTACCGATTATTAAACGTATGCGCAACACGTGTCGTAGAGATTGTGTCACACAAGAGTTTTCAGCTAAGCTTTTCATAAGTTAGTCAGATTACAACAAGTAGCTTTGCGACATCTACCAACTGGATGAATTAATGGCGGAAATACGTCATATTTATTTTTTTCATTTAAACTTTTAATATTAAAAGAAAAACACAAAAACAACAAATTAGACAACGTAGCCACACCTTAAGTCTATAATATAATGATCTTTAATTCACTTTTTAACAGATTGTGTTATAAAGTTATTGTAATTTTCTTTCTGCTAGAACATTTTATTAAATTTATAATGCTATAATAACTGAAATAATTGTTATTTATACATATTTCTTGAAACCGTATTATCTATTTTACGTTTCTAACCTTAAATTAATGAAATTCAAGTAGTAATTTACAATTATATTTAGTTCGTTATATTCAGATAACAGTTTATAAAAATGATAAGTCAATAATATTATACACAATATTATTATACACAATATTTTATATATTTTTTATCATTGACTGTTAGTTATTAAAGCTTCTAAAATTCTGAACAATTTTATCGCAGATGTCTTTGTTCGTCCTTTTATTAAAAGTCTATATTGGAGAAGCTCAACTATTTCTAATGACTAGTAATATTTTCCACTATACTTACCAGCACAAGAGATTGAATAAGGTAGTTCCTCAGTTATACCTGTACTTGGATGGTCATTAGAAATTAATCCATTGGACGAAACAGACCCTGAATAATAAACATCGTTAATGTTGGTTTGGGACGACAACAAAGCAGACGTGGAAGTAATACCCATTGAGCAGTAGCTTCGATTGGTGGTAGTGGTAGAAAATACTGTTCCTAGCTTATCACTGTTAGCCATTAGAGAAAGACTAAAGGGGGAAGACATGTCATGCCAGCATTCTCCTGTCACGGGATACATTTTTGTCTGTAACGAAAAAAGAAAAAGAAAAAAGGAAACTTCAGTTTAATTCGTACTCTGAATTTTCCTATAAATAACGTTATGATATTATTTAATTTTAAAACCAATCGTATTCCAGACAGAACAACCGAAATTATTCATAAAAGTAATAACAGTAAGTTTTACCTTTCTAGAATGGTTATTTTACATTATGTGATTGCAACTGTTATATAAGATACTTTTTATAGAAATAGTACTATTTTCTTTTTCACGGGTGTTTTCTCGGAGTATGCGAACTTAAGTATACATTTCTACACCTACTATACCTGAAAAACCACTTTTTGTTTTATTCAAAATTCGGAATCAGTTGTCAAGATATTAACATTGAACTATTCTTAGCATAATATCTCAAGCATTTTGTAAGAGAAAAATATTATTTTCTCTTTTTGTCAGTAGTTTGTTGTGAAGAAAACTTAGTATCAGAATTATTACTGACTGATATAATTAATATCAATCTTGATTAATTATGGTAGTTACCATGCTTGTACATAAACTTTAAACAAAAATATATGAAACATCTTGTAAAACAACTGGTAATTTTACCATATCATGGTACTCGTTATATTGGAAAACATTACGTTTTTTTCATATATTAAACACGAAAATCCCCTAGTTGTATCAAGATCCACGCAAAATGTAGCCTTAAAGGTTGGAGTGAAGAAATGTTATTACATTAAAAGTGTGAAATCACTGAAATCTTAATAACATAATCAGAATACGTAGTTTAGTTTGTTTGTTTGTTTTAATTTCCCGCAAATTACACGAGAGCGATTTGCGCTAACCGTCACTAATTTAATAATGTGAGACTAGAGGGAAGGCAGTTAGTCATCACCACTCACCGCCAACTCTTGGGCTACTTTTTTACCAACGAATAGTAGGATTGACCACAATGTTATAATGTTCCAACGTCTGAAAGAACGAACATATTTGGTGTGACTGTATCCACAACCCTCAGATTACGAGTCAAGCGCCCTAACCACCTGGCCAACAGCATAAGTAGTTTAATACTAGAACCGTTTTATTTGAATGAACAGAATTTCCATATTGTTATTGTTGTGCTGGTTTAACGAGGTTGCTAAAATGTAATCCGTATGGTTTGCCTAAAACTTGATTCATTGACAACCTGATGTTTGTTATTGAAATATTTACTGATTCTTCAATATAAAAATAATAAAAAACTTTAATAAAACCGCGTAATCTATCAAAAATGTGGTTCGTGTCTATTTTAAGCTGACACTATATGCTAACATTTTTCAACCAACGTGATTTACCAAAGTTACTAAAAAACTCTCCAAACTGGTATGTCGTGTTTGTGAAGTGCCTCTGATGAGGTTATAATGAAAAGGATGTGTTAGTATATGGTTGATAGATATAAATAGCACTGATTATTTAGACTTTTGTGAAGGAAGAGCTTCTGCCTGACGCATAATAAGCATCAAACGGGACATTTACAAAAAATAATAATGATAAATATTTCAAAAGCTTAGATTTTCTAATCCTGTACAAATTTGATATCCAAAGTGTATTATTTGTTACGGATATTCCAGCAAAGGTACAAAAGGGCTGTCCTTAATTTTGAGATGATAGACTAGAAGGAAGGCAACTATTCAATAATAGCACTCACCGCCAGTTCTTGAGCTACTTTAATCCAATAGTGGGATTGTTTCACTGTCACACTTATAACGTACATACAGCCTCATATTTCGCGGCAACGGGACGTGGATTATAGACAGCTCGGTACGCTAATCGTTACCCTACGCCTGCTACATAACATGTAACAGGTAGGTGAATTGTTTTAAGTCCATCTCCTACATGAATCGTTACTCCTATCATGACACAAATCACTTTTGACAAACAAAAGTGTAGAAAAATCGTGAGAAATGTACTTGAAACGTTTTTATATTCATGTGAGCTTCGATTGGTTTGGTTTGTTTTAAATTTCGCGCAAAGCTACATGAAGGTTATCTGCGCTAGTTGTCCCTAATTTAGGAGTGTAAGACTAGAGGAAAGGCAGTTAATCATCACCACCAACTGCCAACTATTGGGCTACTCTTTTACCAACGAATAGTAGGATTGGTTGTGACTTTATAACACCCACTCGACTAAAAGGGCGAGTATGTTTGGTGTGACGGGGAGTGAGCTTTCGAATTCTACAGTCTTAACGTAAACCTAAGAAGGCTGAAATGGGAGTGTTCGAGCTAATTAATTAAATGCATTAATACAATATGGTTTTTAGTGGCACTTCTTTAATAAATCTAGAGGCATAACCATCATTAAGAATAAAAGTCGTTTCGTAATATTTATTCCAACTCTAAATAACGAGTATCAAAGCTAAGTACAAATTCAATTTATATATATATATGTATATAAAAAAATTCACAAAAGTGGGATTATGGATAAAAGCCATTTGTTTAGAAGACATGATACATAAAATACGTTGCGAAGATGTATTGAAGTGGTAAATAAAATAGCTTCGATCAACTGGTTAAAGTCATGTCGATAACATATTTTTGAATCATACCAGAAAAACGCATTTTGTATATCTTACAAACTACAGTGTGCTTATAGACACTATGTCAAAACTTAGGTCACAGATATTCTTACAAAGGGAGTGATCACAAAGTGGAGATATCTCACAAATTGGCCTGTCCAACCAAATCTTTCTATGATTTCTTCGTTACGTCTTCGACATTAAATGTTGTGACACTTTTTCAAATAAAAAGTATGCTTCTTCTGTTCTAGTTAATTTCATCTTGAGTGTAACAAACCAAAACTCAAATTAAAAGTAAGATCGTTTTGTATTCCACTTCTTGTGAATACTTTAATTTTTTTTTAAATAAGGGTAAAGAATGGTGTATGATAACATATTAGCCACAAAATATATACTATATTTAGTTCCGACCAGCACTTTTGTTTAACACAAAGCAACATGATAATTTATCTATTCTCTGTCTTCCGTAGTATCGAAACTAGATGTTTAGCATTATAAGCCCTCAGATTTGTTGTTACGTCACTGAATGGTTCATGCCGACGTAGTACAGTTGAGACGCTAGTTGTATTGTCAGACTGTTTTAAACAACAACTGTTTCGGTGTAAAGTGAATTATTTAAAAGAACAACTTTATCAAGCAACCACAGCGTCAACGAAAGTAATTATATTTATCTAATGCCTAAAGTTTGACACTAAATCATTATGAGATCAAGATTATATGCTGCACCTTTCAGCTAATTGACATCATTAGTGATCAATGAATGTTAGTTTAACTGAATCTGTTTTCTTAATCATAGTATGGTCATTCAAGGTAAACCCTAGGCAGGAACAAAATCATGAGTTACACCAACACAATTGATTTTTTCACAATTAAAAATTCAGTAACAGAGATATATAAGACACAACAATATGTATATGTACATATATTAAGCCATATAATGTTTTCCATTTTTGAAACTTTTGTACTTTTAAATTTTTGCGCCTTAGGCCTATTTTGTTTGCAATTAATATCAACTGTTTTTTGTTTTGTTTTTCCTTAAAGATGTATAAGAGTTTTCTGCACATAGCCGTTTTTAAGTTTGTACTGATAAATTAAGAGGAAGCTAGCAAGTTAACAGTACACAATGCCAACTATGGGGACTTGTGTCCTACTGCATAGTAGGATTAAACCACCATCTTTCTTTAATAGCACACCTACATTTTGAAAGCCCGTAACACGTTCTTGCAGCAACGTTTTCCAAATGACTAACCGTTGGGTCCACTTACATTTAGGCCACTTCTAGCTCCCTGTAAATGTAGATATAACTACACGTAATAGCTATTGCAACGTATTCTGCTCTGAAGATTCAACTGTTGTACATGAATAGAACATAGTTGATTAAGTTTAGTGCATACAATATTTTATTTATATAGTGCATAATGGGTACAGTGGATTGCTTTGTAGGCATAGACGGAACTATCAACGACTATTATGTTAACTTAAGTCCGCTTACTAGTACCGCTGGTGCCAAATGACGTATATCAACCTACCTGTTGAGACTGGATTATAGTCAGTAATTTTGGAGTCATACGTTCCACATGTATAGCTAATGCTGAGAATCGCTCACATAAACCTAACATGATCATTAACTTCGAATGATATTTATTACTAAAGATACAGCTGTGTTTCAGTAATGTTAAATATGCTACGTGTTTTATGTAAAACAATTAGTGTTTATATCAACATGATATAAACCCGGTTTCCAGCGTTGTAAATACACAGACATATTGCTGTACCACTGAGATGCATGTAAACAATGTCAGAAGAAAACTGAACCAATGCCAGATATTTGAATAATTATCAAAATTAATTTCAAATAACAAGAGAAGAAAAAGTTACATAATGTTAGGATATATATTATGTACAGTGGTCTTGAGAAAACTCAAACAATGCCAGAGATATATGGAATTTACAGAAAAATCTCAATGTCGTGGACATGAACACTTACGTGGAATAATTGTAAACAATATCTGGAGAAAAACTCACATATTCTCAGGGTTATATACAGTTATCAAGATAAAAATCCAAACAATGTCAGGAATATGTATAGTTATCAAGATAAAAATCAAAACAATATCAGAGATACAGATACAATTATCAGGAACAAAGTTAAATATAGTCAAGAAAGTAGCTCACATATTGTGAGGAGCATACACAGTTGTTAACGAAACATCCAAACAATTTCAGGCATATCTCCAGTTGTCATGAAAAAAGAAACTCAAACAATGCTAATTATGTATACGTTATGTTTTATCAAAAATGTTAGGCGTGTTGATTTCTAACGCTTCTCCAGATTTCAATCTGTAACTTTTAAAGTCCTATACTGCATATATAAATGATGTTTGAGAAAATCTTTATCTCTGGTTTTCTACACCAAGTAATAAGTCCTAGTACTGATCCACAAGCCTCTTGAGCATTGAGCTGTGGGAGGCAAATTTTTTTCACAGCTAAGATGTCTGGTATTACAACGCACGAGCGCATAATGATGTTTTTTTTTTACGTTTTCAGAACGAAAATGTCCATTTTTGATTAAGAATGTGTTTATTTTCGTTTTCTCTTCGGCTAAAAGCAGAAAATTTGTGATCATAACACAGTACATCTGTTGATTAACCAAAATCAACTGAAAGTAAAACATATACTTATGTATATGTCTGACCACTACCCCGAGTATTTGCTATAATCTTATTTTCTAAGCAGTAACGATATACTCACTCATGGCGTGCGACGTAACTCAGGTTATTGTTTCTATGGGAATACATCAAAGTATTAAAAACGTTCCCGACCTGAAAGAACAATTTTCATAAGCATAAAAATCATTCAATCAATAATGATTTATTGTATCATAGAAATGTCTCAAGTCGTATCGGAATATAAACTTAAATAACTCGTGGAATTTACCAGAACTACTGCCTGCGAGTTCCCGTCACGTGTAGCTTCATTTCGTTGTATTTTGAACTACCGGTAGTCTTAGCATACTTCTTTGTTTGTTGTTAAGTGCACAGTGGATTATTTGGATCGAACTCTGAAGTTTATAGCTAAACCACAGGAAGACTTTAGGAGGTTTAACTATCATAATGAATCGAACTGTTTCTCTTTAAACTAAGTAAATGGGGCGAATTTACACGTTTATTTCATTTCTTTGACTTCATAAGCTATTATATAAGAATTTCCATGTTCAAATTGTGCAGCTTTGTGCTAAACGATTAACAACTAAATATACTTATGTACATATTTACTTTCATTTTCCCTCCGCTGGAACAGCGGTAAGTCTTCGGATTTACAACGCTAAAATCAGGGGTTCGATTACCCTCGGTGGACTCAGCAGATAGCCCGATGTGGCTTTGCTATAAAAAACACACAAACATAGATACTTTCCTTCAATGAAATCCCGATAAGTCAGATCATTTGTAGTACAGAATTTAAAAAAATCCTTAGAATAAAAATTTAGGTGACAATTACTATTTTCGTTAACGTCTCACCAAATGAAGTAACAGATTGGTTCTGAGTTTCAAACTTCCATTTTTTTAAAACATTTTTATCAGTGTATTTCTATATTTACCCGGAAATGCAGCTTTTATGTAAGTTTTGAATATGTTTATGGATTTAAAAAAGTGTATTCCTAATATTCTTGTTGTTTGTCTATCTTTTCGTGGTTGTATAATGCGATAACTTCGTCATTTTACACTTTATTTAATGTTTAACTTAAAAATAGTTGCATCCAGTCAAATTTTAATAGCAACTAAATCCAGATGTTTGTTTGCGGTGATAGACTAGAGGGAAAGCAGCACCTGTCTTACAGTTTTGCGGCAACGAGCCTTATGCACCCTCGGAATTACAGTCCAAGCACGGTAACCACCACTCAGAAAAATTAGGTGTTTTAGCATGTGATTGTCTAAATTTGCCGTCGCTCTCTAGATGTTATTTCTTCTCTTTTGACGTAAAAACTTTAAATGATAACTCTATTGTCAAATGTGTTATGAAATATTTTGTGTGCATGAGCAACTAATACAAAATATGTTTTGTTTGGTTTTGAATTTCGCACAAAGCTACTCGAGAACTATCTGCGCTAGCCGTCCCTAATTTAGTAGTGTAAGACTAGAGGGAAGGCAGCTAGTCATAAGCACCCACCGCCAACTATTGGGCTACTCTTTTACCAACGAATAGTGGGATTGACTGTCACATTACAATGTCCCCACGGCTGAAAGGGAAAGCATGTTTTGGGTAACAGGAAATCGAACCCGCGACCCTCAGATAACGAGTCGCACGCCTGAACACGCCTGGCCATGCCAACAAAATATGTATTTACTTATAATGCAAGATAAATCTAATTAAACAGCTGTTTATTTATTGCTCTTCATAAACCAAATTGCACGTTTAGGTGAGTTGTACTCGGGTATTTGCATGGGCTATATTAAAAATTAATCTAGTTTTCGAAATATTTGGTTTAATAACAGCTATTTAAATATGAGCAAAAGCGATAAGAAAAATACTACAGCTAAGAAAAGTGATGAAACTATATTATTATTGTTATTTCTCAAAGCAACCTAAAAACATACAACCTTTTATTTCAAATTTCTCAGTTTGCTTTATAGTTAGGGGATTTATTTAATGTAGAGCTCTGATCCCACTACATATAATAAAAAAGAAAAAAGTTGAAACGGACTACCACTAATTTTTCTCTCAACATAAACCTCGTCGTAACTAGTGATATATTAATATTAAAGAAACAAAACAGTTGCTTGTGTAAATAAACACAGACTTCTTTAAAAATTGTCTGTAATATGATAAAAACTTGAGACACAAGGATAACATTGGCCTTTACAAGCACGAGGCCCATGTAGCAGATTCACCCAGTCCAGAATCATGCTGTACGAGAGCAGAAGATTTAGGGTACTTATCCCTCAAGTAAATGTTTTAAAATTAAGGTTCATGTTAGTTCCACAATTGCTATTTTAAAAGGATATAAACCACGTACAGTATTGCACATTTTCAATAAATAATAATAGCGAAAACATTTTGATTTAATCAGATTTTTAATTCACCAGCAAATCGAAAAATGTCCTTCAACTTGGGAGCCTTTCTTACCTGGAAGAGCGTGAGACCCAAAGCAGTCACTTGGCTTGTCTGTGCTTACGGCCAGCACTGCATAATCTGGGACTACTGTCTGAAGTATGCAGTTGTTGTCTGACCATACGTTACGACACGAATGTACTCAAACCTTGACATTCAACTGCACGAGTTTAGTCCTCATTTGTTTTGTATATGCTCGTATCGGAGATTACTTACGTTTTCTTATGTCGGGTCATTATGCATTTTATAAGCGTTAAATATGAAATGTTACTTTCAAATTACTTTAATATGTGAGAGGAAATTGTTTTCAGCATTTATATCCATTTTGTATTTGATAAGAGAATTCACATTTGTTTTATAAAAGATATTGGGCAAAGAACCCAAAATTAGTGATTAAGATTGTACTATAATTACAGCATGTCCTGATATTTTATCTCCGCGAGACATAGTTCACATTGTAGTATAAAGACTATTAACCAGCCACCTGGTAGAAGCAAAGCTCTATACTGAATAGCATTTAACTTTAAAGATCTGATCCTTGTTCGCATGTGGCCATTACATTTTGCGCTGAGGATTTGACATCTTATGTATATAGAAATAAAGCCCTTCGTAATTTTTCTTTTGTTTGTTTCTGAATTTCGCGCAAAGCTACATGAGGGCTATCTGCGCTATCTGTCCCTAATTTACAAGCGTAAGACTAGAGGGTAGGCAGCTAGTCATAACCTCTCACCGCCAACTCTTGGGCTACTCTTTTACCAACGAATAGTGGGATTGACCGTAACATTATAACGCTCCCACAGTTTGGTGTGACGGGGATTTTTCTCATGGAAGCTTTAGCTAGAGTAGTAACTATTACTTAGGAAAGGTCTTTTACGCAACAATGAATGGTGCAACTCCGTTAGAAATACTACAGTAGCAGTGATACCATATTGAGTTGCGAAAACTAACATATCATAGTAATGATCCGACATTCATTTGGAGAAACTATTATATGATAACAGTATTACCACAATCAGTTGAGAAAACTAATACCTATTTTGATACATCATCTAAACATATTATATATATTGAGAGAGAGTCGTATGGAAAATATTTCGTATGGGAAGAAAGAAACTTAACCATAACTATGCTATGTTAATACACATGTGTAGGATTATTTGCTGTCTCCATCTTTAACTTACTAGTAATATTTCTTTTTCTAAGTATAATGAATGGATACTGAGCCTGAGACAGACAGCTATAGGTATTACGTTACATGTAGCTGCACAGATACACTAATCAATCTAGTTGTAACTGGCTAATACATTTGTAGCTCACTCCTTCAGACGCCTATGTGTATCACATGAAGAACTTCAGAGAGAAGCAGTTTCTTCCGGTTGGTTTTCTGGTAGATATACGAACAGTAGAAGAAAACAAAACAAAACGCTATTTATTTAGAAAGATAGACGGATAAGTTTAATTGCTTCTGTGAAACTACGAAGCACTAGCTATTCGATAGACGGATTGGAAATATAATCAGATAGCTAACAAGAGGACAGATAAGACAGTATATAACACGTCTTAGAACAAACTCTAAGGCTAATAGACGGACATATAAGATAATATACAACATACATTAGAATAAACCCTCAGACTAACAACTTGGTAAAATACGGACTGATAAGATAATACATAACACATTTTACAATAAACTCTCAAAATAACAGGTAGTTAACAAGAGGACAGATAAGAGAACATATAACACACCTTAGAATAAATCCTCAGACAAACGGGTTGTTAACGAGACAGGGATGTAAGATAATATTATTTATAAAACTATGAAGAACATGGAAATTTAGTGTTTTGTTTACTGACACTCAAGTTACTTTGTGAAGTAAATCTCAACAGTTACGCAGTCCTCAGTGCTGTCAAGCGCTTGCTAACTGAACTGTTATACAGTTCTTAGTGCTATCAGGGTAATCAGTTAGAAGAACTGATGTAGAATTCTTAGCGCCATCATACACTATGTAACTGAATTGTTATACAGTTTTAGCGCTATCAAGCATAATGTAATTTAATGTCTACTTTTTTATTAAGAATAACGTAATAAAGTGAATATCATAAAATTTATTTTACTTTAAGTCCTACTTTGTATAAACCAGCACGTAATTAGATTTAATTATATCATACAGTTCCTTAAAGTAACGTATTTCCATATCATTCGGAAATTCTACGTTAATAAATATTTTTACGCATATCTTCAACAAATGAAAGTGATATTTAGCAGTAATCTGATATATTTTTAAAGTAATGTTACCCTTGAAACTGTTTTAGTATAATGAATTTATTGAGCAAATCAAACAGTGAGTCCGACACGACTGTTTCTTTACAATTATATTTTATAGTTCGAGAATGAAACTTATTGGGAAAATGTGTCTTAAAGTACATAACATACGCCGGAATAATGATTAACTGGCATAGCATGCCTCACAAAGTAACTAGTGGCTGGAACTCATTTATAAGACTGAATCTATCTTTCCTCACAAGTACTGTGACCGGAAAGTCTCTTCAGGACTAAAACTACCTTTCTTCGAAAGCATAGCGACTGGAAAGCCTATTCATGACAGAACTTGCCATTTTCAAAAACGGACAGAAACATAACAAATGTAACAAGTACATCTACAATACTTCTATAAATTGTGTAACATTAGTAGTTAGTTTTTCATTGCTAGATTGGACGAAAATAGTTGATTAAACTGGATTGTTATTCAGAGTTACCAAGTTATGTGTTTACTTGCCTAACGTTATATAAATCTTGAATTTCTATAGTTACGTATCTCGTTTGAGCAAGGTTGATTCATAATTCAGTTAGTAAAGACAACTTACGCATTCATTCGTTCAGCAGTTCATCTCCGTCTATAAAGTTGTTGTTTGTGACTAGATAACTGTTTGTTTAGAATTGAGCACAAAGCTACACAATGCGCTATCTGTGCTCTGTCCCCCAAGAGTATCGAAACCCGGTTATTAGTGTCGTAAGTCCGCAGACATACCGCTGTGCCACTGGGGGTTATGACTAGATAAAGCTGAGGTTATCAGGCAAAATACAGTAAATCAATTTCAGGAGCACATGCACGTTATAACTATTTAAACGTTACAACTACACTTAGTAACGTGTATGTATACGAACATAAGCTAAATCAGTAATGTTGATGAGTTTCAGGTAAGTCTATATACATTGATATTTGTAATTTTTTGCTGTTAAAGACTTATAAAAGACTCATTCAGGTTTTGAATTTTAAACGTTTCCGAAATAGTTATAACTCTTGAAATGCATAAACTGTTTATTCAAGTGGAGATTTCTTTTTTCAATTTTGAAAAAACAACAACTTCAAAACTCGATTTTATGCCATTAACAAATATGTCTCATTTTTTCTTTTTCTGAGGGAAACTAGAACTGTGTACAAGAGCACCAAGGTTGCTGACACTGGTGTTATGGCCTTTATTCTGAGGGAGATGCCAAGTCAGAGTGATAAGCGGCTATATGTGAGCCATCTTCCAACTTAGTAAGCTAGCAGCTTTAGAGACGTTTAATAGATGGGAAGGTGGTACTGGTCCACATTAAGCGGTGTCAAGATATACCACTTACCTGAGGGTTGGCGAACATTCTAGACTGCATCTCTCAGCCGACAGATGTGATAGGAGCACACCCCGAGCAGCAAGTGGTCGTACTGCTCATCAAAAACTGTTCGCAGTGGTCACGCTTTGATCCTAACTGTTGTAAGGTGAATGATAGGTTAAGCTCGTGGCACGTAAACTTCGCTACCAGGTGCGCGAGGTGAGAACTCGCGACTGACGGCGGGTAGAGGGAGGTTCCAACGCTCGTATAGCCAACAGTCGAGCGAGTGGGGTGTCCCTTAGCCTAAAGCCTGAAAACACTTGCGCAATACCAGGAGTATATTTCTTATTTATATTATATAAGGCCGTGGAGCTGCTAGGGTAGGTTTGCACCAGCCGCAAGGCCAAAAGCTTCCGTCCACAGCTTCTACGTTAATGATCATTCGATGATGAAATGCACCGACATATCTCGGTTGCGCGAGGTTGATTCATAATTCAATTAGTAACGACAACTTACACATTCATTCATTCAGTAGTTTATCTCCGTCTATGAAGCAAGTTTGAACATAATAAACATTTGTGTGTGACTAGATAAGGCTAAAGTTATAAGGTAAAACATAGTAAATCAACTTCAGGACTACATGCACGTTATAACAATTTAAGCGTTACAACTGCACTTAGTAACGTGTATAAACATAGT
Source organism: Tachypleus tridentatus (assembly GCF_004210375.1). NCBI lineage: Eukaryota > Metazoa > Arthropoda > Merostomata > Xiphosura > Limulidae > Tachypleus > Tachypleus tridentatus. The sequence goes on from NC_134828.1 coordinate 58,428,663, forward strand.
AGTACAAGTCTGGTTTGTGTGTGTTTTTCTTATAGCAAAGCCACATGAAACTATCTGCTGTGATCACCGGAGGGCATGTGTGTGTTGTTGTTTTTTCTTATAGCAGACTCACATCGGGCTATCTGCTGAGTCCACCAATGGGGATTTGGACCCCTGATTTTAGCATTGTAAATCCGTACTCTTATCGCTGTATCAGCGGGGTCCTACCACAGAGAATGGAACCCCTGAATTTAGCGTTGTAAATCCAAAGACTTCCCGCTATCCCAGCGTTTTACGCAATACAAATTAACCCAGTAACATGTGAATACACTAATACCTACTAACCCATTGACATGTATATACATTAAAAATAGTAGCCATTAGAGAATATCTACACTCATATATTCTAAGCTAATGACGTCTATCTACACCTACACGTGTTAACATACTAATGTGTATCTATAAGAATACAGTTGAACCTACTAGTGTGAATTTATTTACATTAATACGTGTTAATTTAGTGTTGTGTATTCCTACTAATATATGTTAACACAGTAGTGCATATAACGCAAGAATATGTTAACACAGTAACGTATATTTTAACTAATATGTTAACTGTATAAGACACTTTGGAGCTGACGATATATTTTAGAAGCATTTATGACAAACAACATAAGTTGCATAAAATCACATAAAAATTGAAAACTTTATCTGCATTTTAACACCAACAAATCTTTTATGCTGTCAGTTGCTTGTAAACATAAATTCTGTCTTCAGGCTATAGTCACTGTTAAAAGAGAATTTCAAACACGTGTGGAATAACAAAATTAATTACTATTTAACGGAGGAAGTAAACTTGCCCATAGCGGTGAATGGAAATATCAAATAGCACCACCGACCCAATGCTAGAAAGCCAGGGGGCGTCACACGTTTTGTTTGACATGAATTTAATTTTGACGTTTTAAGTTGAGCGGTGCTTTATGAATATTTATAATCGAAACGTACTCAACATTCTGATCGTTAGTGCTACCGTCTGACGAAAGAATGCCTTACACAGCTATTCAGTTTACTTTATTCGAATATTTTTGTTTGCTTCGGATATTCGTGCAAACATACACAAGGCTATCTTCCTCAATCGTCCCTAATTTTCAAATGATAGATTACAGACATGATAGCTAGTCTACTCAGCAGCATCCATCTCCATCCCTTGTGCTACTCTAATCAGATATTAGGATTTGAATACTACATTTACAATGCACTGTTGTATTTTTTAAAATAAATCATGGACACTCGAATCAGCAGCTGGGTACGATAAGTTCTAGAAAGTATAAAATTAAAACAAAAACATGTTAGTGTTAAATTCAATGATGAGGATAAACGAGGCTTCAGCTCTTGAAATTTTGGTTGGTTGTTTTGAATTTTGAGCAAAGCTACACGAGTGCTAACTGTGCTAGCTGTCCCTACTTTAGCAGGTGTAAAACTACATGAAAGGCAGTCAGTTATCACCACCTACCGCTAACTCTTGAGCTACTCTTTTACCAACGAATAGGGGGAGTGATGATAACGTTATAACACCCTCACGGTTGTTATAAAGGGGGAGCATGTTTGGTGCGACGTGGATTCGAACCCGCGACCTCAAGATTAGGAATCGATCGCCTTAACAATATGATCATGCTGGGCCGGGAATGTAGAACTTTATTTTGATAGTTTCTAATAACGTATTTATAGAGACACGTTTAGAAAGTTTTGACTAATACGAGTAGGGTTTCTGGTTTTCGGTTTTATCGGTAGTTAGTGGAAAAACACCAAGATTTTTAGAAAGTTTTTTAAAGATTTGTGGCTTATTTGTCCAATAAAAACTGTCCTTTAACAATGACTGGTTTACGTAATGACCTAAGTCTACAGGGTTTGATACCTGAAATAAAATCGGTGATCATGCTCTAATATACAATAAACCTCACATATTTATTTAATTTACTGGACATACAAACTGTAGTTACTTTTGCGTCAGGCCAGGTGGGTTAAGGCGTTCGACTCGTAATCCGAAGGTCGTGCGTTCGAATCCCCGACGCACCAAACATGCTCACCCATTCAGTCGTGGGGGTGTTATAGTGTTACGGTCAATCCCACTATTCGTTGGTAAAAGAGTAGCCCAAGAGTTGGTGGCGGGTGGTGATGACTAGCTGCCCTCCATCTAGTCTTACACTACTAAATTAGGGACGGCTAGCGCGGATAGCCCTCGTGTAGCTTTGTGCGAAATTCAAAAACCAAACTACTTTTGCGACTGCATTACTTTATAAATTTACCCTAAAGGAAAAGAAGCATATTTCGCCATTGTCAGGAGGGGGCTGTTTTTATAACTTCATATAAAATATTAACTGCTTTTACAAAGCATTAAGCTGCTTTGTTTGTGCAACTACCGAGCTTTGAACCCCGCCATATGCAAGTATTCGAAAGAATTTTACTTTATGTTTTTAAATTAAGCGATAGTGGTTTATCTGTTACAGGTCTGAATATGAAAAACTATTAGATTGTGATACTTATCCAAACGCATTGTTTAATAGGTGATAACATTTTCATCTTCTTAAAACCTACGGAAAGGTACGTAGAATTCACTTTCTGTTAATACTGTAGTTCGAAAGCTACTGTACATAAGCTATATATAAGACTAGCATTAAATATATTTTGATTTCATTTATAAGCACTTACTTTGACGATATAAGTGATCAAGACTGTCTATTTCTTATTGGTCAGCCTAATTCATATCATGAAATTTTAAGTTCGACTAATTATTTTTCTTATATATTTATGTAATTAGTGACCGACATCACTAGCTGACCAGAATGCTTAGAGTTGTCTTTTTTTTATAATTATATGCACAACATATTCTGAACTTGATACTAACAACAAATTATAAACACGGGTCGTCTTTCATATCTTCTTACAGTGTTTTAAATATTAGATACTCAAATTTCCATCGGTACCGTGTGAGTATTAATAACGAATAGTTCCCCGCTGGGATAGCGGTAAATCTAAGGATTTACAATGCTAAAATTAGGGTTCGATCCTCCTCGGTAGACACAACAGATAGCCTGCTGTTGCTTTGTTATAAGAAAAACGCACACACACTCAATGAATAAATATTAAGACAACATACACGTTTTCGGGAAACTAAAGTCTTTGATAACAGTTAAAAAGTATAAGTTTCTTAGTTTAATTAAATCATGAGCAAGTAACTTTGTTTTCTTTGCCACAGCTTGTAGCGAATTTAATTGCAGACTAGACCTTGCCATAGCTCCTATAGAATTTAAATCGTATGTTAGTAGCCCATTCCTTTGCGACAGCTTCTGGTGGAATTAGTCGTGAGCTAATAACTTTTTCCTTTGCCATATCTTCTGTTGGATTTAAAACAAGAGTTTGTTTGTTTTTTTATCGAACAGGCACATAGTTACTATATAATAAATTATGGTACACCCCATTGTTCTATTTTGTTTGTAATATATGTTTATGTTGTCATCCAATTAAGTTTAAAATATTTATGCATTATGATGTGATTATGTTTTGAATTTTGCGCAAAGCTATAGGAGGATTATTTGTGTTAGCTGTCCCTGATTTAGCAGTGTAAGACTAGAGGAAAGGCAGCTAGTCATCACCACCCGCTGCCAGTTCATGGGTTACTCTTTTACCAACGAATAGTGGGAATGACTGTCATATAATAACGTCTTCAGGGCTGAAAGGGCGAGCATGTTTGGTGTGACGGGGATTCGAACCCGCGCTCCTCAGATTAGGAGACGATCGCCTTAACCACCTGTGTATGCCGGGCTGGTGCGATGGGGTTATATTTAGTAACTTGGTTGAATTTTGATAAAGTAAATAAATTTTATCATATTAAGGTTGTTATTGCTACTAAAATAAAATTGATTTTTTTTCACGTCCCATACAAAAAATCATTCAATAATCCTCTACATATAATTAGTTATTCTTAAAAAAAAATGTTTGGTAGAAAATCTAGATAATATAAGGTGCGATCTAATACAATTAGAAAATTGCAGTATAGTTAAATACGTAGATGTATTACTTTACGAACATCATAGGTGAGAAAATCAAACATAACATACTTGCAATAATTTCAGTATTACTGCTGAAAATACCACTGGCAAGAAAACACCCAGCTGATGAATAAATACAATGTAATTGTTGAATGTTTCAGTGTTTTTTATTTGTGCATTGTTTTATAACAATAAATACATGATAATCTGTTATATAAGAACAGTTTTGTTAATTCATGTATAACTCTTTAATCCTGAGCTATACTATTAAGTCTGTTTTGATCAGATTATATTAATAATTTATTGTTTGCTTTTTTCTATCTCTGCATGAATAGAACTAAAACCTTCTCTTTCGTTTTCCCTTAATACCTAGAACCAGAAGCCATATTGAAAATTTAGTGTGTTCATGTTTCTTTCATAATATCATTCTGCTATTTATCTTGACATTTTGCTCTATAATTTTGATTTATCTACGTGATTTGTGTAGTTGCATATACTGCCACTAGGTACATTATTCTCATCTATAAATGCCTAATAAAAATTAAGCCTTATCTAGCATACATGCTGCATACTCTTTTAAGTCGTATATAAATATACGTTCAATTTGGGAGAACAGAAGACAAATAAACACACTGTATACATCACTGACATGTTTTAAACTTCATATTAGGAATAAATTGTCAGTAACATACATTACGTGCGAAGAAATATCCATTCTGTTAAGTCAGTACCACTCTTATGATGCCTTTAACCTACGTTTCCTTATAGATTTTAAAACTTTTCGCTTACGAACAGTCTGGAAAGTGAAATTATCTTCACTTCTATACACCTAAATCAGCTGAATCTTTTACAAAGCTGGGTATCTAATTTTTTGTTTTCATTACTGGTTCAAAAAAAGGAATATTCCTGTAGGAATTGTGATAAGGAATAATTATATTGATTATGTTCTATACTTTTCTCAGAAGTAGCTATCACATACACACATCTGTTGGAAACTTGTTGGACTCAGTACTTGTTGAAAATAGCCTGGTTGTCCAGTTTCATAGCTTTAAACAAGTAAACACTGGTGAACATGAAATGTTTGAAAAATTCAACAGTCTTGGTAAAATAAATAGAACAAGGATAAATGGTAGTTCTTACTTATCTTCTGGGCAAAACAATTTTCAGGGTGGTATGGAGCTTATAGTTTGCTAACACACTGCAGAGTTCTTTCCTATATTGGTATCAATTTCAGGCTTGAAGTGTAGTACATCAAATATTTGTTAATGTTTGCACGCAATTTTAGCTTCAAATATATTTTTCTGATAAATTATAAGACAATTTCTAAGAGTTACATGGCTTTTAGTCCTAAAGTGTGTCTTGTTGGTATAGGGCAAACACTTCTTAAGGTAAATGTGGGTGTGACATTTGTCTTTTGAATTTCGCGCAAAGCTATGGAAGATCTATCTGTGTGAGCCGTTCTTAATTTAGCAGTGAAAGACTAAAGGGAAGACAGCTAGTCATTACCACCCACCGCCAACTTTTTGGCTACTTTTACCAACGAATAGTGAGATTGATCGTACTTTACGATGCCCATAGCGCTGAAAGACAGAGTATGTTTGGTGTGACGGGAATTCGAACCTGCAACCCTCAGATTACAAGTCGATCTCCCTAACCATCTGGCCATGCCCGGCCCATGTGAAGTTCGAAGACATAAGCCATTATACCTTGTAAGAATGTCGGGGATGTTAAGTTTAAAAGAAGACTCTGGTGTAGAAAAATAAATTTCTTAAGGTTAACGTGGGTGTTAAGTTTGAAGCAAGACTTCTGGTGTAAATCATTACACTTTATAGAGTTAATGTGAGTGTTACGTCTTAGATATATTTTTTCATGTAAACATGATACCTTTTAATGTTAACGTGGTAACATGGGTTTTAAGTTTGAAGGCTTCTGGTACGGCATATTATATTTTCTAAGTTTAACGTGAATGTTAAGTTTGAAGTAAGATTTCTTGTGTACAGCAATGTATAAGGTAAAGTGGGTGTTAAGTTTGATTGTCACTCTTCAAGTCTGGCTTGTCTGTTTCAGGTCAAATCCTTATAAAAATGGCACAACCTTCACTTGAGGTATGTCTTGTTTATATAGGACAAACACAGTATAAAATTATCTTAGATTTTAGGCTTGAAGTTTTGTTTGCTATTTTAGGAAAAACGAATTTTTAGGTGTACCTGCATTTTATATTTGAAGCATGTGTAATTCATTCTTTTCTGGAAAGTTCTGGGCTTCGTTATTTATAATTTTAAAACATTTGTGCCATAAAACACCAAATCAACCAACCAACCAACATTTGAGTAAAAATAAATATTACATTCAAGAGATATTTGATGATTTGTATAGAAACCCCAAAATATGTTGTGTTTTTCTGGATAGGTATATTGGAATACCACAGCTTATTATTTTCATGGAACATATATATCTTCTAATTATAATTTTTTTCCAACTTAACAGTGTCGGTTATAACATGTTCAGTTGCTTATACAACCATTGTGAGCTTCATGTTGGAACAAAGGTTCCATCATAAACTACACCACAACTATCATTTGTACTAAATTAATTCTTCTACATAAACAGTTTGAGAAAACGTCAACCTCTCAACTAACTGGCCAGCATGACAGGAGGTTAAGGCAGTCGACCTGAGGGTCGCGGGTTCGAATCCCCGTCACAGTAAACATGCTGGCCCTTTCAGCCGTGGGGGAATTATAATGTAACGGTCAATCCCACTATTCGTTGGTAAAAGAGTAGCCTAAGAGTTGGCGATGGGTGGTGATGACTAGTTGCCCTCCTTCTAGTCTTACACTGCTGAATTTGGGACGGCTAGCACAGATAGCCCTCGTGTAGCTTTGCGCGAAATTCAAACCCAATCCAACCAACTACTTAGTGCAATGTATAGCCGCTAGGTGGGCGAAGTACTGCTTTTGTAGGCTGTGACATGTATATGAACAGCCACCATGTGAAGCTGTAGTTTACAATTAAAATTACCATTTACAATATATCTAAAAAATAAGTTAATGGATGATCTTAACCTGAGCATTTGTTAACCGTCAAACTATCGGATGATAAAGTCAATAGAAACACGAACTTTTCCCAAGTTGAAAATTAACACTCCTTGTCACAGAAATTGTTCGGTATGCCCGATGAGGTAATTAGTCTTCACAACAAATAGAACATGTTTTAGTAATTTTAAAACCTGTAAAACAGGTCTCAGTTTGGAAAGTACTAAGCATGAGATGTAATAAATTATCATGAAACATATCTTTTTAGAAAATTAATTAACACAAGCTAAGAATTAATGTTATGATACACAATAAAATAGTATGTGAGTATATCTTCGTCTCCGTATGATGTCCTTCCTCTGTGGCATAATTTATTTTATATAATTCAATAAGGGTAATGTTCTAAAAATTACATATTATATTTTTCAAACAAAATAAAACTTGGATCTACGTCATTACCCGTGCTACAATATAAACTCATAGTTCGTTATATTGAAGAATTTTTGGACGTAAAAGAGGTAACGCTTTTAAAGCACTTTCCAAATAATATTTTATTTATTTATTCGTCTCCAAATTACGCGCATAGCTACATAAAAGCTGTGTGCTTATAGACATCTCTTCTTTCAACCTGAAAGAATGAAAAAAAGGTAACGGGTCAGAATCACCCATAAGTCATCACTCAGGCTATTCTTGGCTGACCAAACAGTGCTATTTCACCGTCACTCTTATAGTCATGGATATGTATTGTGAAGTGTGTTCATACAGCAAGTATTAGCACACCATGAATCATTGTATTCACATACTGGCTAAGCAAACCACTCGTACACGCTCATCCCTAAAAGCATACAAATATTACATCTTTTTATGTAAATTGTTATTTGATGAATACAACTGTTATGTTCTAAAAAAAATTACGTTACTTTTCTGGTTCAGTCTGGTTATAGCACAATAACAACGATAATTTTAGTTAATTAATGTTAATTAGTGAAACGAATTGATTGAATGTAGTAATATGCAGAGTGAGGCAAAAGCTCCTTGCTATACAGCTGATACAGTAAAAGGTTCGTATAGTTTGCATTATACGGTTTACACTAAAGAAATATTACGAAGAAAATTGGAATCCATTTAAATTCTTTCATCTTTCTACAGTTTGCTACCCTTAAATTAGCTTCATGGCCTAAAGGGGTATATGGTAGTAAGTAAAGCTTCCCACGCCGCTTGACCAGTGAGAAATGACCTGAGCTTCCACTGGAATGTCCTTGGATAAGCGGTTGTATTCATTCACCTTTATTTTTATTATCATTCAAATCTCTCTTGCTTATCTCTGAGTGTGGTCGGTTGATTTTGGTTTACGTTCTCTCGTTTTCGTACGTTAAGCATCCACTTATTTATATATAGAGGTAATACACAACCAACAAAAAAGTTAACAATTGCTAAGTTGAGCTTCTTGTATAGACGGATGTATTTAACAATTGCAAATTTGAGATTCTTATGCAAATTAATATATTTAACAAGTGGTAAGCTGAAATTCAATAGATCAGTGTTTTGAACAGTTTCAAAGTTGAACGTCTCACACAGATAAATGTTTCTAAGAACAGCTATGTTGGCCTTCTGATATACATTAATGTAATGAACTGAGCTGACTTCTGATGCAAATAAGTGTATTTAATAATTACCAGTTAGGGTTCTTATTTGGCCTTTTATAGATCAACGTATTTAACATTTACTAAATTGAGTTTTCATATAGATAGGCTTAGCATGGCTATGTGGTTAAGGTGTTTGACTCACGATCTAACGGTCACGGGCTCGAGTTTCCGTCCAACCAAACATATTCACCCTTTCACACCTGAGGGTGTTATAATGTTACGATCACTCACACTATTCACTAAAAGAGTAGCCCAAAACTTGGCGGTGGGAGTGATTACTAGCTGCCTTCTCTCTAGACTCACACTGCTAAATTAGAAACGGCTAACGCGAAATTCAAACCAAACTTACGTATATAAATGTACTTGAGAACTGCTAAACTGAATTTTTTATGTAGGCAAATGTATTTAACAATTACTAAGTTTTGTTTCTTATAAAGATGGATGTAATTAACGAATAATAAGATGTATATACGGTCGCAGAAGATATTGTGTTTCTTATAGCAAAGCCACATCGGTCTATCTACTGTGTCTATCGAGGGGAATCGAGTCCCTGATTTTAGAGTTGTAAATTCAAAGACTTATCGTTATCTCACCAAAAGAAGCAGACAAAAGCAACTGTGAAGTTAAAAAAGAAAAAAAAACCCAATTAAAATGCGATTTCTTTCTTGTTAATTATTGTATTTAAAAATATACATTAAAGGAAAAATTCAGCTTTATAACAAATTATAACAAAACATAAAATAAAAAGTAACATACAAAGACTAGTGTTTGAACACTTTTTCTTTAGTATTTCGTAGTTACGTTTTGTAGTTCAACTGAATGTTCTCGGAACATCACAAAATCCATGCATTTTTAAATTTATTGAGTGTTTCTAACCACCACATTAGTGGCTGTTTAGGGATAAATATTAATAATTACCTGTAATGCATTTTTGTCCAACACCAGGGTGTATAGAAACAACCAAAATTTGTTTAATAACCCATGAAAGTTTACAAAGTAAGAGTGGCTCATCTATAACAATAATAAACGAAAAAATATATCAAATACCAAAGGAAGTAAACAGGTTTTAAACTCATAATATAGATATTAGTTATAATAAAGAGCAAATCTTATCATCTACAAAGGTTATGTTGTACTTCATTGAAAGCTCAGACAGTAAATATGATATCGTGATGACACTGAGAAATTCACACAAATTGTTCATTAAGAATCTAAAGTATAGTTTGCCGAAGTAGATGCTGGACATAATTACCTTGTTCTACAACTTGCTTATACGTTTTCATTAAACCTGAATTGCGATCATATATTTTGCTTAACTACATCAAAATTATTCTATAAGCTGAAACCGTAGACTTTGTTTAAGAATTGGCCAATAACATAACGTTTTTTGTTTGTTTTTTTTTTGGGGGGGGGGGGTATTTTACACTTCATTTATAGAGAAAAATATTTCTTCAAAGATGTCATGATGTCATATATTTTGCTTTCACATAGGCGATACAAAATACACTTACACCAATAGTAAGTTTTTCTCGATGCATCTGAGGAACTAAAACGTTAGCGTGAACAGAAGTGCTTCGATTCGAGCTCAGTCATCGCAACAACAATTTGCCATTCTATAGTATAATGAGAAGATTAAACCTATTACAAAATATATTAACGAAATTTTAGATTCCATGTTCTAATTAAAAACGTAAAAAACTGAGCATATGTAAAGTACACGTTTATTAATGCAGAAAGTTTTATTTGCTAATTTGCTTTCAGAAACAAGCCCTGGAACATGGCTGACTTTGAAACGTTTATTAATAGTGTTTGTTGTTGCCATAACACTCCTTTATTACTTTTTAATTTTAGATTTTTCGTGGCTGTCACTTTGTTCGGGAAGTTATTTTTAAGACGTCCCATATTTGTGTATTTTCACACTGATGTACCACTCATAATGAACTTTTTGGTGTTGTGTTTCTATCTCACAAATTTGTAATTAATTAAATGTTAGCTAGATAACTTTACAATTATAAGTATGTGTTAATATAAAATTATTTTGAATAGCAGATGAAATATGGTGAAACAGGTGAGTTCACGCGTGTCCTACTCATTTCGCTATAAGCCTTTTCAAGGCTGTTGGAGAAGTGTTCTGTCAGTTTTGTTCAGAATCATCGAGTGTTTGACATCCCGTACAGATGCGATTCTATTTCCCTCCGAAGATGTAAAGTTGTTCTAGGGTGTGAAAAAGAACATTGTTTCATAATCTAAGTATATAAGGGGCTAAGCAAAAGTATTGCATCGAATTCTATGCTGTCTTATGTTGCTCATATCGAAGAACATGCCAAAACTTTATTGTTTCTATATACTGTAATAGTATCAGCACAAAACAGTTATAAATGGCGTCATTATTCGTATTATTTTATGGGATAGTGCATTAAAAAACGTTCTTAAGTTACAAGCACGTTTCACTTAAAACCAATAAATAATCAGATCTTAATAAGACACAATGTACACTTTTGTGATGAGAAGGAGTGAAGCCTCTTTTACTTACTTGAAAGACACAAAACGTTACTCCAGTACATTTTTGTTGCCTCACTTATTTATCTATATAGTCTGCTGTTCGTACTACAACTAAGGAACTTAGTATGTTTTACTCCACTGTTAGTCAAAGACAAATCTGCAATATGTGAAGTTAATTTTTTGCCATCGTCTTCATCAGTCTTGGTCTTCTCTCTGCATCCTGGACATCTTTAAAATATTATACCAGCTAAATTATCAGATACGAACTGACTCTGAAATGTCTTCTAACCTTAAGAACTTAGCAAAATATATTTTTTCTCGAAGGAGGCGAAGAGGGAATATCGATATCCTTCAATACCCATCTTTAGAAAAGTTTATCTTTCCTTTACAAACTAAAGCACTGCTACAAATTTTTAGTCTTTATTAATTTTGTTATGTTGTATGATACCTTATTAATTACAAAAATTGACCTATTTGTGTTATAAAAGGGAAACTAATACAGTCATACCTTTACCCCACAAAACAGTACTGAGTATAGTATATGGATATTCTGTTTTTCTTTTTGCTACATGATTTATTATTGGACTAAAAACTGAATTAGAATAAATTTCTGACACTTTAAGCTTCCTAGTGGCACAGCGGTATGTCTGGGGACTCATACTGCTAGAAACCAAATTTCGATACCCGTGGTGGGCAAAGCACAGGTAGCCCTTTGTGTAGCTTTATACTTGACTTACAAACAAACATACACTTCAAAAACGAGTATCTGTGTCACGTATAAATTCCATACTTAAAGGTTGACGGGTGTACCTAATAGTTGAGAAAGAATCATTTTCCGAAGTCAACAAACAATCTATGACACATATGTGGTTGCTGTATTCCCTTAGGCTAGCTTAATCTAACAAAATAATTTACTTGTGATTGGACGAACCACCTTTCTTGCAGGGGAAGACGGAGATTTTACTAAATACGTAAGCATGATGTAGGCAGTTCCGAGAATAGAGGTAGAAGCAACGGGTCTGGCACGTGGACAGTGCCACTATTTTTTTCTTTTATCTTTAACTATCAAGTCCGTGTTCCACATCCTTTTGTAGAAAGATGGAGTTAGGAGAAAGGGAGTGAGTTGATAAGATAAATAAAAATACTAAGGTCAACAGCCGAAAATTTTGAAAACTGTACTTTATCTACAGGAGGCCGTCAGAAGGCGTTGTGATTTATTATTGGGAATTTGAATAAACCAATCTCATAAAGCCGCTCATTTATGTAAAACACAATGACATCAGCAAATAGTTGATGTTGTTGTTAACCAAGCTAGGTCATCAAAGGTCGCTACCACTGTTTAGTACATAAATCTTAAACAGATATACAATGACTATAACATATAGTACTGACGTATATAAATCCTTTCATGTTCGTAATTTTCCGAAATGAGACGCAATAGAACAATAACACTCGACGAGAAAAATGTTTTTACTTGGCAGAGCTATATTATCACATGATAATATTCAATGAAACAATATGAACAAGTAGGAAAAGAACCACTTGAAATGCAGTTTATAAGTGTTCAGTAGTCTACATATATAATATAAAGTAGATAAGATTTGATGTCTTCGCTGTTAGTGTAAATAAAAATATCTTATGAACGTATAAACATATAGTTGGAGCGTGGTGGTCAGGGCGCTCAACTCGCAATCTGAGAAATGCGAAGTTGAATCCCCATAGCAGAACATGCTCGTCTCATATGGTTGCCGTTTAGGCTGGCCTATCAAGTAAAAATTTATAACCTCAACTGGTTTAGATTAAGACCGTTATGATGAAGAAGTATTACATATGAATGAAAAGAAGTGATTGCTTTGAATATTTTTTAGCATTATCTAGGCGGAGATTTCACAAATCAAACATGGCATTATACCATCTTCTATACACCTATCCGTTTTGAAATAGGCCAGGTGGTTAAGGCACTCGACTCGTAATCTAAGGGTCTCAGGTTCGAATCCCCATCACACCAAACATGCTCCCCATTTCAGCTGTGGAGGCGTTATATGTGACGGTCAATTCCACTATTCGTTTTCAAAAAAGTAGTCCAAGAGTTGGCGGTTGGTGGTGATGACTATCTGCCTTCCATCAACACTGATAAATTTGGGACGGTTAGCGCAGATAGCCCTCTTGTAGCTTTGCGCAAAATTCAACCCAAACCAAAACAGTTTTGAAATAAGTGGAAAACACACCAGTCAGACGAAACATTTCCAAGTATAATTACTGTACACGACATTGGACAATACTTTCACACTTTGCTTTGTAAATGTATTTTATTCTACTTTTTTTAATCAAATATTCGATTGTTCTTTATAAACTAAAGTCATAGTTATTTAATTCTTCAAAGTTTGATTTTAACTTTGAAAATTAGTTAGAAACCGTAACTATGAGTCATCAAGGACAAGTGATAAACTTCAGAAAGTTAAGTAACAAAGAGTCATTGTCCTTTAGCGTTAAGAAGGTATTAACTAAGCTATTATGGGACATTTTACACTACACAGTGACAAAATGTGGCCTAATAATTTCTTCTAGACATGTAGTAACTGAAAATGATTTCACAATTCGGTCACAAACCGCAAGTGAAGAAAAGAGTTCCTGAATGGCAAACGACGTGTCTCTCCAAAAATTATATATTAATTTATTAATTCATTTCATTTACAAAATTTATTCGCCTGTCTAGTTGCAAGATACTACTGTTTAAAAATATTTCAATTTCTGTACCTTTTGTTGTATAGAAGTCAAGCAACTTCAGACAGGTTGTTTTATTTAACATCGGTCTTTAGCGTTATCGTGTCTTTATGTTTACATCTTTATATGCCAGCTCAAGTGGACAACCAACAGAATTGAAAATAACTAGTGAACTTTAATATTTTTATGTACTTTACTATTATAATTCCTTTAAACAAAATTACTACCAGATTTTTTATTTTATTTTATGTGCAGATGAGCCACCTGGTAATTCTTTACGAGTTCTGACAAACTTATTTATTTGGTCAGTATCTTCACACCAATGACCTCACACGTGCTAGTCATGCACCTAATTGCTAATCAGACTTCCAGATTATACATTATTTTACTGTACGAATAAGGAGTGCTTGAGCACATAATTATTAATAATCCTCCGCTTTTGTATTAAAACCTTCTCCTCCGGCTAAGGTTAAAAAACCTTCCGCGATGCTCCGTCATCCAAATATTGTCTTTATGTGACTAGAACATGGCTTAACCTGGAGTTTCGCGGTGAGAAAAGTAGCAGATGATATTTCTCGGAGAAAATTGTTTGGAGACTTGAATCATTTCCTGGGTTGGTTTGTTTTGAATTTCGCACAAAGTTACACGATGGTTATCTGCGCTAGCCGTCCCTAATTTAATAGTTTAAGACTAGAGCGAAGGCAGCTAATCATCACCACCCACCGCAAACTCTTGGGCTACACTTTTATTAACGTATAGTGGGATTGATCGTCACATTATAACGCCCACACGTTTGGTGTGACGGGGATTCAAACTCGCGACCCTCAGATTACGAGTCGAGCGCCTTAACCATCTGGCCGTGCCGGGCCCACCATTATATGACAAAAATAATTTCACGTCGATAACGTTGCGATACTGTTTTGTGTTAAATCAATGTGCATGCGTTCTTTATGAAATAAAGATTCGAATTTTTCTTTTTTGCTTCAGATGATGTTTTATTATTCTAGCGTCAACTTTTACACGGATTAAAAATGTTTATTCTAACTGAAGAATAAACTCCTTCAACCAATTATTTTTTGAAATTTAAAGATAACCTAGATTTTATTATTATCATTAACTTTCTGTGCAGTTTGTAAGTTATCTGAGGAACCAAGCCGTGCATTGAGGCGAAATATTTATGGTTCAAGTATCTTAACACGATCAGGTGTGACATTGCGATATTTTTATTTATTAAAAACAACTCGTAACATTTAGTTTTCCACGTATTTAGTTTTTAGTTACACAATCACATTGTACCTTGTGTATAAAAATCTGAACACTAAAAATAACAAAACATATGCCTACGTCATCTGGGCCCGGCATGGCCAGGTGGGTTAAGGCGTTCGACTCAGCCGTGGGGGCATTATAATTTGACGGTTAATCCCAATATTCGTTGATAAAAGAGTGGCTTAAGAGTTGGCGGTGGGTGGTGGTGCCTAGCTGCTTTCTCTCTATTCTTACACTGCTAAATTAGGGACGGCTAGCGCAGATAGCTCTCGAGTAGTTTTGCGCGAAACTCAAAACAAACGAACATGTTTTTATTTAGGCTTTTTAAAGGATTTTATTGGGTTAAAGGTAAAATAATTCTAAAATGTATATTTTGAGCTTCTGTGCAATCATACTTAGAGTAATCAAGATGAAAATTGGCACAAACAAATGAATTTTAATGTGCCCAACGCAATGATATAAAAAAGTTGAAGTTGTCCGTTTTGAGTCTTTTTAAGAGATTCAAAGCTCACAAAAAAGCGCAATTTTGGGCTTTTTCTCAATCACTCGGCTAAATTTTGTTTTTATTTAGATGGAATTTGGTATGAATGTTTTTTACAGATCCTATGTATTGGTAATTGTAGAGGTCGAAAACAAAGATGGAATGTTTCAGTCTTTTGCTCAATTTTTCAGCAAGAAATTCACAGTTCGAGGTTTTCGTGAACTATTCATGTTTATGTCAACCAACTTAAACGGGATTTGGTACAAAGATATATTTTTGCAGGTCACAACTAGTGATATAAACAAATTTCGATTTTCTTATTTTTTTCACGATTTGTCTAGTGATAAGATTGGCCATGTTGGGATTGCGTGCCGGAAACACTTTTCATTCCCTCGCGAAGCTTGGCCTCATTATTTGTTTAGTATGTACCGTTTAATACATTATAGAACAATAAGTTTTGAAACTCTGTAACAGTTTCGCTTTGTAAAATTCGGACCTGACTGTTTTAGCAGGTGGTGCCAACTTTTAGTACAAGATATTTTCTGTTTACTTCACGTTAATTTGCAAAACAGAAAATATGAGTCAAATGAAAAGGATGGACAGGCAGCAAAGTATGAACCTTGTAGAAAAAGGTATGAAATTATATTATCTGGAATGAAAAGTTAAAACTAGCGGACAAAAAAACAAAAGGTATAACAAATAATAAGAGCAGTAATGCTAAAATTTAAACTTTCAGTTTATTATATATGGTGTCTCTAAGGTTTTATATTTAAAGTTTTGTGATGTTTCAAAACAAAGACACGGTTCGACACTTTTTAGTAATAAAAAGTACATGAGTTGAGAAGTATATGTAGGTATATACTAATAATGATTTAGATATTTTCTTTTTTTAAAGTTATGTAAATAATTCAATATAAGAGAGAGAGTATTGGGGAAGGTACGAAAGAGGTAACTCATAAAGTTGAAACGAAGATACGTTGTTGATAATATATTTCATCCTTGACATTAAAATATTTGACCACAAGATGTTTTTCAATGTTTTAATAATATAATGAAGACATTTATGTACTTCAAACAAGAGACTACGTGTCCTCACATACCACCTATTTTAAGAATTCAAAAGTAACATAATATTTTTTCGAATTTATCAGTGAGAGTGGTAGAACTAGGACACACAAAAATAAATTTCAAGGATAGGAGTTGGCCCGACATGGCCAGGTGGGTTAAGGCGTTCGACTCGTAATCCGAGGGTGGCGGGTTCGAATTCCGGTCGCACCAAACATGCTCGCTTTTTCATCTGTGAGAGAGTTATAATGTGACGGTCACTCCCACTATTCGCTGATAAAAGAGTAGGTCAAGTATTGGTGGTGATGACTAGTCTTACACTGCTAAATTAGGGACGACTAGCGCAGAGAGTCCTCGAGTAGCTTTTCGCGAAATTTAAAAAATCAAATCAGGGTAGGAGTCATCTTGAGTTAAGACATCTTTATTTTTTTCAAACAGAATAGTTGGCCTTTGAGAAGAATTATCTTCAAATGTGATGAATGTAGTTAGTTTAAGAGGTTTTAAGTAAAAACTTAATAAATATTTGAAAATCAAGGACTGGCTTTGAATGTTTTATTTTTATTTTAGAGTTTAGTATAGTTCATGGGACGGCCTCTGGTCGTTCTTAAACTATACGTATTTCTCCATACTAGTAAGAAACATTTTAATTTATGTATATTCAAGACACTGTTTAACTTAACTCCATCCTAGTAGGGCAATTTTTACATAAAACTGACATTAAAATCAAACTGGACCAGCCTTTTCTAATGTAGTTATTCAAAATGTAACAAGTCAGCTTTAAACTTAAGACAATACTTTTAAAAATTTTAAAGGCACCAGGTCTTTCACACCTAACAACTTCAACATGAAGAAAGAAAGAGCATTAGGATCTCTCTTGTACTGTTTACATATCTTTCCAGTCTTTTGCACAAGAAAATGTTAAATACGTGACAAAACCATTTATTGTAACTGATTCGTTAGAGGTTTCTATATTACAAAAGAAGTGTAAAGTATACAAACAGTATAATAGGATTATTCACTGCCATATTCTTCCTGATGATGGTGAGTTTGTGACTCACCAAAACATGTAGAAGTTGTCAGATAAGGGAGATCTTAATAAGAAACATTTTGATTTGTATATGTAGTTTTAAACTTGTAACAAACATGTTGATTTGGAAGTAGTTAATCATATAGCTTCATGAAGTGAGATAAAGCTTGACTTAGAGATATAGTTTGCTTTACAGCTTCATGCAAACAGAAAACCTTTAGACTTTAGTAAATTCCTTATTATCTAGCTTCATTATATCAATCAAAATCTTGATTTATAGATATAGTTTACTATGTAGCTGCATGCTGGCAAGAAACATCTTGATTTATATGTATATAATTTGCTATGCAGCTGCATACTGGCAAGAATATCTTGATTTATGTATATATACAGCTTCACACTGGAATGTTTGTTTGTTTTTTGAATTTCGCGCAAAGCTACACCAGGGTTATCTGCGCTAGCCGTCCTTATTTTTGTAGTGTAAGACTAGAGGGAAGGCAGCTAGTCATCACCACCCGCTGCCAACTCTTGGGCTACTTTTTTACCAAGAAATAGTGGGATCGACCGTCACATTATAACACTTCCATGGCTGAAAGGGCGAGCATGTTTGGTGCGACGAGGATTCAAACCCGCGACCCTCAGATTATCAGTCAAACACCTTAACCCATCTGGTCATACCGCGCCCCATACTGGCAAGAAACATCTAGGATTTATTGATATAGCTTCATACTGGCAAGGAACATGTTGATTTATATATGTAATGAATAGTATTCCCAAATCAGGATACCTTTTTTTAGCTTGAAGCTATATTGTGAACTGTATCTCTGGTTTCATATGTATGAAAGCAACACAAGGTTTTACTGTAAACTGTATCTCTATATTAATGTTTCTTACTAGCATGAAGATTTTTAATTAATGATAGTACCGACAAATACTATCTGTAAGTTTCTTCTCACAGCAATATTATCACATTAGACACTTTGAATCAAAATATATGCGATCCTCAGATGATGCAATTCTTAATATTAAAACTTGTAGGACCCTTTATATTAAATTATTCAAATAATTCAATATATTTTAGCCTTACTTAGTACCTCAACACTAAATAAGTAAGACCAAATAAATATCTTGATTCTTTTCCAACAAGTATTTCGTAAACTATAAAGTAGATTATGAGAGTTTATTTAACAAACGTTTCCTAATAGCTTGGAAATTCTGATATTTTCTTTCTAAACTTCTACAATTGGGTTTGTGAAATCTAGAGATGACATTATTTACTTACATTGCCAGTTTATTTTCCTTCTATAAAGTTTGGTTTGTTTTGAATTTCGTGCAAAGCTACACGAGGGACATCTGCGCTTGTCATTCCTAATTTAGCGGTATAAGACTAGAGGGAAAGCAACTAGTCATCACCAATCACTGCCAACTCTTGGGCTACTCTTTGGCCAACGAATAGTGGGAATGACAGTAACATTATTACATCCCTACGGCTAAAAGGGCGAGCATGTGTGGACTGACGAGGATTCGAAGTCGAACGCCATAACCACCTGGCCATGCTGGGCTCCTTCTATAAAGAATATAATTTATAGTTTTATGGGAATTAATTGTAGTGGTTATATTTAAATTCTCTTATATAATACAACTTTTTTACTATAGTGATGTGTCAAGTATTCCTTTTAATTATAGATCAACTTTAACCTCAAATCCTATGCGGTCAAAATATTTTTTGAGCTAGCTAATTTTATTTTCATTTCCAGTCCTTCTATATTTGGATTTGGAACTGAGTAAAATTCATTTAATTCAGTAATTTGCTATCATAAGAGAAACCAGTAAAGAGTGAATGGGACAATAAATTTAAATTGGTATGTCAGGTGCGACGTAACCGAGTGGTTAGGAGTTTTAACTCGTAATGTGAGGGTTGCGAGTTCGAATCCCCGTCACACCAAACATGCTCGCCCTTTCAATCATGGAGGCGGAATAATGTGACGATCAATCCCACTATTCGTTCGTAAAAGAGTAGCCCAACAGTTGGCGATGGGTGGTGATGACTAGTTGTCTTCCCTTTAGTCTTACACTCCTAAATTAGGGACAGCTAGCGCAGATAGCCCTCGAGTAGCTTTGTGCGAAATTCAAAACATTTTTTTTGTTATGTCATATATGTCTGTGTGTATAGATATGTTTCAACTTATAAACAATGAATATAAATAAATACTCTTAAAACAACGTGTGAAAATACGTAGTGCTGACTTATTGTACAATACAGATAGAACAACAGTGATAATTTTTACATTTCTGACGTAGTTAGGTGTGAGGAGAACACTTCTACTTTACAAGAAGGTTTGGATTATTAGTGATTTTGTCTGAACTTTTATCTCTTGGAAAAAAAGAGAAGAATCGGAGGTAATCTGATTAAGTTGTCTAAAATTATTAAGGGAATTGATAGTGTTGATCTATCATGTGTTTTTCATACGTAATGATGAGAATGGTTGTACTATGGGACACACATAAATTTTGATAGAGTAGGGGTCATCACCAGCTAAGACATCTATTTCTTAAATTGGTAGTCAAGGAATTTTATTCAGGAAAAAGCGTAGGTTTGTGTACTTTGTTTTGTATCAATGACGAATATAATTTAATATTGCAACACAGGTGTACTCTTCGAGTATTAAAAAGAAAAAATACTTAAATGCGCAAGAAGTATGCATATTTTGTGTTACAAAATCTTTATGTTAAGGACATTGATGAGATTAAGTGCCTCATTTAATTAATATTGAGTTGATGTGTATGTGTTTTTCTCATAGCAAAGCCACATTGGGCTATCTGCTGAGTCTACCGAGAGCAATCGAACCCCTGATTTTGGCGTTGTAAATCCGTAGACTTACCGCTATACCAGCGGGGGATATTGTGTTGGTTAAATCAGGCTGTGGTTAAATAGTCTATAGGAAACGTATTTTTTTTTACTTTAATTCTTCCCCTACATTATTCTCTGATGCAAAAAGTTTATAGAAGGTTAATATTTCTTCTATAGCATAACCAAAAAAACTCGAATAGGTTATATAATTTTGTTTTTTATGGCAAATATAACTGAATTTCTGATTTAAAGAGTATTACCTTTTACAAACATGTAATGTTTCCTCTGCTTTTTTGTATTTGAGGCCGAAAGAGTTGCACTATGTCGTGTTTAGGATACCCACTCTATTATATATTAGCTGTAGTAAACATACCCTAGACGAAAAATTATTTAAATTCAAGGTTAATGAAAGGTTATCCTAGGACATAAAACTTACTTCATTTATATGTAATTGTAAAAAAAAATAAACGCTCATAAAAACCGCAAAATGCAAAACTGAAAATGTGTGTGTGCTGCTTGGAACGAATGAACCTCCGAACCAATTTTGGTGAAGACCCATCCACACCCTACAAAGCAGCTACAAGTGGATGCAACAGCCAGTTCTGTTACTGTTACAGATGTGTAGTTATATTTTGCTATCATCTCCATAATATCTGTTTTACATCAGCAAGTTTGTACTTTGCTTCCTATGATTAATTCTTGACTGGCTGAAATACATTTTGTCAACTTTAATAGCCCTTGACCTTTCTTAGTCATATCTATACACGCACACACCACAAAACCTTACATATGTATATTGTAGTGTGTTCAAACATAAGGAAAAGTATTGTCACTAATTTTATTGGGCTAGCTCTCGATGCGTTGCTGACATCACAGTATTAAATGATAAAATCGAAAGCTAATTTTTCTTCATGTATGATGTTTTTCACTGTGTCAGTGTGTGACTGTATTTTCTATATGGATTTACTTATCATGAATAAAAATAATTAACTAATTCTATACTTACAATTACATGAAAATAGCATGTATTATCTATAATATTTACCAGGAGAGTAAATAGAAGGGGAACATTAATGGACATAAATCGAACCTTTGTAATCACCTCCTTATGGTGGTTTTCAAGATAAAGTTAACCCCTCATATTTGTTACCCGAGGCGATTCCTTTTCCAAAAGATGTCACCGTATTTTATGTGGCCGACTGATGACAGAACTTAGCCTATCAATGATTCACGGTAAGATCTATTCCGTACCAGGTGATACTGTGGTCCCCATAGGTAGGTACCTAGTGCCAAACGATGATTTATGAAAGTTATCGTTGCACTAAGATCGCAAAGAAAAAGAATGACAATTTCCTGATTTATTTCATTCTTGACAACGTTAGCCGCTCATTCCGTCGTGATTTATTCCCTGTTCTCAACAAGCCAAACTACGTCAGCTTCTCAATCCGAAGGAGGTACGCGCAACCTGTCAATCATGGAAAGATCTTTATCTCATTGGTTCTTACACAATGGTAGGCAGGATTTAGCAAAGCAATCGAACGGTCACAGCTAAAAAAATTACTTGTAAGATAGTCTTGATTTAAATATTTAGCTTAGATGATGACCAAATTTTTCCAATAACAGAAGCAAAAAAAATACTATTTTCATGTTCTCGATGGGCAACTCAGCAAATCACGTTTACATTCAATGCAATTAATTTCCTTTCTGCCATACATCACTCCATATTTCATAAAGTAGCTGAATTTATAGCACCATTCAAACATGTTGTGAAAACTCCAGTCTTGTTCTTGTATGCACGTTGTGAAAACGTGGTTTTACTCTTCTTTTTGCTTTATTAATTCGAGGTATTAAAATAAGAACGTTAATGAGAGACAAAGGTAGATATTTTAAGAATGAATTTTTTTGACAAACATGTAAACTATGAAAGTTGTGTTATAAAAAGAAAGGAAAACTCGCAAACTTAGAAGTTTGCTTACTTTCTTAACTCTGAACTTTCTGTACACAACTCCGAAATAAACAAAACTACTTTTGTACCAATCATTCTGCTATTAGTTGGAATAGCTAGCGTTACAAAACAAGCTTCTTAAAAAACATCCTTTCCAGGTGTCATAATGCAGAAAACACTACTTCTACTCTTTCATTCTATATCATAAAAGCTGAAATTTGTATTTTGTATTTTTGTATATAATGAGGAAGGAGAATAAAACACTTTGAATAGATATCCTAATACTTTATTTCATTTTTTATGTTTATTAAAGAGTACTATTTGTTCATTGTGCTTTTACGGACGTTTATTAGAGGGAAGTATTATGAAATTCCATATAAAAATGTATTTATAAGTGCACTTAAAATGACTTAACATGAGCTTTTATTTGACATTTAAAATTTTATTATCAAACACAAAGCTACACAATGGTTTAATTAATCTTGCCCATCACGGGTATAGAATACTGATTTGTAGTGTTATTAGCCTTCAGACGTAGCCCCAGAGCTGATGGGGGCTTCAATGTGAACATAAAGTTAATAGCAAAAATTAAGTAAACCTTTCACATAATAAAATACGATTTTAGATAAAACATTAAATATAACTGTATAATGTTTAAGATAGTTTTTATTAATATTTTAGCCCTCTAACAACTCATTGGTAAATCTGAGGGTTTATACAGCTAGAAATGGGGTTTCAATATCTACTGTTGACACAGCGCAGACAATACATTGTGTAACTTTGTGCTTAACAACTAACAAACAACGTGTTACATGCATATTTTAATATACATAATGTATAATTTTTACAACTTTTTTTTTTCGTAAAACAAGCAAACAATAAATCGTTTCTTTGCTATGACACATTTACAGTACAAACATTAAAACTTCCACATTCCAGTGTTAAAAATTGTTGAATAATCATGATGCTAAGAAATTACATAGAATAAATATAAGATAAAACACTAAAATAAAAGTCTTGATTAACCAAGCACTTCTGAAAGGTAGACCTTTCTCTGAGAAAACTAAGAACAGTACAACCTTCGCAAGGCGCTGGGTTCGAGTTTATTGTTTTGTGATTGAAATAACTATATTATAAGTCATTCGTTTAAAATATTACATTTTTGTAATAACAAGTGAAGTGAAATATTTAATTAAATTGTTTCTCAGTATATAGTTTAATAATACGTCAGAAATAAAAATATCGTTTTATGTTTTCCATTCCCGATGGTTCAGTTGGTAGAATCCAGCTAAAATCCATTAGTCAGTTTTTCGGAATGGACAGAGCGCAGATAACACATTGTATAACTTTGCACTAAAAAAAAAAAAAACATATGAATAATTAAGTTTCAGTGGAAACATACAAAAGATTAAAAACGTCATATACAGAGTATGAGTTGTATAATAATCGCCTTTCATTTCCATTGACAAACATATCTAAGTTGTATGGAAGGCTGGGTTTATAATATTATAAGTGTGATATGATATCACTGACTGGTATTCTAACACTGTAAAAGAAGTGTCACATTCCTAGCTAGTTTTCCAACATTATAAGTGTTGTGTCATTAATGGATTTGGTTTC
Source organism: Tachypleus tridentatus (assembly GCF_004210375.1). Lineage (NCBI taxonomy): Eukaryota > Metazoa > Arthropoda > Merostomata > Xiphosura > Limulidae > Tachypleus > Tachypleus tridentatus. The sequence goes on from NC_134828.1 coordinate 58,452,850, forward strand.
CAACATTACAGAATTTATGTAATATTTTTTATTATATTTCCAGCACTATAATTAGATTTCCAACATTATAAATGTGGTTTCATGTTGTTAACAGGAGTTTTAACGCTATAGAGAAAAGGCATCAAATTACGCCTATGTATTCAACACTGTAATTGCTGTGTCATACTGCGGACTGGATTTGTAACGTCATCAAGAGAGATATCATGTTTTACATTAGTTTACTCGCACTGTTGACATGGTTTTGTATTGCCCTCTGCTTTTTTATTTAGCTTTGTAAGAACAGTGTCCTTATTGTCAACTGGATTTTCTACTATTGCTAAAGCAGTTCAGTGTTATCCACCGGATTTGTATCACTTTAAAAATAGTACCATATTGAACATTGTCTTCCGAAAACTGTAAGAATGTTGTTTTCAATTCGTTTTCTATCATTAGTCTACACATTTAAGACAAAAGTGATATTACATAAACATAGGAGATTTTGACGAACATTAATCCTTCAAGTTATTTAGTGCGCTGTATCTGTCCTATTGACGTAGTTACTTCTCTTATTTTCCTTTCTTTGTTCAACTTCGTTTTATCGCCTGCTCTTCACTGGCTACTTCTCCGTCAATTTAGCTTTTCTTTACAGCTTCGTGTGCATTCGCGTATTCTGGTTGCAGTGAACAACATCATAAGTCATATATAGTTTGTGTATATGCAGATCTATATATATATATATAATTTTTTTCTGTGCGGTCCTGTCCAGTTCGCTAACAAATCATCCCTAAGGAAATTCGTCATGGCCATAAATATTAAGTAGAACTCAAAAAGCACACAAATCATAGCTAATAGCTTCGACTTGTTAGAAAAATTATTGTCTTTGGAGTGTCGTCTTCCTTGCGGGGACCGAGCCGCTCACATTCTTTGCTCATTGCCACGAGATAAGAAGGGCCTCGTGGGGTCAGTGGTGCTAATATACTGTGATCATCTGTCAGCTTATAACCTTTCTCGTTAACCACACATTTTCGAACTTTCAACGGTACCTACGCACTGTAAATTATCAAAGTATGAATAATGGTGATTTAACCCATCCAAATTACAGAAAACAAGATTTTGATTTTTTTAAAGTTAAAACAGTGCAAAAATAATGAAAATCGTTGAAAAAAAACATTAAAATATACAAAATGAAGTGAGATTTTTATTATTATAAAGCAGTTTTGGTACCCTATCAAAAAAGAGTTAAAAAAGAAAATTGAAGTTTTTATATATTTTTTTAGGTATCTTTGACTGACTTAGAACTCTACTCAAGTATGAAGGTGTAAGAGAGACTAATTACATCAACACTATTTGAATACTTCTTACTATCTTCTCAAATGTGCATAGCAAACATGTTTGATTGATATAACAAAATGGTTGTTTATACTATTAGTTAGAAGGCCACTTTAGCTACTGGTAATTAGCAAGTTTGTTGTCCAGTAACGTTAATGAACCAGCTTTATAATATCTAACCTATTACTATAATTGCCGGTTAGAAACGAGGGACTTGTATGTTATACATATCGGTACTTGGTGTTTATGTTCAGACAGCAAAACAGTTTAGTTATACGATCACTAGTTTAAAAGGTGATCATTTTACCAAAAGAAAGAAATTAACTTTTACTCACTTTTTCTGTGCTTGTTTTAGTTCCTAGTTTGTATTTTAGTAACAACTTCTGTTATGTGTGTTTATATACTTTATACCATGCATCAACCATCTGCTTTATGTGGGTATTATATGTACCTTTTACCATGTGTTATTATTAACCATCTGTTTTATGTGGGTATTATATATATCTTATACCATATGCTATTATCAACCATCTGTTTTATATACCTTATACCATGTGCTTCCTTTTTTATTTTCTTTATATCGTAAGTTTATATTTACAAATTGTTGCATGCGTTCTACATATTTTATAACACGTGTTTTTTCCCTACCATGTGCTTTATGCACACTTTATCCAATTTATACCACGTATTTTTCTACTTTATACCATATGTTATCAAGCTTTTGTTGCACGTTTACACACTTTATATTTTACGTCTGTTATTATCTCTTTGCTGCTCTGTGGTCAGAGTATGAACTATGATACCATCAATACTGCCAATTATCTCAAATCGTTGCCGAATGTGACATATTTCTTTTTCATGGAATTTATTCATAAAATTGTTATTGTTTGTAAAGTTTCTGATAAATACACATTTAAAGAAGAGATAATTATTAAATATTATATGAAAAAACAACAACAAATGCACTGCAAACTTACAATGCGAAATAGTTTATATTTCACTCACTAAAATGATCCTGCGAGTTTGTTTATATTCCATATTACTAACATGATTCTGCAAAGTTTGTTTGTATTCCATTTTACTAACATGATTCTGCAAAGTTTGTTTGTATTTCATTTTCTAAATTGACTCTGTAAAGTTTGTTTGTACTTCATTTTACCAAAGTGACTCTGTAAAGTTTGTTTGCATTCTACTTTACTAAAATGACTCTACAAAGTTGTTTGTAATCCACAAGGTGAACAAAAGTTGCTTTTGAACTGCTTCACAACTTTTTTTTTGTTTGTTTGTTGGTTATTTTGCGCAAAGCTACACGAGGGCTATCCGCGCTAGCCGTCCCTAAGTTCATATATATCATATATCCTCTAGAGGATTTATCTCAAGATATTCAAGGTTAATACATCAAACGTTATTGGAGTCACATCGATATATAAGAATTACGGGAAACGATTAAGAAACACAAATATTCAACTAGAATGGTATTTTATGTCATGCATGCGTTGTTTAAATAACAACGTCAGAGATCCCAAGGTTCAGACAATCATTTCTAATTTTGAACTGCTGAACTGAGGGAATGCAACCAGTCAGTAACATCTGCCTCAATGGTTGCTCTTAACCTATATTACGACTTGAGACCTGGACCTTAGGTCCACAGCCCTGCAAGGTAGTTGCCACTAGGTCAAGCCTCGTCATAGATGATACAAATTTAATTGCTTTAAAACGTCAATAATGGATAATTACTTATACAATATCGAAGTAGTATTTGATTATCTGTCTATTAAATGATCTATTGTTTAATTACTAATTTTAATTTCGTACAAAGCTACACAAGCGCTATCTGCGATAGCTGTCCCTAATTTTGCGGTGTAAGACTAGAGGAAAGGCAGCTTGTCATCACCATCCACCGCCAACTCTTGGGCTACTCTTTTACTAACGAATAGTGGGATTGAGCGTCACATTGTAACGCCCCCACGGCTGAAAAGGCGAGCATGTTTGGTGCGACGGGGATGCGAACCAGCAACCCTCAGATTACAAGTAGCACGCCTTAACCCACCTAGCAATGCCGGGCCTGTAATAAATTTTTATACTCATGATTATATTATTATACAACGAGAAAATAGTATTGCCAGAACAGGGACAGGAACCCCGGATAATTAAAATGAATTTTAGATTAAGAAAATTGTATTCATTGACTGTGACTTCGGTAACACTTAGATATATATGGCGTTTACGACGTTTGGTAACCTTTATCTCATAACAGTATTTTCTGTGTTGGTGTTTCGAATATGGCATGTATTATATGTGTCTAAGGGTATGATCTCGAACGTAATAGACATATATGCATATTCAAAGCACCAGCAGATTCGAAATATCGTATACCTTTATTTATGTTTTTGATTTCGGTATGTTAGAATACATTCATACACTGCTGGCCAAAATCTTAAGGCCAATGAACATAAAGAAAAAATATGCATTTTGCGTTTTAGACTCAACCACTTATTTGAGTAGAGCTTCGAAAGATCAAAATAAGAAAAGGAAAAATAAAAAAACTTTTTTAGCATTTAATAGGGAAAATGTGAACACTATGAAATTATCCTAAATACTAGCTGGTCAAACATTTAGTCCATACCATACAACCAGCGTTGTATGGATCCGAAACAAGGTAGGAAATCCCCAACAAGATTTAAGATTTTGGCCAGCAGTGTATATAGTCTTTCGATATTATTTAGCAGGTATTCAGATTATTCGATTTATGCCAGTTACAAATTTATTTAAGTGAGTGATTAGCATCCGTTTTGCAAACGTTTTTAATTTGACATTTTTTATTAAAAAGGCCCGACATGGGCAGGTAGTTAGGTCGAATATTTTATGTTTGTTTAATAAACAAATATTTTTTTTGTTTATTAATTGCTGTTTATTAATTGAACAGATCATATGTCTGTTCAGTCTATTTCAAGCCAGCAACTGATAGCGGTGTTTAGAAACAAAATAAGGATCCAGGCCTGTATTGATGCCAACGGGGGTCACTTTTAATATTGTTTATAATTGTCACTCGTAGTTTAAGAGTCACAGGCTCGAATCTCCGTCACACCAAAAATACTGGCCCTTTCAGTTGTGGAGGCGTTATAACGTAACGGTCAATCCAACTATTTGTTGATAAAAGAATAGGTCAAGATTAGCTAAATTAGGGACGGCTTGCACTGATAGCCCTCTTGTAGCTTTGTGCGAATTTCAAAACAAACAAACTGATTTTAAAAAATCTGTCATTAATTTTGTGTTGCACAATTTAACGTAGGAAGCGAATAACCAACAAAATATTTCGTTCCACACAAGCTTTACTGAGAATTTATTTGTTTGTCACAGTTTACAATACGAAAAAAGTAACCAGAATAATGTTTTGTTCTGCTTTGGTTTTACTGATAGCGTATTTGTTGTTATGAAATTAAAAATTAAAAAAAAAGCACAAATGTAGTAATTGCACACAAATTACGATATCAAATACAAATGACAAAATTTACTGAAAAGTATTGCAAATCAGTCATGTCGAGCATTAATTAAACAAAGTGATAAAACAATTCGTAAACACTAAGATGAGACAAGATATTTTATTATTGTATATAACACCAAAGCTGGTGAAGTATAAGATTTCTTCGTATTATACAGGGTGTTCGGAAAGTCACTGTGCAGTTTTGTAATCATATGTCTGTTCAGTACAGGGTGTTCGGAAAGTCACTGTGCAGTTTTGTAATCATATGTTTGTTCAGTCTATTTCAAGCCAGCAACTGATAGCGGTGTTCAGAAACAAAATAAGGATCCAGGCATGTATTGATGCCAACGGGGGTCACTTTTAACATTGTTTATAATTGTCACTCATATTTACCTTCTGTATTCTGTATTGAAACATGTCTGTTAATAAATATATAAGTGCACAGTGACTTTCCGAACACCCTGTAGATGTGATAAATTTCACATTGAAAAATATTGTCACCTTCTTCTAAATGTCCCAGTACGAGCTTTTACAATGAATCTGACGCTCCAACTTCGTTAGAGGCTTCTTCAGAGTCGTGCCCTCTACAACAGGATCATTATTGTTAGATGTGGAAGACTTTACCACTCCGTAAGAAGAACTGAAAATCCTGACAATAAGATACCAGTATTACGCTGTTACTGTGTTTGTTATAAAGTTACAGTACAATCCAAAGCTAGGCCTCATATTTTTGTCGTTTATCTTAGAATAATCTAAGACCTGTGTAAAAATTTGCTTCCACCCCGCAGATGAATTCTAATGGTGTTATTAACAACTTTTTTTCAAGTGCAATGTTACGCAGCATAGCTATCTGAATGGTACTCACCGCTGGGATTGAATATCAAATTTTAGCGTTAAAAGCCCTCAATGTTATCACTGCTAAGCCACTGTGGACTAGGGTTGGCACAAGCCTAGTTAAAGTAATCTTTGTTTCAATATAACGACTTGAAGGCGAGCGAGATAAACCGGTTTCTGGCATTTCACACTTGTATATGAAACTTAAGAGGATTGTTATATGTAGTGAATCAAACATAAAGTTTGGTGTCACTGATGTAAAAGTGAAGAACCAAAATAAAAGACAATTCTATATTTATTGAAATTAATCCGTCATTCTACATCAGGAGTTGTAGAAATAAAATATAATATATTATCAACACCAAAGTTAATTTGAATCTTACTTTCTTGTCTTCTCATGGATATCAACTTCTTACCCGTCTCCGCTTCCTCCTTGGTGGTTCAGCTGTGAGCTCTTGGCTCAACAGCAACCGTTGTTTTTGTAAACGTATATTATATCAATTACTTCAGATTAAATCATTGTTTTTAATAAACCCTGCGAATGATATTACTAGTGCTTGAAGTTATATTTTAAACTTTCTAATACATATATATGATGTATATGTTTGTGTGCGTGTGTATCCTTGAACCCCTTAAGGATAACGTGTTATAAACGTGGTTTAACTAACAGGGTATTGGCATTATCTTGGTTAATGAAGTACTGTCGACAGTTAGAATTACTCTTACTGTTAATATAATTATCCATTTCTGATAATTAAAATACTTTTAATTAGTTTCAACGACATGAGCCTTGCAACTTTCTACTTTCAAAAATCTGGTGTAAATACGCTATAATGGTGGTCCGATCTCCTATAATCAATTAAAAAAAAAGATCAGTTATTCGTAGTTACTCCAATAAGTAGATTCAACTACAAACGCACGCCTACTCTTACATTCATTCATAGTTTCAAGTAACCAGGACTCACCATAATATATTCTGCCTTTGTCTGGGTCTTGCTGGTACTACTGCATTCATCAAATTACTCTGTTCTTGCTTCTGAAATAAAACGTGGCTGCTTTCTATTCTCGCTGTGAAGTTCAATTAATATACGACGCAAACTTCCTGCAGCTGAAGGAAGTAATAAATCACGAGGCAGAAACGTGCCCTAATGGCGCGTGCCACACGTTTCTACTTGGTCCAGGCTAGATTCTTTCAGGTGTATTACCTCTTTCTGTACTAGGAACACTTACTGGAAGGTTCACAATTCCAGAATCTATATGCTTTTTGTTGGACTGCTCGCAAAGCAGTTCAAGAGCTAACTCCATTAGTTATTTCTTATTTGGAAGTAATAAACCAAAAGTACATTTTGATCAACGAAAAGTAAAATGACCGTCCCTTTACAACGCTCCATCGGTTATAAGGAGGTGAACCTGTTCAGTGACTGGATAAGAAATCGAGAGCCAAGTGTTCTAGCCACCACACTTACTAACCAATAGATACGTATTAATTATAATTTATTTTGATATCAACAAATTTTGTCGAACATTGTCAAGCACTTTCTGTCAATACACATTCATATACAGATATAATTGTAGTAATTAAATGAAACTCAACATTTATTTGGTTCCAAACAAATATTAATTCTTTAAGATGGATTTTGATCGAAACACCATGAAATGGGAAACTTATCAATTAAAAGCGTTGGTTAAGGGAATAACGTTTTAGATTTTGAAACAATGTTTCTCTTGAAAGATACATACTATTATTTTCACTCTGTAGTTTGAATATAAAACTACTCTGATTATTTAGGATATATACGTCTTCTACTCAGAATTCTGTGTGTCCTCATTTGTGAAATTACGGTCTATATCTATATATGTGCTATAAAGACTAATCCGGCCCGGCATGACCAGGTGTGTTAAAGCGTTTCACTCGTAATCTGAGGGTCGCGGGTTCGAATTCCCGTCGCATCAAACATGCTCGCCCTTTCAGCCGTGAGGGCGTTATAATGTGATGGTAAATCCCATAATTTATTGGTAAAAGAGTAACCCAAGAGTTAGCGGTGAGTGGTCACGACTAGCTGCCTTCCCTCTAGTCTTACACTGCTCAATTAGGGACGGCTAGCACAGATAGCTCTTGAGTAGCTTTGTGCGAAATTCAAAACAAACAAACAACCCCTAAAGATGGGAATGAGACGATGTAATCGAGTTAAAAAGGTTTCGTCTTTGCACTTCATTCTCAGTAAGAATTTACTAAGATGGCATAGTTCATCTTTAACCAACGATGCTCTTGGTCTGACTCATCAAAGTGCTTTCATTTAATCTATAAGGTCTGTATCTTAGTAAAAGAATATACTTAATAACCATCAGAGTTGAGATGAGAATGTGCTTTTATACCTGTTTCATTGCTTCTTGGGGAAGTAGAAAAGAGAACTGAAAGCTGAAGTCACGCTTTCGAAATTTCAGTTGCTTTAGATGAAATGGACAGTTTTTATTAGAAATAACACTTGTTTTGTAAGTCGTGTAAGAGTTAACCTGCGAGTGTTGTGATATAATTAACTACTATTCTTTTTTTGTTCTTCTTGCTAATTTTATTGTTAAAGTGTGATAGTTCATTGCTAGATTGGAATGAGATGCTAAAGAAGAAAATTTATCTCCAGTTACTCGACAGCCTCTTTTTTTAAATCGTTTTAGTTAACCAGTATGTAATATTATTTTTAATTGTTCTTACTATTTGGCATTTCTGTTAGAGAGTAACCACATTCCTTATCTCATTACAATCAAAATCAACCATTCAAATGTCAATACATCTTGCAAACGGTTTTACAAAAGTACAGTAACTTCAGCTATCCTACGAGTATGATCATAATGATTTTGCCATAATATTCTTAAAGTCTGTGTATCCAGTGCTCTACCGTCTACTTTTGTAATATACTCAATATTTTCACCTGCTACCACCTGCCTTATTTTGGGATCCTCTATCACTTGGTATGTTGTACGCTCCTTAATTAAAGTTTGGATCTTCAACCCTGACAACCACAAATCCAATTTCTGCATGAATTACGTAATTTCAGCAATTTCAAAATAAAGTATTCATTTCATTACCACCAATACTCAGTTTGCCAAGCATTTACACAAAGATATAAAACAAACAAGTTGAGTCAAGCGACAGACACAAAAAGAACTAGCTCTGTTTCCAAACATGTATTTTTCTGGAGCTTTCAGTGTACTTAATTAAGAAATCAGAAAATAAATATCAGTTTGTACGTTTGTTTTGAATTTCGCCCAAAGCTACAAGAGGGCAGTCTGGGTCATTCGTCCTTAATTTAACAGTGTAAGGCTAAAGGGAAGTCAATTAGTCACCACCTCTTAACGCCAACTCTTGAGCTATTCTTTTGCCAACAAACAGTACAATTGACCGTCAAATTATATGTCCTCACGGGTGAAAGGGCAAGAATGTTTGGTGTGACGGGGATTCGAACACGCAACCCTCTGTGTAATCTACTTTTGTGATGTCTCGCGTTCCTAAAATGCTAACGTATTTTCTTAACAGTAAGTCAATGGTAAGTTTACAGAATCACAATCTTAAAATCCGGAGTGCGATTCCTCATACTGAACAGAGTACAAATAATTCGTTGTGTAACTTTGCATGAATAAAACTACAACAGATAACGTGTTTTTTTATTTTGGTATTAATGATCACGAACCACTTTAAGTTAAGAAGTTAGTGAAAAAAATTAATTGGTATTAATTTGAACTCTAACCATAGTCACCTATATCTATTTCATTTGCACATGAGAAAATTCTACCTTTATCTTTCAATTTTAGGCCTGAAAATCTTATGATCGCGGGTTCGAATCACTGTCATATCAAACATGCTTGGTCTTTCAGCTGTGCGGGCGTCATAATAGTACTGTCAATTGCGCTATTCGTTGGTAAAAGAGTAGTCCAAGAATTGGCCGTGGGTGGGTCTTACACTTCTAAATTACGGACGGATAGCGCAGATTGCCTTCGCTCTTGGGCTAAATTCAAAACAAACATACAAATTGATATTAATTTTCTCATTCCTTAATTAAACGTGTTAAAAGTTAAAAAAAATACATTACTTGAAAATAGAGCTAGTCCTTTGTGTATCTGTCGTTTCACTTAAATTGTTTGTTTTATATCATTGCTAAATATAGCTTCCGTGTAGCTTTGCGCAAAATTGAAAAAACAAACTTTCAATTTTGAATTCATCTTTTCATATGCTTGTTCAATTTTAATCTTTATAACTGTTCTTTATTTTACTCATTTTGTAATGAGTTCCAGTTTCTTTTTTATATTTTAAATTGCCTTAAATGATCATGTTTTTCTTTTATAAAATAATTTCTTTAGTTTTTTCTCTATTTACATTAATGGCTATATTTTCTATGTTTCATCGTCTTTTCACAAATCATTACTTTACTTCGGTTCCCTTTGATGAAATGAGATCTAATTTTTAAATTTTTTATTATAGAATTTTAGTTTGTTTTCTTCATCACTAGATGCTACTAGCTGTCAGAACTTTATCTAATGTCAGAATTTTTTTTTTACCCTTTTAATCATAAAGTTATGTTTGAGGCCTTAAATATTTTTCATGTTGGTAATTAAAGTTCTTTTTTTAATAAAAAGCTTTAGAAACCTATGGTAATTGTTCAGATTTTAAAATTTATGTTTTAAAATATTTTATTGGATAATTCATAACTTCTTATATTTTAGTGTTATTTTCTTGTATGTTTAAAATACTGAAATTTTGTCTAGGGTGCTGCCATTTAGTGTCGGATTTGAAAACTATAATTTATCCATGGATAAAGCAGTGAAGTTATCATGGCGAGCAACGATGACGAACCGATGCATTTATACGAAGTTTTCCAAAAATGTTTCAATAAGATAGCGAATAAACAAGGTAATTCATTCAAAACTTGGTTAATATGTTATGTTTTAAAAATATATGCCTATACATCATTAGACAAACTACGGATACTGAAACTGAATAATAACACTTTGAAAGGTTATCACAATATGAATTATGTTTTATAATATATAACATTAATGTTTATTATTTAATATAAACGAAAGAAAGCCACCATCCCTGCATCAGATACAAAAGCACTTACAATGTAACTCAACGGAAACTGCTTGTAGTTTAAAGTGATTTGAGACTGCAGCTTTAATTTCGATGTTAGTTCTTATTAGTGTTTAAATTTGATATTCAACTTGTATATAAAAATGATAATACTATATTATTCATACTAGATAGCGAGGTACTGATTTTGATAAAAACGACCTTTCGCCCGAGATAAATTTAAAATATATTTGTATTTAAACCATTGTTTCACCTTTGGGGCTTCTAAAGAATAATAATTAATATTATCAGTATTTTATAAATTTGGTCATGCATTTTTTCTTTATAATAACAGTTTTGTTTAATAACTGGTGTAAGTTTACTCATAATAGTAAGTTTAATACTCATTAGAGTCATGTTTTTTTATTCTTTTTAAAATTTGCTTTACACCATTAGTTTTGCATAACATAATACATTAATAGTAATGTACAATTTTAATGAAGGCCATGTTTTGACATGTTTACATTAGTTAAAATATGTGGCACAATGTCTGAGGGATAGAAAGTTTAAACAAGTAGTAGCAAATTCAATTATGCATAGCCCTAAGAAAATATTTTTGTAATTGTGCTGGTGGTAAGATAATTTTTATTTTTTTAACTGTGTAATTGTTGAGCATTGATTTTCAACAGGAATATAACAATAGCCTCTTTCATTTAAAACCTCATTTATTATTGTTTAATAAGTTCATGTACTATGTGAATTGGATGTAAAATATGTGAAAAGGTTTCTTGGAACATATTTCATATAAGAATGCAATTAGTTTTAATATCAGTAATTATTCATTACTGTATTAATATTACGTGTGTGTGGGTGTAAGAGCAACAGTATCAACAGGCATGTAATCTGTAACTGATAGTATAAGTATTACAGCATAAATATTAACAATTCAGTCACAGTAAGCTATAATTAGGTTTATGTAATATATATCTATGTTTATGTGGTATATAGAATTCTTAACTATGATAGTAGATGTACATTATAATACATTTGAAACTTAATGATTAAATTTTAGTAGTGAGATACTCGACACTTGCTGATTTGTTGATGTTTCCTTAAATACTTTCAAAGAGTTTTGTACAATTAAAGAGTGTGTGGTCTTGTTATAGCTTATATAAGTTTAGTATCTGTTACATTTTTTTCTTTTCAACTTCAAGGAAGGCTTTTCAGTATTAAGACTGAACAGACTAATTTTGAGACAAGTATGTTAGTGGCTACTATAAGGGTTACAAAAAAGTTTAAATGCTTAGAATTTGTTTTAAGGGGTTAATTTTTGTAAATTGCATTATGTGTAATGACAAAGAGATACTAAGATACTGAACCAAACAGAAAAAATTGTTACAAACTTGAAATGTTTTTGACTGATTTAGTCAAAATTGCAGCAAAAGATTGTATTCCTTAAATATTGAATTGTAATTGAAAGGATGTTTTAAGGGATGGATAGAGAGTTCATTTTATAAAAATGGTAAATATAAAGTCTTCAGAAGATGAACTTTCTTCTGTGTTTCATAACATAAAGCAGAAGGTCAGAGCTTAGAGAAGCTATAGTAGTATCTTTGGTCAGATATGGAACTTGACATAAGTTTTTTATATTCGTATAAAATGTGAAAACAAAAGTAGTTGAAACTTTTGATAAATTTTAACATTAATATTTCTAACATTTCAATAGAAGAGTAGAATGAGATCCAAGAGCTAATTACACTTCCTGGAAAAGAAGTTGAGTCTCTCCACTTGACCATTATTTTATAGAGTGAATATTTTTAAAATTCTGTTGTTGCTCTGTGGGAAAGTGAAAAGCCTTAAATATAACAGACTTCTGGTTTAACAATATTATCCAATAAATAAAAATATGAGTAATGAGGTAGTAGGATACTTTTAAAAACTACTGTAAACTGATGGTTCTATTAAAGTTCATTTAAATGCGTGTAAGATAAATACAGGTATATACATGTAGAAGAAAACATGTACAAATAGTTTGACTTTGTAATATTAGTAGTTGATTGGATTCTGAGAGAGAGATTTCAATGGGCTGATTGACCTTCTTAAAGGCAGCATTTCATAAATAATTCCTAACATGGTTTTATAGAAGGGATTTTCTTCATTACAAGTTTTTTTTTTAAACAAAGTACTGATATTTTTTTTTTATTGAGTACATTACAGATGATGTTATTGTATCTTGACACTCAGGCTGATAAGATTTCACATAAAAGTGAACTGGCCATCATAGTTTAAGAAGGTTGAAATGCTATGAAAGTTACAGTAAAAGTTTAGTAAATTTTGCTTGTAAAGAAAGATTCAAAGACTTTCATAGTGTTTTAACTAGGATATATTAAAATTAGAAGTGATTTGATTTAAAGTTTTGAAATTGTTAGAACTTGTAAATAAACTGTGTATAGAATGTATCTTTGAGTGATAAGATTGATATAAAGATTTCAATATTAAAATTGATAAATAACAGCTTTAGTTGGTAGTTTGGACCTTATTAAAACAACCTTAGAAGCCTGGGTTATACTAACTGCCATGGAAGTCCAAATTTTGTAAAACAAATAGCATATAGAGTCTGGAATTCATTAAAAACAGCCTAAGAAGTTCAGGTCTTGTTAGTAACAATCTTGGAATTTCAGATCTTGTTAACAATAAATTTAGAATTTCATATTTTGTTAACAACAGCCTCGCAGGTCTGGATCTCATCAGAAACATCCTTTGAAGTCTTGATCATATAAAAAATTACTTTGTTATAGGTACAATTATTTTAAATTTTTTTAAGCATTTATGTCTTTTTATAAGTTTATTCAAAACTTAGTGGATAGGTGTACTTATGTGAAAAGTTACTTTTAGCTTGGAAAGTCACTGTGCACTTATATATTTATTAACAGACATGCCTTTTCAAATACCCTGTAATTTTAATAAAGGACTGACCTTTATTGCTGAGTGGAATTTTGTCATAAGATTTTGTTTCACAGCTTAAATATCTTAAGCATTTTTAGTGACTGTTATGATAGCACAATCACAAAATCATCAGTGTATATGTATTGAATGAATAAATTTAACAGATGTTAATGAGAATAAAAGATGTAAAACCATAAAAGCTTCTAAGTTGTCATTCCTATTTAAATGTGTAAAGTGTTTGAATGGTAAGAATTATGTATGTCTAATTTACTTCTTTTTTATTGTTGTTTATGATCCACAGACAAACTTCACAATATTTTGCCACTAATAATAGAAATATTGATTGGTACAAGACTTACATGAGTTGAACTGACTCACATACCTTTTGAAAAATCAAAAATGACAGCTTATTGAAACAAGAATCATAATCTTACATTATACATGAACTTAAATTTACCAGCATTATCTGAAATGCAGTACATGTTCTATTAATGTGTGAGTGTCTATATAAACCTTAAAGGGTCTGTATTATTGCTATTTAATCTTTTGTTTCTACAATATTGTAAAAATGTACTCTTGGTGAAATGTATAATTCTCTTTTAAATACTATTAAGCTGATCTGATAATTGTGATTTTACTTGTAATTCCAAATATCCTTTGTTCCAGATTCCTTTTAGTATAAAAGATGTTTATACATGTGTTCAGATCTTTTCTGAAAAGCAGTGTTGTATAAGTTTTAAAATATTAATGTTAAGATCTGTGATTGGTTAGAAATTAAGTGTAGAATAAAAATTAATTTGTCATATCACTTTAAATCCTTATATATGTTAAATAATTAAACTGTATTTAAGAGAATTGGCTGTCTCGGTACAGTGTAAGAAATAGATCATCATGTATTGTTCTCTGCATTGTAATGATATCTGGATGTTATTAGAATGTTCTAGCAGCTGCAAATTAAATAACTAGAGACACAGTTTATATTTCTTGTGTAGCTCTGTTATTAGTAAACACTTTTCATAAAAGATTCGCAAAGAGTTTATGTTTCCTTCAAATTGGTATCTACTAGATTTTGCTGCACACCTATTAACATATTTGAATCATGAAGACATTAAGAAAAATAACATTTTGATTTATTACATTAAATACAGGTCCACTTTTATATGAATATTATATCTTATTACAGAGATGCATATATGGATACACTGAATATGTTGTGTAGATGTATTTTTAGGTTTTTAAGATTTAGTAAGATACCTGTTAATGTATAACATTGCATTTCAAGGTGTTACTAATGAAAGTACATGCATAAATATTCATAATTCTTGGACTAGATGTATGCATGATGGGATACAGAAAGACACTTTAATGAACTGTCTAATAGAAGACACCTTTCTATCAGTCTTTGATGTCATAAAAATCTGTATTTTTTTTCTCAATTTATATCTTTAAATGCCACACAGCAAGAAGAACATTCAGAAATGCAAAGCTATGATCAAGTGTGATTGTCTGAATTTTGTTTGCTCATTTGTAATTTACTGTGGTCTGATTAAATGACAACCCACCAGCTTTGGTTCCCAGTTTATCTAATTATCTGAACACTAACCAGATTTGGACTTTAGCTAATTTACTTATGTGAACATCTACCAACTTTGGTCCCTATAATCTAATTATGTGAAGACCAACCAGCTTTGGTTTATAGTTAATCTAGTTATTGGAACACCTACAACCTTTGATCCCTAGCTAATTTAGTTATTTTAACATTCACCAGCTTTGGATTCCAGCTAATCTAGTTATGTGAACATCAACCATGTTTGGGCCTTAACCCTTAAACAGTGGCCATCATCAATTGATTCTGCTACCTACATTCCCACTGTTCAAGGGTTAACTAACCTAATTATGTTGAATCTCCCAAGCTTTAGCCTCTAGCTAATCTAGTTATGCCAATACTTATCATCTTTGGACCATAGCTATCCAATTTATGTAAATATTCACCAGCTTTGGGTATTGTCTAGTTATGTGGACACCTACCAGATTTGGGCCTTAGCTAATCTAGTTATGTGAAGACTCATTAGGCTTAGGTCTTAACTAATCTAGAGGTTCATTTATACATACATATATTAAACAAAACATAAAATGTGAAATATGATTAGAAAAAGATATCTTGCTCTGACTCATAACTGATTAACTGATCAATGGAAACTACTTATTGGTTCAGCTTAAGACTATCAACTTGTATAAATATGTGCTATCTGTACTGCAATATATTTGTCAGGGTTTAGACATATTGCCAGTCAAGTACCATAAAGTAGATATTTGTTTGAAGTGGGTGGGTAAGTTTAATAATAAATTATTATTTAGATCAACCACAACTATTGGTTTTTATTTTATAGTTGAAGATGTAGTAGTTTTATTAATGATATGAAAGCAGTTGGTGTACATTCAGTTTCAAAACTACACCCTTGTGCAAATTAATTGAAACAAATAGTCATTTCACAATATTTTCAGGATGGTAGCCAGTGTAGGCTTGCTGGACCTGCCGATTTCCTTAAATAGTCATTTTTTCATACAGACAGCATCATTAGCTGTGTTTTGCAGTACAGTCAATCTGTTTTTGGGATATATGATGAAATTTTGAGGAATATTATGTCATTCAAAATTGCATTAGAAGGGTAAGGAGACCAGTCAAAAAACAACTTACCAACTCAATAAAGAAAAAAACAGTCTCAATGGGGTCTGAAATATAAGAACTGGACACAAGAACAATGGAAGAAGGTTTTATTCAGTGATGAGACTCATTTCTTCGTACAGAGGCAAAGAAGTCTGCATGTTTGCAGATCTCCAGGTGAGAAACTTCGAGAATCTCACATCAATCAGTTCGTAAAACATCCCTTGAAGAAGATGTTTTGGGGCTTTTTTAGCTACTATGGCATCAGAGGCTTACGTATCGTAGAAGATATGATGTGAGGACCACAGTACATCAAAGTTTTACAGAGAAGAGTCGTTTCAGAATTGAAAAAGAGATTTCCAGATGGATCTGACATTTTCAGCAAAATCGAAACTTGTGAAGAATTTTATGATTACAAGGTGAATAAAGGTACTGGACTGGTTTGGAAACTTTACGGACTTAAATCCTACTGAAAATCTTTGGGCAATTTGTAAAGAAAGACTTCAGGGAAAAGACTGTGCTATAAAAGATAAACTAATTGAGGCCATAATTGAGGTGTGGTACTGTGATACAAAAATTAGTAAAGATTGCAGTCAACTCGTGGACTAGATGCCAAAGCAGATTAATGATCTTCTGAAAAATAAAGGTGGTCATATCATGTATTAATTTGTGAGTAATTTTTGGATTCTCAGAAATAAAATGCAAAAAATTGAAAAAAATCATAATTTTCCATCTTGTTTCAATTAATTTGTGCAAGGGTGTACATCTAACTGTTATAGGAATAAAATAACCTCAAAAGAAAGGTGCAAAGTGAAAGATAACATACAAGTTCCCATAGAAATCTGCCTTGTTATATTAAATGCAAAAGCTGGCAACATAAAGACATAGTTGCACTTAACTAATTAAAACATTAATTGTATAGTGGAGACATTGTAAAATATTTTGAGGATCATTAGAAACTTGATATTGTTCATCAAGAAAAACATTAACCTGAAGAATATTAGATTGCAGTCAACTATAGGTAGATCATTGAAGTGGAATAAGGTTTGGCATGAACAGGCACTTAATAAAATAGATGGTTTCTAGGAGACTTACAAGGCAATTCTTCCATTTACATGGGAGTATCATGTATGCAACTGTATGGAAGCACAGGATACAACATATTGAGGACTTGACTCCTTCAGCAAAATTAACCTAGTGATAAGTACAGAATTATGATAAATACCCACCTGTTGGATAAAAAGAGATGGTGGGCATATCATGTTAAAATTTGTTGTTCCCATTCTGGAATAATCCATATTAGGTATATGGAAAAGCCAAGCCAAGCTCTAGAACACTAATTCCCATCAGACTGGAGGGGATAGTGCAAAGACAATGGGTGCATGGTAGATAAACCACTTTCCATTTAGATGCAGGAAACTGCTAAAACTCAACACATGAGAAAATACCACTTTAATTACACAGTAAATATCTAAGCCTTGGAAAAATATTTGTGATACAATTAAATTTGCAGATACAACAATTTTTCAGTATGAACAGAAACTTTATAGAGCCACTTTGACATGAAATGTGAGCTGTATGTGTGAAATGTGATGAACAGGCAGAGTTGCAAGTTATAAAAACACTTGTGGAATCATATGGGCACATATGTGAAGCATTATGAATACAGAAAACAGATAGGTAACATGAAAACCAAATATAATTGAAGTACAATGCAACCACATTGTGTCTGTACTATTCCAAGGTCACAATTTGCTACAATTTGAAGGCAGCTCACCATTAATATGTGAATGAGTTGCATGTATAAATTCCTACATACATGCCTCATCAGTGTTGGATTCAGGAGATTTATGTGGGATTCCTCCAGTGCATATAAATCCTCCTTAAGCTTCTCATCTCTTCCCTATAGTGAAATTATCTGTATTCAGCATTGTACCTCATGAAGCCAGTGACTCTCTAGAACTGGGCAGTTATTGGAATTTGTTAATTGTGAGACTTATTTATCAGTTACATTTACATAATAATTTATGAATCTAATCAATTAACAATGAAGTTACTTGAAAGTAAACTTTCTATTTTAGCTTGATTTTATTTTTGAGACATTTTTAAACTACTTGTTGTGTAATAAAATCCTTAAATACAACAACTTAGGATTAATTTAATTTACCTTAGTTCATTCATAAGTATGAAGAACTAAACAAATTTAATTATTAACATTGTATGTATAAAAAAGAGCAAACGTTTTTGATGTGGACTAAATTTAAGAAAAACAAAGTTATCTGTTTATATTATTATTTTACAGGTTGCTAAAAACTGTAGAAGCACACATATATGCTTAGAAATTAAAAATGTTAAGAGTTATACTGTAGGAAATATTTTAGAAGCATGTGATCACAGTCAGACTTTTTCTTTCATAATTTTTCTTACCTAGCCAGAGATAATAGTAATCAAACAGCAATTATGTTTGGGTAAATAGCTTACAATTTAAAGATTTTAAATATTATTTGACTAGTATTATTTCAAATCAAATAATTTTTAACAAACAAAGTTAAATGAGCAAGCTATTAAGCAGTCATATGTTTTTGAGCAAGCAGAGAATGATGGGCTGTAACATATTTTTATTAAAGCAGTTTTAACATAAATAGCACTGGCTGTGTTGGTAGCTTGTAATAATTAAGCAATCATTAAGTTAAACTACACTATTATTTGATTCAAAGAAGTTAAGCAGAACAAATGGGCATCATTGTGACTAGTTGTGTAACTACAGGCCACTATGCTACTGTCACATTTGTGAGTTGTTTGCATACAGTCTCCAATGAAAGCAGTACCAGCTGTTGTGTCATATGTGATTTAAACTGGTATGTGTCTGAAGTTGAACAACTTTTTCAGTGCTATGGTAAAGCTACTAAGGGTACCTATGGTGTTATAATAGGTCAGTCGTATTCATTGATAAAGAGTAGCTTAAGAGTTAGCAATAGGGTCTGTCAGCTAATTGTCCTCCCTGTTGTTAACAGCTTAAAATGAAGGATAGTGGCAGATAGTATCAGTAGCTTTAGCCTAACCTAAAATAATGGAACAAATATAAACTTCTTGTGGCTGAAATGATGAGTATTGTAGGTGACAAGTGGAATCAAACCCTTGACTCTCAGTCACAAGTAAATCATCGTATTCACCAAGCCATATTGGCTTGAAACTGGACAAACTGTAATGAATTAATGAGAAGTCAGAATGACAATGTTTTGATTACTTGAATAGTTAAAATAATTGAAAATATTAATAATTGTAAGTTGGAAGCATTAATTTAGATTAGTTGAGTGCTTTTATGATTTAAACCAATTACTCTTAATTTTGGTTAATCAGTAATTTTTATGTGACACTGATCATTGTAATTGATGCTCACAAATTGTTAATTAATTGAGATAATAATTTAACTCTAGTGATAACAGTATTGCTGATTTTGTTTTTAACTTGTTGTGTAGTTAAACGTTTTTGACAATGATTACCTACAACTTGCTGTACATATTGGAAAGCAACACTTTTATCATGAGATGTTTGGGACTTTTAACACCTATTGCATACATTTTTGGAAGACTTGTGTAGTCTTTAGCTACACTCCTGTCATACTAAAGCCAAAACGTCTTGTGTGGATCTAGGATGTTACAGTTTCATTTGACATACCTGTCAGTAAATGCTATTGCAAATGCAATATTAATACATACATAATGGGGTGCTGCACATATGTAGCAACAATTTTGTAGTATCTGTGAATTGTTCACAATCAATCATATTTTATTATCATGGTAATATTTTTGATAATTCACTTAATTCCTTTCATTTAATGTTGAATGTGCTCTTTGTATGACTAAAGGTGTCGTGTATTTGTACATGTGATGCTACCATGGAAATAAGTGGATAGTATTGTTAAACTCCCACAAACATTTGTTCTATTAAGTTTCTATCCATACTAAGCCCCATTTCCTTAGAGTGATATGCTGTGGGTATAAACAACTGATATTTTATAGTGCTTTTCCAATGTTAATTTGACATAACTATAAATTTTATGCAGGTTTCTCTGCACTCATCCATCCATAACATTTATTATAGAATGAGTAGATTTAAATGGCAGCTTCAGATGGATGAGACTGCTGATTGATCATTTACCTCAGGTGTATTTTTAGTTTCCTTCTTGATTGATTTGTTTTAAATAGAAAGTAATTATAGGAATGTTTGAGCTGTTTTCAAATTAGTAACATTTTAATTTATATAATATAGGTTTATAGGTTCTAATGAACCTTATGATTTGACTTTGATTTCATAAGTGTATTTTATTCAAATAAAAAGAAGATGGGTTTTATATCTTTTTTTAATTTTGCAGGAGGCAAATGTTAGAAGAATAAATTTGAAACAAAGAGTGTATGCATTACGATATAAATATACGTTAAATAAAAACAAGTTATATTGTTTGTTTCATTGTGCAATTTATTTTTCAAATTTAAAACTTTCTCTCATTTGTATATTTTGATTAAATAATTACAACAATAAATGAATTAATGCTTCTGTTTTTATCAATAAAGCAGAATTAGTTTTATACTTACAGAATTAAGATTTAAATTAGGCAACAGTAAATGTTTATATGATTTACTAGTAGTTAATCTGTCTAGTTTATGTTAAAGAATTTTTGAACGAGCCATAATGAAACGAGCTTCCATCATATTTTTATGAAAATAACCAGCATTCAGATTAAAAACAAACTTTAATCCATAAGTTGTGTGATTAAATTTTACAGACAAGAGGGAAATGACTTTTGGTCTGCCTTATCTCCCTCAGCAAGAAGATGGTTTAGAGCAGGTGAGTATTAAAGAGTTAATCTGTATGTTGTCTTACATTTTTCAGCAAGATGGCTTAAAAGAGTTAATGGTATTAGTTAAGTTGGATATTGCATTACATTCTTGGGATATAAGAAGATCTTTCAGCAAGATGGCTTAAAAGAGTTAATGGTATTAGTTAAGTTGGATATTGCATTACATTCTTGGGATATAAGATGTTTAGAGCACTTTATTAATAGTGGCTAACCTTTGTAAGATTTGACATCCCTTAACCAGGTGACTTGTATCAGGTGAGTGGTAGTGCTAACTTTAGCAGTAGCTTACAGTTTTCAACAAAATGACATTAAACAGATGAGTGATAGTAGTTTAGTTAATTAATATTCCATTAAATCCTTCAACAAAAAGATGGCTTAGAGAAAATGAATGGTAATGGACAAACTCATTCTGTCAGTGTTCTGTAAGGTGGTTTAATATGTCCTGTGTAAGATGGCTTAAAATGAGTGAGTGATTAATTTTGATACAACTTTACACTCCTCAATATGGTGGCTTAAGACAAATGAGCAGTAGTAATAACTTGACAATCAGAACCTTATAGCTCTAAACAAAAAATGGTGTGGAAAAAGCAAATATTAGTGTTTTATTTTAATATTTCTTAATTTACATCAACCAGACAGTTTAAAATAGATGAGTTGTAGTGATTAAGCTTCATCTTTCAGCAAAAATATGATTTAAAATCGGTGGTGGTAGGGGTTTGTCTGGACATTACTTTTAATTTGTTTTACTATGTTATATCTCTTGGCAAGATGATAACTTTGAATAGGTGAGTAATATATATCATATTAATACCTTACATCTTTTAGCAAGATGGCTTATAGTGGATGAGTGGTAGTGGCTAACTTTGATGGCACTTTAGAGTCCTGAATAGCAAGGATTAGAACAGAAGTGTAGTGATAGTTAACTTTCATTGTTGAATTGAGTATGAGGTTCTAATCAATTGGTTTTGCTGATAGCTGTTGCTAACCCTAATGTTTATCCACCTGCTGCCTCACAAGAAGAAGAGAGTTCCTTTACTGATTTTTACAAATGGCCTTCTGACTGAATACTGTCCTATTTGTGCAGTATATTTCACTTTTCCTACCTATATCATATAGCACTTGTTTTTCCCAGCAGTCTCATTCCATCTGAATGCGATTATTGCTTTTATTGTGCCTTTTATTGTTTTCCTATCAGTAGAAATATACCAGGTTTTATACAGGGACTTCTGTTGTGAGTTTGATAGTCTTCCTCATTTATCTTTACCCTGCATGACTTATCATATAAATCTGGGTGATGGTGTCACCATACATTCATTTTTCTTCCTGTCTTCCATCTGAAGGCCAACCACTATGAATTTTATATGGTACTGTCTGTGAGTCATTTGCAAATATTTTTTTCAGTAGCACTGTTTATTAGAGGTTCATTACTTTCAGCAGCTTGCTTTGTGGCTTCCAGCCTTGTCCTTGTGCTGCATATGTGAAGTGTGAATATTCCTTCACATGAAATATTATTGTTCTACAAGATGATAAATGTCCAACCAATTTTCTCACTCTTTGTGATGTAGGAACATTTTTTGGCAATTATGACAGATGATTGACCACCATATGTTTCAACTCTTAGTTACATTTTCTCTCTAGGTTGATCTCCAATAGTTTTAGTACCATTAGATATTTATTTCACATGATGTGTGTTAGATCTGGTAGTCACTAATTATCCCAGAAGTGGCTGTGTAGTGCTTGTCTACCCATGGTAATTTTTTAAGACACCTTTTAAAGCAGCCATTTGCTAAGTAGGTGTATTTAAGGTTGATAAGGAAATGGAGTGTCCCAATTGAAAAAGGCAGTAGCTAAGTGATGGAATGCATGGTGTTTTCTGTGTAGGTACTGATGGTGCTTGTGATGTGGCTGAGACTTGTGAGGCTAAAATACATCACATGACCAGACTGAAACAGATGTTTTATATCTTTTAAGTCTTGTGTATATTTGGTATGCCATAAACAGGTGATGATTTTCAGCTTTGTTTCCTGTTGCAGCTTTCAGTACATTAATGTCTTTGTTAGCTCTTCTGGTTGTGGTGTTAATGGGGCTAGCCAATACTGTTGCAGTGACTTTGGTCATTGAAAGTTGTATTCTTGCAGGATTATTTTTCAATGTGCAAGTATACCTCCCAGAGTTTTAAAAGTCGTCAGCTATTTCAGCAATGCATAAATCACTGCAATGGTGAACTTCCAACCATACAAGAAGTGATGAAATATCTGTCATGTTGTCTTTATTGTATCATATCAACATTCAGGAATAGTTAGCATTCATCTTGAATATGTAATGAAATTCTATACTATCCTGCACTTGTAACAAAACCATTTGAGTTTTACTATCACAAACTTCAATAGTACTCACAAAGGCCAATGTGAGTACTGGGTTCAAGGACTGCAAGATATGTTCACATTTATACACTCACACAAACCATGTATCAGCCTTGATCAGTGAAGATAATGAATGGTATGGATTTCTTTGATATGTTAGCAACAAACTGTTGAAAATATGAGAAAAACCATGAAAGTTATGGATATTTGCTGAATAAGCTGATACTCTATTTTTCACTAGGTAGCTGACAAACTTCATTTCTCTGAATGTGTTAATACACATTTATTTAAGTTTCAAGTCTTTATCTCTAATGTGCTGCAATATCATTCACATGTTCTCAGCTGTCACCTGAAATATGCAACCAAATCATCTGCATGTGACACATTTTGCTCATATCTGTCTTTGAAATGAGATCTTCATTATCCATTAAGATGGGAATGTATACAGTTTTTCCTAAATTCTAATAGCAGTGTAAGAGGTACTTTCATTATTCAGTTTGTTTTGCCAATAGCTTCCAACTATTTAATTAAGTGAGAGAACCAGCATGCTGCACTTTTGATCAGTTCACTCTTTTTTATCATTGTGGAGACTATCCATTTTTAGATCAACAGTTGTTAGATTCCTTGTTACTATTTGGAGGATGGCTCCCAAATCAAATGTTGGTCTTATCCTTACCACTAATTTATGACATCTTTTCCATAAGTCTCCTACCTGAAACTTTCCATAGAAACCATGAGGGGTTCTCTGTAGATATCTATATCCTTCTCTCCTCCATTTTGGCCTGCATTTCATCTTCAGCTCTTGCATTACATATGCACATAGTTTCTTTGCTGTTGGGACCTTGAAGGTTAGATGCTGTTTTGGCTGAGATCAATTTACCATCAATATATCTAAGTGAAATATTTACATTTGGCATGTTTTCTGAGACATTATGTATTGGGTGACATTGATTTACTAACAATCTGCCCTTACAATTTTTGTAGCTCATTTGTCTAGGTCAGAGCCTTGTGTGCTTTCAATTTCCATTTCCTGCCTTTCTGCCTCTTTTTTCTTGTCGCTTTTCTCATTTCATTTGATTTTACAGCAGGCAATTGAACCAGTTCCCCATCATTCAGGGAATTTTTATTTCTGAATTTTCATTGTCCCTAAGAAAACTAGGTATTGGTGTTCAGTAATCAGTTTATTTTGCTTCAGTTGCTTCATTGAATCACTGAAATTTACCATGGAGTTTTTTTCTCTTCCTAAAACGGATATTTTCCCCAGTGTTGTAGATGACAAAATGGATGTCTCCAACTCTTGCCTTTACATCCCAAAGCACATTAGTCTCATGTTATCTTATGCACCTTATCTCCATGTCTGGAGGTTTAGGCTTCATAATAACCTAGATAACTAGCTCCTTCTGAGCAGGGATCAGTCACTCTTACTCCTCAACTCTTTTTCTTTGGTGGCTCAGGTGGGCTGGTTGATGAAATTGGAGATATCAACCCACCTAGTATCAGGTCCATTTGTTTTTTTGTTTTTTTTACCTATTATTCAGACACTCCTACAGTGGTAGCACACATCGATACCAAGGAGGTACCTGGTCCAGAGATCAGTGTTTCTGGATGTTGAGTCTATTTCACTGGGCCCATGTACATCACATTTGCTTTAGAGCATGTCAAGTGCTCGGTGCTTTAATTCTAGTCATAGGTCATCTTTCTTGTCCCGAGCAAATCTATCCATTGGAGTGGGCATTAGATCCACTCATTTACAGTGATTGCTATTGGTAGGGTTTTCCCCAAGTGGATACCTTTTCCATGGTTCTCAATACTAAGTTGCCACTCTTTTGGTCACCTGTACCACATGGTGGGTGAAACCTTCACTCAGGATTGGTCACACAAGTATTTCTGTATGCACCCTCTTTTCTGATTTTATCATTGGGTGATTTGTTTTATCCACTCCATTCCTTTTCAGATTTCCTTATTGCTCCATATTGGCTAGCTTAACCTTCATTTCTAGCATCACAATAATTGTTTCAATACCCATCTGTCCATTTTCCACTTCCTCTCATCTTTGTCAACCAGAGTTCTGTATTCTACATCCCAATCTACATGTCCTGCATCTCCATGCCAGGCTTTTGTCCATGAAAGTATACTAATGCAAGTGGAAAGCCTTCCACTGTTGGTCTGCTAACAGAGGTTTCCTGTTGACAAGCCTATTGTGGCTCATGTGATGGAAATTCTCACCTGGCTTTGACCACAGGTCTTTGGTCTTCTTGCTTTCTGAATATTGGGCAGCTCAGTCCCATACCTATAATTTTTCTTGATACTTTAGCATTTTACTTCCCCTGTTCTTATGGTGATTGTATATTTCTTCCAGACACATCACCCACCCAGGTGTCCTGCCCTTCTGGATTGGGACATTAATGGGATCCTGTGCTCTCATACTTTACCCTCAGTTGAACCACTGTCTTTGTGTTCCATGTTTCATCTGTCCCTTAAAACAAATTTTCTTCTTCTTTTAGCCAGATTTATGTGCCATTGATGTTTCACATACCCTTTATCACTTTGCCTGTCTTCTCCTTTATGTAGATATTTCCTTTCTCTCAAGACTTCTACAGCTTGGAAAGTTTTTTTTTTCTTCAGATTTTCTCCCTACAATATCCCATTTTATTCTTTACCAAATTTAGATAGGCTTCTATGTTTGGTTAGAGCCATTTATTGTTATATAGCCTGTACTGCTATATTTTCTCCCTACAATATCCCATTTTACTCTTTACCAAATTTAGATAGGCTTCTAATGTTGGTCAGAGCCATTTATTGTTATATAGCCTGTACTGCTATATTTTGGGGTACATGTTCGTGAGTTTTTTTATCTCATGGCAATCTTCCTCCCTTCATGGACTTTCACATTCTACCCTTACAAATTGGATCTGCCTTTTTTTTCAATTACCCTATTTTTCCTTACCTTTTACCCTCCTATGCTTTGTTCCAGGTCTCCCCCTATCAGATCTGACACTCACTTTTACCTTGCTTGTATTCATTGTTCAGTGGAGGAAGTTCTACTGTTTAGTATGGAATGTTCATCACCCACTATCTTAGTCATATTATGTTTTCCTCTTCTTCAGGGGTTTTGTCTACCATTCGTGGCTATTCTTCAGACTTCAATGCAACCTTAATTGGTAATGTTTTGTTTATACTTTCTTTCAGGAACCTTTGTACCTCTTTTTGGATGTAGTTGACTGACCAAGTATGGTCCACCATGCTGTAGCTACTCAACACTTAAAGGTGCATCCTTTTTTACCTACTTTTCTCTTGTGGGATTGAGCTACCTTTGCTTTCTTTGAGTAAGATCACTTTGCTGCCACATTCTCTCCAACATAGATATGCTCCTTTTAGTTTTCACCCTTGTGGCTTACACATTTCACATACAGGTAAAGAGTATAACTGGCTCAGAAGTAGAGAAGTTCCTCTCTTCTGATTTTAAGATGTCAATTTCAGGGGTATCTTTCAAACACTTTTAGGAATGCTTTTTGTTTTTTCACACTAGTTCCTCCTCTTTCTCAATGTAGGATTCCAGTTAATCATGTGAGACAATGTAAAAACTATATTGGAAGTTATAATTTTCCTATGTTTTCTCTGGCAGTGATACAATTTGTCACAGTGTTTACATTATGCATTTCACCACTCTTATTGGTTATTTGTGATTAAAATAATGCCTAACAATGATTATGTTAATCAGTGAGTGCTTTATGTAAAAATGAGCTTGGTAACTGTAGGACTGTTCAGACTTAACATCACCATAATGATGTGTATAGATGACTCAGCATTTTAGAAAGTAATAAGTAGAATTTGAACCTGATTCAGTTCTGAGGATGAATAAAAAACATGATGGCTTTTGTAATGGTTGACAGAAACTTGGTCCAACCAAAGGCTTATCTTAGTCCTTGTTGCATTTTCAAATTATTTCACTGCCTCAATTACAGCTTCTTCCTTTCCACCATAAGCTTTATTTTTGTAATGATTGTTTATAAACTTTATAGAACCAGCAAAATGAATGATAAAGAAACATGTTGAGAATAACCTTTGTAATAATTAATTGTATGCCATTACATCGAAATATTTCTTACTTAGTTTGTGATATTCAGGTAGGTCTTTGGTCAATGGTAGGCATTAATTGTCTACAGTAGACAGCAGATTGAGGTATGTTAAACAGAAAATAAAAACAATGCTGACAATGCATAAAAACAAAATTTTTATTCCTATTAACCACACTGTGAACCATTTATAAATCTAACTAGATTCTATTTTTATTGGTTGGAAACTGTGGCTACTAGAACAAGGAAAAACATGTTTACATGAAACATAGTGAATGGTAGAATCACTGTGCTTAAAAAGCTAAGTCAGACAAAAGTCCTAGTGAGGTTTTCCACAATTAAGATTACCTACAGGAACTGTAGTGTATAATCTCACTCCAGAAGAGTGACTCATAACAAGGTCAAGGAAGTGTAAGCTTCATGTAACAATTACTATGTTTTGTCACCTTCATGTAAGTTATTGGATTTCAAACCTTTCTACATCATGTTGCATGAATGCTTATTAACCATATGAAAACACTTGAATGAATAGTAGAACACTTTAAATGAATGTAGACCTAAATAAATATGATTTTTTTTTCCTAGTTATAGAAGGGTGATATTAGTAGCTCTGCCATCTGAAATATGTTTATTATTTTACATTACAAGTGTCAAAAAGCTTATAATAGGTGAATGGTATTATTTAACTTAATATTATCTGTACTCTTTCATCAAAGTGTTTTAGTTCAAATGAATTTTAGTGGTTAACTTTATATAACATTTATTGTTGTGTAACTTGACAAACATATACAATTCTGGATATAAAATTTGTGGGGAGTAATACAGGACAGTATTTCACAACCATACATTAAAAAGTGCATGATGGCATAAAAACAAGATTCTAATATGATACATTGCCTGATCCAATATACAGCTTTCTTGATTTACTACAACTCTCTGTATGCACAATTTTAACTTCCTACTAGCCTTGAAACTCCCACTTAAAATCACGCATTTCCACGTAATATTACTGTACAGTTGTATGCAACAACCTTCAACCAATAGCTGGTTCTCTCTATATGCATTGTTTAATCATCACTTCTCAATTTTGCACCTGTAGGTTAAAGCATGTTTTTTTTGCTCATACAATTTCATCAGATTAGTTTTTTTTTTTACATAAGCATTGTGGTTTGCTTGCTTTGAAGTTTGCTATTCATGTTACTACTGCTTTTGCAGTTTGAGAATCTTTTTTTTTTCCTCAGATTATGAACTCTTAAATTAATGTTATATCTACTTTCTCTGGTGTTGCTCAATAAGATGTTATTATGTCTGGATAAACAACTATAACATTGGGCTCCTCTTTGTCTGTTGAAAGGTGTCAGCCATTGTGCATCAGAGTTGAAGTCTTTTGTGCAGTCTTCCCTTCTTTTGATCATAAGGTGGATATTCCTCTATCAATAGAACTTATCCATGAGGATAAAGATTTTTACAGCCTTTTTCCACCTCCTGTTCTGTATCTCTCAATCTTCACTTCTTTCTTTGATATGATTTCTCGGATTTGTGATAGACTTTCTCTTTATCCTGTTTATTATGATTGTTCACCTTCAGGCTTGCAGTTCAAACCCACTAATTTTCCTTTGTCTCTCTGAAGCTCATTTCTCCTGTTTTTGTCTTACCTTTTCTATATTTTTACACTGTCTTTCCTCTATTTGCTTTCTTTCCAAAGCTTTCCACTGTTATTCTGAGGGGGATTTAGCAGATTCTCATTTGTTTATTTTTTCTACTTTGGCAAATTTGTTTTCTTCAGCTTTATTCTCCCATAGTTGGTTGCTCTGTTGCTGGGAATTATTATGAAGGGATGCCCTTGGTACACAGGCATACTTGCCTCCATGTTATCTCAGAGATCTATATCAAGCTCCTTTCATATATCAAAATGGTTTTCTTTGGAATGTACCTCAATCTTTAGAGTTGCATGGTGAAGCTGCTCTCCATCATTCTTCTCTTATCTTTCTTGTCTCTTTCTCATTTACCTGTTGCTGTCTTGCATCCTAGTGCTTCTTCTCTTTTTCCTGTACTCCATTCCCATTCTTCTGTTTCAGTCAATTCTTCTGTCACTCATTGATTTCAATGTTTTCAGTACTTATGGTGACTATCCTGTATGCTAAGGAACAGTAGGAACCAGTTTGTTCCAGTTTATAGACTTATTGTTGGATACTGTAAGTTTTGACAAAGTGCCTTACTCTTCATTTTGACTTTCTTCCTCCATTATTTCCTGTTCCTATTCTCTTTTGACCACCCAAATATTCTGTTTCTTCTAAACATCTGTTCAAAGCAGTACTGGACCTATTGATCGAGGATACAACTGAATGGATTTTTCCTCCTTCTCCAGGATTTTATTCCTATGTGTTTGTAGTTCAAAATAAATAAGGGGATTGACATCCTGTCATATATTTTCTTGTCTCAATCCGTTTCTTGACCTCCCTCAATTTACCATGAAGACTTTTCTTGCCATTAGGTGGTCATTAGTTTCAAGTCTTTGGATGATCAAGGAGGACATCATGATGCTTATTTTTACATTCCCATTTCATCCAAATTATACCATTGGTTTATTCACTGAGATAAGGTTTTTCAGTTCTATGCTTTCACTTTTGTCCTGGCATCTGCTCCATGTGTTTTATTTGCAGGGTGGTTATAGCTTATGCTCACCATGTTCATGGATTGGAGTTGTAGTTAAAAAAATTATATGGATGACTGACTTCTTTCACTTCATACGAGCAAACTTCCTACAAAATCTAGTTTGTCCTTAGTTGGTTGGTGAAACTTGAGAAATCACATCTTGCACCTGCTCAGTATTTAATTCATTTAGGCATGTTTTTCAGTTCACATCTCAGCAGGATTCAGCCTTTTCCTCTTCATTTGTGGCACATGGAGCAAATAGCTTTCTCATATATATCCTATCCTTTGTTCCTTGTGTAGGAGGTTTTCTTTTTCTGTAAGGTTCTTTGGCTTTTATGGAATCCCATATTCCCTTGGGTTGTGTTTATATGCAGCATCTATAATGGGCTTTGCATGGTCAGTGGAACCTCACTTGGAATCCCTTGTTCATGTTCCTCCTTCCTTGCTCATTGACCTCACTTCATGGCCTGACAAAACTCATACCACCAAGGATATTTCCTCTTCCTTCCTATCACCTGGATCTTCATCTTTTTACAGATGCTTTTTTGATGAGATGGGGTATGTATTTAAACTGTCTGGAGATTTTGGATAGATGGTTCCCAGATGAACTGGCACTTCATATCAATCTTTTAGCACTTTTATGGTTGAGTTTTGGATCATTTTCCTATGATGGTTTTGGTCATCTAGTTATATTCCATTTGAACAACTTTACAGTTATCTCCTATACCAATCACCAGAGGCACATTTAATACAAATGATCTGTGGTCTCTTGTAGGTGTACCCATATACTGCTCTATGATATAGGGTGTCTTACTCAATGGGTTCCCTTTAAGCGTTTTCTGAAGGGGGGCTCATCTGTGTAACTTTTGTACCAGTCCCTTTACCACTTCAGCATGAGATTCTAACTGTGTGAAAGGAAGTAAGATATTGTATTGGAAACTTACATTTTCCAACACTACAAATGTATTTTGATAGATACCTCCTCTAACACATCCTTTCCACTTCTAATGTCTCTTTTCTTGGATAATCTTAAAGTGATGATTGCATAGTCAGTGTAGAGGGAATTGGTTACACTTTGAGGGTGTATTTGCACCTCTATTAGAGGGTTTTTATGCCCATTTGCAGAAGACAGTGCAGCAGTATTATGTGGAAATGTGTGGTTTTATGCGGGTGTTTCAAGGCTACTTAATTGTTAGTGTGCTATACCCTACAAGCTAACCATTTAATTAGTAGTGTATCGTATACAACATGCTTGCCATTTAATTAGAAATATAGTGTACAGGACCAGCTGGTTATTTGATTAGTAGTGTGCCATGTACAAATAGTTGCTCTTTTAATTAGTATTTTGGTGAGTGAGTGAATGAAATGTATCTTTTACAAGTCATTAACAATTCAATATATGTATTCTTTGGTTTGCATATATTAGTTATGCAATCTTGCCTAGTTATGAAGACTTATTTATTAAGTCCTGTTTTTTGTTGTTTTTTTTACTGATTTTCATGTTGAACAGTTTTTAATCTATGACATCACAAGCAGATGAACAGATTCTTAATGCATTTGAGTTCTGATAAATTTTGTCATTATAGGAATGTGTTGTCAGCTTATCGGCTCCAGACCCTCTTTCATCAACAGAGTCCACATACTACCAATTTAGTAATGTACCTCATCAAAGGCTAACATCTGCAGATGGTGGTAGAGGTACAAAAATTTATCATATATAATGAATGAATATACTAAGAAAAATTCTTTCTTTTGTTTCACACTTAAGTATTTATTGTGGGGTGTTTTATCTGAAATGATACAGAGTATTACAATAAAAATTATATTTTAAAATGCCATTATTGAGATCTGTCTGAAAAGCAGTTATAAGGAATATTAATTTTGAATGCTTGTAGTCTTGTTTGGTCTGAATAAAAGCATTTTATAATTATGTAAACATTCTCTAAATTTATTATATGTATATATGTGTACATGTACACACAATTAAAAGATGTGTATATTGTTGCATTAGGAAGCTTTTTAATCTTCATTAACCATATAAAAAGAAAAATGGTGGATATAGATAGTGCTATGCATTGTAAGGGTAAAAGTATTTTAGGAATAGATCTGTTATCACTCGGTGTCCTGCCTTAAACAGTTGTGTTTGCATGTTAAAGTTTTGTATGTGAATTTCTTTACTTGTTTATAGACATCTGGTATGATCATTTTATTCTTTTAATATACTTGTCCCTGATACACAGGTTTTGGAAGTGTTGCTAGATCTGGTATCTCTTACTAAATGAGTCAGTAGATTTGTCATTCTTAAGCACACTATTTGACTCATAGTGTTTTGTACTAGAAGTGTTTTGAAATAGGTTTAGTCTTGCAGTCATTTAGATGCCTCACATGACCATCAGATTCATTAAGAACTCTACACACCTCACTCTGTACATGAGTAGTCTAGGCAGGTCACTTAACTGTTTTAATTACTTCAGATACACAACATTACCAATGCATTTTACAAGCTTCATGCTTTCAAATACAAGGTACCATAACTGGAAAAATGTCTCATACATAAAGCATAAGTTTTTCTCTAGTATATAATTAAAACAGAATGCTTATACGTTTTATATACTGATGTGGGAGGCTTTTAATAATGAAAGATCTACTGTTTACATGTGCCAATTTGATTAAAGGCTCTTCAGGTTTATGATAGCTTCCACAGTTTTTAATTATACATCATGGTAACAGAACAGCATATATCTTAAAAATCAAAAAAATTAAACATGTTTCTTAATTAATTGATGGGATAATATATTTTAATATTTAGATATATGTTTGTATTGAAATTGATAAGTTTCTTAGCAGCTGATGAGCATCACAATGTTAAGTAATATTCAGGAATTGCCATAATTACTTCAAAAGATTTATATCATCACACATTGAAAGTACATTACTTAAATGATTGGTTTTTACCAAATCACCTTTTTACAGATTTTATATAATCAGCAATTCAGTAGTTTTCTTCTTCCCTGACTAGCTCTTTCACACTCTCTCCTTTCTATGGTTTTAGACCTCTAACCAAAGAATTTTTCAGTTTAATCCTCGTTACTTTACAATTACCGGGTTCTATCAGTTTTTTATGTGGACTGTCCATTTGTTATCAGCATCTGCAACTTTTTTTTAAATTTTGACTTGCACTTATTGATTTGTGGTATCTCTCATGAAAGGATTTCTGTTTAGGAATTGGATTTTGAGTTCTATATCTGTTAACTTGCCTTTCTTTACCCAACAAATTTATTGTAATCCTTATCATTAAAATTCTAGTTAGTTGCATAATACAAAATACTGCAAAATCCTCACTAAAATCACTAAATTTAGCCTAGTATAATTTACATGTAAGATAGTCTCCTGATATGTGTGTATTTAATGCTGTGTTTATATCTGGGAATTTACCTTAATTAAACACAATAATTCTGTCTTCTTTATTATTATTCAAAGAGTTAGCCTGATGACCAGTGGCTAGTACAACTACAACATTGTGACTTGTTAAATCGTGTCTGCTTATTTTACATGAATATTTGTATATGTTAAAAAAAACAGTAGTGGAATATGCTATAGATCAGTAAAATAAATTATCCAACAGAAGATATTAACAGTTCTATACACAATAGTCCTGAATCCATTTATAAAGTGCATTAACTTGGCTCATGCTGCATTACCTTCCTCTGTAGAGTTACTTGTAACAAGACCCTTTTTTTAACATCCAATTTGGGGCACTGTTCTACCTAATTTAGTGTAGCTTGTTTTTCAATATTGTCAGCTTATCAAGTCCTTTGACATGTATCTGCTGATAATATTTTCAAAAGCTGGTGCATATATTGACCAGTTGACCATATTTAGTTTCACCTTCACTCCTGGCTAGTCCATGGAATGGTTCAGTACTCAATTCATGTGTTGCCCTTTATTCATCATAGGTTAATAGGCACTATTCTGATTGGAGTGAGGATGTGTGTACTTTCTTCAATGTGGTTGATAGTTCTTGTAAGTTAATTTCTTGATTACATACTTGCTTTCCATTAGGGAAACCATTGAAATCCTTAACAATCCTCAGATCTTGGGGATGATCCAACTTTGACAGCAAGATTGGATATAATGTTGAAATTTTATTAAAATGTATAATTTAGACTTGTGAGCTTGCACATTAAAGTTACAATTTAGACATTTACTAAATCAGTGTTTGCTTCACTACTGTTATTATTTTACACTTTTTATTTACCATCAGTGTGATTTTTTCCTAATCACTGTAATTGTGTATCGTCTTTTGTACTATACATTCTCTGTTATCTTAGTAAACACTTCTTTGTGTATGTTAATGATACTCTAAAATTTACTTTCTAGTTTGAGTAACCTCACCTTGTTTTTTTATTTTATCTTCAGTTAAGCAATCAACTGTCTCCTATCCGTTATTAGGTTAGGCTTTATCATTTTTCTTAATGTTACCTTTATGGGCATCTGCAAAAATTATTTCAGGGAAGGACAAAGTAGTGTGAAATTGTGAATTGAATAAAAAAAATTCATATGCATATGCTGAATGAATAAAGAAAGAATTATGTTTGTAATTTTTCAAGGGTCACCCCCTCTTGCAGAAGTCCATTGGGTTACCTTTTTTTTATTAATTTCTAGTCTATGAAGTTGTCATGTCTTGAGTGTTGCTAATTTATCACATGAATGATAAAACAGTATCAAGCATAATGTTATCAATAGCAAGTCAGTTAGCTTCTAGGAACTAGCTGATTTGTGCTACAGATGCCACTTGTTTATATTTTGGGTGAATTTTTTAAATAGTTTAACAGTGGATGTAACTGTTGAATTTCTTAAAATATAACCTTAAGATCTAATATTTTGAGATTGGATTTTGTTTCTTTAAATAATATTATTTTTTTCACTTGCTATCAGTTCCTGTATGGTTGATATTTTTATATTTAATTTAAAGTTTGTATATCTGACTTTATTTCTGAAGCATGAAGATGCACTTACACCCGATTCCTGTATGGATTAATTTGTCATTAATTTCAAATATACACTAATTTTCAGCTTTTTCATGCTTGTCTGTTTGTCAAGTTGATGTAGTATGGCTTAGAATATCATATCTATAATGCTATTTCATTTTTTACTTTAAAGAATCAACTACTAGGTGTTTGACTTGTGTCAAACTTAATGATGGTAGGATAATTATTTTCCATTCCATTCGCATAACTGTGATATTTTGTTTAGTAATTAAGTAATTATATGATAACAGAGGTACTAAATATATTCATAAATTTGGATCACATACTCTGATTGATTCTTCAATATCATTCTCTGTCATCCAAAAATATATGCTTGTTGGTTATTTGAAATAGCTGTATGTAGATTTTGTTTTTTTATTGTCACTGCAAAAGAATTATAAAATGCTACTGGTAATGAAACCTTCTTATATAGCTGAAATAATCTATCAGTTGACTTTAACAGTGTTTCTGTAACCTTTCTTAAACTATTTACAATAGTTGGTGTCTTTATGACTGCTCTTGTGTAGTTGTAAGTTTGTTTGTTGTTGATGAGTATTACAAACTGAAGATGTAATAGTAATATTTTTTTTCATTGTCATCAAATACGCTCTTTAATTTACTCGGAGATAATAAGTATGAATTCAGCTTTCTATTAGTTTCTACATTGAGGATTGATCTGTCAAATTATGTTCTTCTGTTTTACACAGTAAATTCTGTATACTTTAAAAAATTAATGTTTAAGCTCCTACATTATGTACCTTTTTCTGTTCAATTTAGGCATTTAATTATTCTTTGTGATATTTAATAATGCATTTGACATTGTTTAATTTCCTTGTCATTTTTTAATGAGTTTATTGTAGCTTGTTTGCTCAACAAATGTATATTTCAGATAGTTGTCTGTGGCAATGTATTTTCATGTTTAATTGTTTTAAATCACCTATGATTGCATACATGAATTTTGATATACTTCTTCCAACATTAAATATTCCTCTTTTCATTTTTATCAAGTACAAGAATTATGTTTAACATCATTTATTTTTACCAAAACATTATTTAATTATTGTTTTTATTTTCTAGTTAACTGTTAATAATTTTCTTTTAATCCTCTTTATGTTATTTATACTGCTTGTAGTGAGGGATTTCCAATAGAGGAAAATATTTTACTCTTTATTCTTACAAGTTACTTTTTTTTGTTAGTTTTTACCTCTAAAAAGTCAATCTTTCTTTTTAGTATAGTCAACAACTGAATGTACTATGGAAGTGACAATTATCCCTTTATTATCTGATAAAGTGAAGATTCCTTCTTTTATGAATACTTTACCCACTATGTTTTCAACAGAAATAACAATACATTGGATTTGTTTGATTACAATTGGATGGGCTGTGGAAGCTTTTGTCCCAGCTTAATATTACTAGTTTCAGTATATTTATTTATCTGTTTTTTTTCTGCCTTCAATGGCTTTTGTCAAATGTTCATTCATTATTCCACAGGTAACCTGCATTCTTTATGTTTCTAATTTTTGGTTCTCATCTAATGCACAACTAACTTTCCTTTGAACTAATATCTCCTGCATTGGCAACATTACATCTCTACTATGTAATAAAAAAAGAAAGAAAATTCTTGAGTGAATTTATTTGCTGCATTTCTGTAGCCTAACAGTATAATAGAAATTGCTTATAGCATGTTTTGTGATCTGATTTACAGTACTGTGACAACATTAACAAAATTCTGTTGAATTTTTCTACTAATCCATTATCAGCTGAATAGTATGCAATTACACTGTCTGTTTTTTGTTAATTTTGGAATAAAATTTATACTTCTATCTGTCAACAGTTTTTGAGGTATATCATGTCAATCTGCAATTTCATATACACATGTTTTTACTGTAGTATTTGCTTTCTAGTCTGGTAAACACACTGCTTCTGGAAATCTGGTTGAATAATTTGAAACAACTAATATGTATTGTTAGATATGAATAAACACCCTATAACCCATTTGCTTTTGAAAGGTGGACATTTCTTCTTAAGGGGCTAACATTCCCCTTTAGAGCTCTACCTGAGAGTTTTTGAAGCACAAACATTTTAGCTGCTTTACTCACAATCATATCTGTAGATAGTTCTTCTATGGTATTTCTTCTTTGGGATTGAGAATCCAATCTATTATCATTTCCATTCAAACCAATCTGATTTTTCTCTCACTATTGACTATTCCTCTCACTTTCCTCCCATACATGTGGGGTATGTGGGAGTTAAATATTTATGGTATGGAAAAAATGTGTGCATATGGAGAGCAGCAATGAATGAGAACAGCTATATGTGTAGGAAGAGCTTAGTATGTATTAGAAATACATTTGACAGTATAGGAAAATAATAACTTCTATCAGTTATCTTTAAAATCGGTATTAATATTATGTCTCTTTTCATGTAGTGTTGAATGTATTGGATTCTTGCATTTCTATGAGCTGAACTAATATCTTCTTAGCTTTAACAATAACTTGACTTCTTCTTACTTGTATCTTAGTAACCTTAATTAATCCATTTGGCACACATTCTAATAAATTCAACTATTAGGATGCTGTGTTACTTGTTCTAATTATACAATCATCTGAGGAATCTGGGTGGTTGTATACTACTTATTGCCTTCTACCTTCTTTCTACTACTTTTTGGTGCACTGCTCCTAACTACTATGCTCAAAGCATTTTTGTTGTTGTTTACTAGTACTAGCCTGATACTTTTTATGAGACTCAAATCTATTAATATTCATACATTTCCTGCATCATATATTACTATGAGGAGTACTGGCATTGCTTTGTGTTAGCCTTTATTCGTTATTCTAACTACTCTATGCAAGAAGTTATAAGTTTACATTACCACACAAATCTGAAGATATATATTCTTCAAAACATATGCTTTTCATTTCTTTGCATAGCTTACTACTTCTTGTAATGGATACTTCAATATCATAACTCATTTGGAAAGCTGTCTGCTTACTCTTGAAATGAATGTTCAAGTCATATATAACTCTTCTGTTTCTACATGAATATGATACTTCCCTAAAATTTTGACTGGATGCCTTGCAATAGATGTTAAAATACTTGTTTAAACTTCTGCCCATGCATTATCTAAGATTTCTTTTAACTAACTTTACATTTAACATAGACAATCTAGTACTTGTGTCAACTTATAAAAAAATCATTTTATGCCCTCATTATTTACACTAACTTCTTGCGAAATCTCGTTAATATGACGCACACTTGAACTGGAGCAATTTCTAGTTCTTTTTTGTAATTTTGGTTGGAATTACATTTTGTCATTGGCTTTACAATTTCCTTCTAAAAGTTTCAGTCTTAGGTATTTTATTCAGTTCACATTTTTTATTGGTATCTACAGTCATGAACCATATGTACATTTAACCTACTTCTAATTAATGCATTATCTTTGTTTCTGTTGCTTCCTTAAATAATTTTTAGTGATCAATATGCCCCTAAAATCCACATCTGAAACATTTAACAATTTCATTTCTGTTATTGTTTTACTTGCATATGTCTGTTTTGTCAGGCTTGTCTATTGTTTCTCTTTTCTGCTGAGTTAATTTGGAACTGCTTAGATTTGTTTAACAGCTTTTTCTAAGATTATCCATGATATCTTTTCTTAAATCTGATAGTGTTGTTGGAGTGTTTGCTTCATTTACCTTCAGTTTAACTGATTTACTAGATAAAATTTCCTTATAGGTACATTTTATTGTGTTTTGAATTATCAGTTCATTTGGATGTACATGTGCTCTTCCTAGTCTGTTATCTAGTTCGGGTAACTCGTATCTGAATACTTTTGCAGATTAACTCTTCTGTTAGGTTAACATATTTACTTTTCCTTATAATATTTGGTGTTTCATGCCTTTTATATTCACATAGTAATCAATTGCTTAGATTAAATATGGAGTTAGTCTTAACTCATTTGTTCTTAATACATTTTTCTTTCTTTCCCAATATTCTTTGTTTCAGTAATCTGATTTATGCAATTCAATCCAGCCTAAGATGCAAACTGCTTCATCTGCTACATCTACAAAATTTTCAAATTTCTAATTTGCCCTAAAACAAAGTGATAAATTTTGTTAAACGTATGGAACTTTTTAGCCTTGCAGATCTGCTGCTACTTCTAAACATCCATATGCTATTACATAGGCTCCATACCATATTCCTCTTCCTTCTTCTTGTGTATTAGTTTTTGCTGTATCTGTAACCATTTTCATCCTTATTCTGCTTATTACCTTATTGTTCTTATCCCTTTTTCACAATCTATTATTTGTTCATCTTAAACATCCAGAAAAAATAGGGAATCCTCAATAACCATGGCTGTAATTAGATCTCAGGTTTGTCAAGCGATGGACCTTTGAGCAAAAAATTTGTACTTGAAAAACTCTGAGCAATTCCATGAACTGCTATACTACATCTAAACATCCTGGAGACTGTGCCAATTTGTAATGGGTATCTACTTAAAAGCAAATATCATATTATTACAAATACTATTTATTTACTGTTAGCTGTATCTATTGTATATGTACAATATATTGTACATATTCTATAAATACATATATTACATATGTATATATGTACATATATTATAAATCTATTCAGATATTTGACCAAGTTGTTTTTTTTTTGGTGGTTTTACTCTTGTTTCAATTATTTCACATTACATAAAATTGTGAAATTTAATAACACATTTAATAACTTAGCCTTAATTCAATAAAGAATTACAATTTTATTTAACTAAGGAAAAGCATTTTAAGACATACTACTACATAAAGACATAAACTTACATAAAGGGTGAAGGAGAAGCACTTTGATATGCTGGTGAATGAGATATAGTTAAGATGGGTTTTGGTTGAGGCTACTTTTAAATCTAATTTTCTTGGCTCCTGCTCTGTTGTTTTCCTGCTGCTCTCACTACTGTATTTATACTATTTACTCTTCCCCTGGTTTTACTTATTGTTTAGTTTGATTGGTTGTGACCTAATTAACTCATCATCTAGTTGGTGCAGATCAAGATAGAGTTGAATCCTATTGGCCAATATGTCATGTTAAAACCCAGGTACAGCTTATTGGTGGACCTAATTAAGGACATGTGCTTTCATTTATGCACATAGTCTCAACCATTCTGCACATGGCTCCCTTCTGAAATTTGACTGGTATGAGCTGTATCTAAATCTTGTGATTATCCTTATATATTTTCATTTATGTATATGTGTCAAATATTACTGAAATTTTTGGTACACTTGCCATGAAATCTGGCCCAAATGTAAACATATTCCATTTGTTGAATTCATAATATATAATTTTAACGAAATTCTAATTGATTAA
The DNA here is from genome assembly GCF_004210375.1 of Tachypleus tridentatus. Classification (NCBI taxonomy): domain Eukaryota; kingdom Metazoa; phylum Arthropoda; class Merostomata; order Xiphosura; family Limulidae; genus Tachypleus; species Tachypleus tridentatus. Next base: position 58,493,495 of record NC_134828.1, read on the forward strand.
CTTAGAGAACCTTTACTGTTACTAAATTAATTCATGTGTTATATTATGTAATTCAATGCAGTATTGTTTTGTGTTGATATTATTAATCAGTTCTGTACTGTACCATTTGGTTCTGCTACTCCCATGTGTATCTGTTAACCAAGGTATTCAAGTCTTTTGCAACAAAGTCTGTGTATTGATTATCTGAACATTGATATGTACTTTTAGTGATTGAGTCTGTACATGCTATGCTTGGAGGTGTCTTTTGTGACTACTTTGTTATTTAAGTTTTTTTAACTACTTTTTTAATCTTATTACATATATAGTTGCTTGGTAGCTAATCCATGTACTTTTATAAACTATAATTCATACTCTCATTAGGAATAAAACTGTTCAACCATTACATACACAGTTTAATAATTTCAACTTGAAAAAAATTGTAGCTGTATTTTGGCATCAGTCCAATAATTCTTGTTATCTTGAAGTTGCTCAATTTTGAGAGTTGACATACTTAACTTTGTTATAATATTTATTATTAAATGTTTTGCAATCTTTAAAGGCTTTGGAAATCTCAAACCTTATAAATATGCATATATTTTCACTGTTACTGGTCTATTATCTACAGTCCTACAAAGGACAGGTCAATTTGAAAAGGAACTGAAGGTACTTTAAGGTACAGCAAGTAATAAACAAACACAAGAAATGGAAGTGTAAGAACAACTGGGGTACATGCAAAGTTTAATTGTACTGCTTTAGTTAAGCAGGATGTGACACAGATATCATATTCATTAAAGCCATTCAAATTGCCATCAACTAGAAGCAGAATGTTATTGGACTAAAATTGAATGTATCATATTTGTATTAATTTGAAAAAACATTACAAGTTATATTAAGATACAGCAGCTAAGGCAGATTTGAAATAATGAGATAAATGTTCAAATTAGATAGGTGAAAAAGATAATGGATTTAGTAAAAAAAAATACTCTCAGAATATATTTAAAAGTGGCTAATTTTAACACATCAACTGTCTTGTACCTTTCCCTGCAGTCATTTTACTATTATTATCTGTGACTTTGATCCTACAACTATTTTTATTAATCCTATAATTTTTCCTTCAATAAAGTCATGTCAGTAGCTCCTTGAGCTTTGAGTGTTATACCGTAAAGATGAATTTTGTTTTTTAGCTCATTCTTTTCATGAACCCAAAAGTCAATGAAGGTTAGTAGCCAGTTAATATAAATATTTTGTCTCTGTGGTATCACCATGTACCTTATTACTACAAAATATTAGGTTTTGTTTTCTGAAACTGTGTTTGACAATAAAATATAGTCATTAGATAATAAAGATGTAAGTATTGGATATTTATGTGTGTTACTCCAACTTCTACATTGATGTTGTTAATAGGTTCTGTACTACACCATTTGGTTTTGCTACATCCTCATCTATCTATTTACCAAAGATTTTAGGCATTTTATGACAGAGTGTTTGTATTGATTTTATGAACTCTTAATTTGTACTTTTAGTGACTGGGTCTGTACATGCTATGCTTGAAGGTATCTTTCGTGACCACTTTGTTATTTAATTTCCTTGTAAACTCTATAAATCCCTTCTACTTTATATTAGTACTACTGTTAATAATTGTTACAAACATCCATACTTAAATCCTGTTAGTCATATTTCTTATTTAAAATAGCTTATCTGTTGGACCATACTCTCTTCTAGAAGTTGTGGTATAAACACTGAAAGTTGTATCCATTGTGAATTCAAAATTAGAGGTGTGTTAAAATAGTGTTTGAGATCTGTCTTTTGTCTCATTCATGATACTATCTAAGAGGCTCTTCCTTCATTATTGGAACTTGTTAAATTAAAGGGAAGCTTCAGGTAGTGTGCATTTTATCACAGGTTTTAGTCTTGTTTGTTCTTGTGCATTAACAGCTTTTGGCTTTTAAACATTAGCTTTTAAAGTATTATGCTGTATTTATAAATAAAGATTCAAGAGGACTTTTGTCTTTCATCATCCATTGCAACTGATGAGTTCTAATATTCTTCAAAGACCCTTTTAGACAGTGGCATATGGAAGACAAAAGATAGATGTGAAATATAATTTTTATACATCTCTGATTTTGAATATGAAATCGTCAAATTAAGAGGATTGTAGAAAAATATCATTAGTGTGATTTTTATCCTATGTTTTAGGCCTGTTGGCATATTCTTTCCTTAGTACCCTGAATTTTTTTTTTCTTTTATGATTGTTGTTAACTCCTTTAACTTCTGTTTATATAACACAGGGCTCTCTCTCTCCAACAGGAATGTTGGATTTTCTAAGTTCATCTTTACTTTGTTTTGCATCAATTCTTATCACTTGAAATGGTCAAAATTAGAATAGAAGATAATATTCTGGGATAAACTTTATTTTTCTTATTCTATTACTGATATTTACTTCCTTCTTTTTATGCTGGCCAGATTGTGTGGATTTGAGTTATGGTAACTAGGTTGTTCCAACATCACAGGTAGATGAACTAATGTTTTGCAGATTTTATTTTTGGAAATCTTTCCCAGTGAGTGGATGCTGTTTTTGGTTCACATTAAATGTTGGGTGTGTTTGATATCAATTTCTTGAAGTTATTAGGTGCATGTAACCTACTCTTAACTTTTTTTTTTCTCAGATCATGTGGTTTATAGCCACTTAAGCAGCTCAACTTTATTTCTTGTATTCCCAAGAAGATGTACTTGTGCTCATGTTTTTATTATTTTATTACTTTTAATGATGCATTTTATATCTATTCAGCTATTTGACCAAGTTGTTTTGTTTTTTTGGTGGTTTTACTCTTGTTTCAATTATTCCATAAATTCTCTTCTTTATCTTTCAGCCTCAAACTTTCAAATTATTTGCATAATTTACCAATCCTTTAATTATTGGTTTTGATACTCTGAACCACTTTTTGTCTTATCCATTTTTTATGCTTGCATGAGCTCTTTAGGGCTCTCATTTTTATTTATTGTAATATATTTTCTTTTTTTTAACAGTCTTTTTCATTAAAAGGTTTTAAGCTCTCACTTCATGATTGATGGTTATTTATTTATTTTTGAAGTGGGAACTTTTTTCTTTAAAGAGTATCCTGGTTTAATTTTATTCTTTCTACCCTTTTGATCTTTCTTATAGTCATTCTATTTGTTGTTACAGTTACCTTTCTCATCATTTGTTTGACTTATCTCTCCATTCTTTTATTTATGGGTTGTGATTTTCCTATCATTATTACTTGATATAAACCTTTTTCTTTTCATTACTTGTTACTGTGTTGTTTTCTTTCTTGCTTCTTTATTCCTCACAGAGTGGTTTAGGCTGGCTTTATTTTGCTTCTGTTTCACCGTACTGATCTTTTGTTCAAAACTTTTGTTTTGTTTTCAAGTTTTTGTAGTGATTTTTTTCTGTACTATGTCTTTAGAATAATTATTTTTTCTTTAATTTACAAATTTCTTTTACATACTTGTAGATTCTGTAGGCTTCAAAAGTTACCAATATGATTAAACATTTGATATATTCAGATGTCATGCAAATGTTCTAGTTTTGTGGCTGTGTTTCAGATACTTGTCTGAAGTGAAGAAAAAACAGATCAATCTATTTGAGCTTGCTAGTTTGTGCAACAAAATGAGAATATGTTCTTGTGAGGCAGATATGGTTGTTTACTTGATGTTTTAAGGCAGGCATAAGTGTGGATATTGCAGTTTTTTGTATTGTAATATTTATTACTTTTAGAAACTTTATAAAATGTGTTTTATGATAAGTGTTATGAATCAAACAATTTGATGTTATTTGGATGAATTTTATAAGCGTGATATTTTTTTTCATTTTTCTATAAACTTCATTGTTTTTATTTTATAGGTGTTTCAAACAAGAGGAAAAGAGGAGTAAGTATATTATTAGTCTCAAAATGAAGAGTGATTGAATCTGTTATTCTTTGTCATGTTAAACTGTTTATATGGAAGCTCATTAAAAGGAAATTTTAAACTATATTTGTATGAATGAACAAAAACAAGTCCAAACAAAAATTAAATTAAAGATGCTGCATACATTAAAAGGATCTCCAAGGTGCAGGCTATAATATGTGATTTAAAATATGCTCTGGGTATTGCTAGGTCTTTTTCAGATTTCATAATGAAAAATGTTTTAGGTGGTTTAGGTTTGTTAATAAAAGCTCAAAGTTATACAGAAGACAAACCAAAGTACATAAAATAAAGCTGGTTTACATCTTGATAAGGTTTAAATATTTCAATTGTGATACCTCCTTTCACATAATGGTTTTCCTTGGCTTGTGCTGCCCTCTATGTGTGCAGTGTTTGCTTGCTACTAGCCTTGAGGCTTCCACCTAACATCACGCACTTGCATGTGATGTAGCTGCATTGTATCATGTGAATGAGAATATTATAACCTGCTATCATAGGAGTGCAACACACCATCCTAGAGGAGCTGACTTCCTCTATACAGCTACCACATTTAAATTTAGCACTTGTATGTAACAACATGCATTTTTTTCAATCATGAAATTTTCAGATAATAGGCATTTTTACAGTGACATTGTTTCATGAATGTGAGTTATACTTTGTCTGTTGTGAAACAAAAAAAAATTTCATCCTAGCCTACCAACTGCATTGATGTTGGTTTTGGCTTTGTTTGTTAGAAGTGGTTACGGCTTTTTTGTAACTGGTAGTAGAGTATTTCATGTGGGCATAATCTTATTTTGTTTTTGACATACCTCTGTCTGTGTTTCTCATTTGTGATGAAAAAAGTTTTTGCTAGTTTTATGCCACCTCCCTTAGCTTTTTTCATGATTTTGTGACTAGCTTTCTGAGATGTCTTTCCATATTAAACTATTTTTATCATACATTGGGGCATACTTGTCTTGCCCTTTTTCCTTTGTTACCTCATATGACAAGGCATGGTTTCATGCTGTATTGCTTTTGTTCGATTCATAAACTCTAAAGTCTTCAGATGTGGGTGTCAGATCCTCTGTTTTCTGTTCATCTTTTTTAGGCTTATATTTTCCTACCTTCGTTTTACACATACTACCCTTTTACATTTTATTTTCCTTCTTTAACCTTCTTTCTATGGTAATCTGTGGGGTTTTTTGAAAGATGCTCATTCACTTATCATCTCTACAGTGGCATGTTTAACTTCCCTGGCATTTTTACTTTTTATTTGATTGAACTTTTCCAAGAGTTAGTTGGGATATGATGCTCTTGTTACTCAGCTACTTTTGCCTTCTTTGTCTCATATGCCTTCTTCTGGCTCCTTTCATCTGCCTGTAAAATGTAATTGATATGATTATATCTCTGGTGTCATATGTTGGGGCTTCATGCCAATGTTATGGCTTATTCTCACTGTTTATAATCTCTCCTGTGCTTTTGTCTTGTTACTCTCTGCCACCATTTACAATTCATCTTCCCATCCATCTTTCCACTGCTCTTATACTTTGGTGGTGACTGTCCTATAGGCTCACTGTCAGTTGAGCCTGCTTTGTTTGGTTTATGTATATTTGCTCTCTGTTTGTACCCAATTGTTGAACACTGAGATGTGTATCAGAGAGCCTTAACCTAAGTTTTCTTTCTTTCCCATTCTTTCTCCAACATCTCCTGTTTCCATTATTTTACACCTTTAAAGGGGTTTTGTTTCTTGCCAACATTGGTCTGTGGCAATGTTGGTCCTAACAGCTATAATCGTTGTTAGATGGGTTTATTGTCTCTTTTTTCCCTTACTATTTTATGGTTCCAAGGGAATCTATAAATAGGTGTCAAGACTTACATCATTCATGTCTCAGTCTCTTTCTCATATTCCCTTACATTCCCATAGGAAATGTCCTACCTGTGATGGACTTTTGCCTCAAGTTTCTGGATGACCATGGTGGGCATCTTGGATGGTTCTTTTCTTATTTGACTTTGTCTCAGCAAGGCTTTTACAGTCACCTACTTCTTTCAGAGGCAGTGCATCTGGTTTACTTGATTCACATCGTTTTATATCACATTCATTCAGGCGATTTTTGTTTGTAGGTCTGCAGGGCCCATCTTTTTAGTCTTCTTTTGAGAGAATGAAGTAATTAGTTTTTCATGCCATAGTGTCTCCTTCCCTCAGTGTATGAGAAATTCATCCTCTATTGCAGACTTGGACTTCCATGAAATCCTGTATCCCCTTGGGTCATGCTCATTGTGACTTCCATAATGGACTGCATTTTCTTTAAATCCTTCCTAAGGGCCATTTGTCTCAAACTATTCTCTTTTCTTATTTAATATCTTTACATGGTGAGTTGCTAAAACTACTCCCATAGTGGGTATTCCTCTTTCTGTCATCTGGATCACCTTCTGTTTCCAGATGCCACCTTGGTGAGATGGGGGACATATCGTGACACTCAAAAAATGTGTCATTGGTACCATAAGATATGATCCCTTCAAATTCATCACTTATAATTAAGAGTAGTACATTGAAGTTAGTTTTTACGATTGTTTGCAGACTAAACTTGATGATACATGCAAACAACTCTGTATTTGTATCCTTTATCAATCATGAGGGGAATTTTTCTTCTTGATTTTCCTGTTGATCTCCTTTTCATAGCCAATTTTATATAACTACATCTAATAACTTGTTCTATTCTGGGATGCCCTGAATTTTGTTGAAGATCATCTGTTGAGGCCCACCAAGATACTCCATATGGATTTGCCCATCATTCCTCTGGTGTTCAAGTGGCTGGGTTCTCATCTGAATACTTCTTGATGTTTTGGCCAGTCTTCTCAACATCCTGTTTCCCTTTTTCTAGTTCCTTGTCTTTCTTTCCTCAGCTTTAGCTAGATATACATTACATCAGAACTGGTCTAATTTTTTTTTCCCATGTCTACGCTATTACTGTTCTTCCTTGTGTTTTCATTCACTTTAAACACTTTGTGTTTTGTGCTTCTGATAACTCTATGTTGGTTAGTCAGCCATGGTTTTCTCTATCACACCTTTTTATGTCCTCTTCTTCTCTTTCTTTGTGCCTGACATTCTCTCTTCTCCTTAATTCTCACTCTTCCTTCTCCTATTTGACAGTGTTATTACTCCTACATGTATGAGTTTTTCCAGATTCTTGTAAAACATTCTGGACTCTCTTTATGTGTAGCTTTCTTTATGTTTTTCTTGCTTGGTTTGATCTTTCTTTGATCTCTGCATTATGTTTTCTTCCATTTCCTTCTTCTCATCTCCCATCTTTCTAAATTTTTTCATTGACTCTTCAAATGAGGCTTATCATCTTTTAACATGGCTGGTTACTGGGCAGCTCTGACTAATTATTTTATGTTTTATTATTGTCATTATATATTTTCCTCTCCTTCTATTCTATGTTTTTTGTTCTTTTTGCCACCTTCAATCTTCTTGTTTTGTATTCCTTCCTTTTTGGACCAAACTACTGTTCTATGCACACTTATCCTTTGTTTCTTTTAACCTTTAATTTCTTGTTCCTTGTACTGTCTTTCATTTTGGTTCTACATCTTACATTTTGCCTATGATCGTTTTTTTTTCTCCTGTCTCCGTTCTACATAGTCATCTGTTTATATATTTTACCATTAAAATGATTTATTTCTATGTCTCTGGATCCCACTCAGTGGCAAGTGTTACCTCTCTGGGTATATTTAACTTTACACTATTTGACTTTTAACAGTTTATAAGACTTATTGATCAGATGGGGTGTTCCACAAAACTGCTTGAGAGTTCCTTGTAATATATTGTTTCATAAGTAATGTCTGAGTCAGACTATACCAACTCATAGGCTATCATGAATAAACTAGTGTTAGCAGAGTACAGAAGTCTTTGCTACTTCCCATTTTCAAACTGGTGGGAGGTGGGTCATGGAAACTTCCTCATGTGTGTGATCACTTCCACCCAGTGGAGGGTGGGTCAGTTTGTTTTTTTGTTGGGGTAGATGGTGAGTACTTTCTGCCTATCATATGCCAGAAGACAGATATTTGATGCTTCGTGGTTTTGTACTGAACAAACTTACCATATACAGTTTGCTCTTCCAGCTGGCTTTCTCCCATCCAACATCTGGAAGTTGAGTTGGCTGGTGTTGGATCAGTGTAACACCAGCTGACATAAGTCCTCACACATGTGATTGGTAAGGGTCCTCTTCCTACTGCAGACATAGTGAACAATTTATAATTCTGTCTCATTTTGAACTGTAGTTGACCACCATGTTTGTATTTCCTCTTCCTCTCATTGCCTGGGTGTTGGGCTATTGGGTGACCTGGGGTTGTTTGTGTAATGGATGCCATGTCTTGGTTGATGAAATGAAAGTTACATTTTTCTTCTACTTCTTGATCTTGAGGTGAAAACAGTTGAGACCTTCATCGTATTGCAGAATTGAAGACACGTACCCAATGCTGCCTGGTTTTCAATTGATGTTTACCCACTGAATATGGTCTGAAGTATCCCAGCCACTTAACAACATCTATTTTGCTTGTATTAGTGACATTACTTTTACATGTACTAGAGTATACTCTGGTAGAGGATATGATGTGATCTCCCATGAATGTGACCCTACGTCTTAGGGTAATGCATTTAATGGGTTCTCTTTGAATGCTTTTCAAAGAGTGGTCATCTAAGTAACTTTTGCACTGGTCTCTCCACTGTTTCCATCCTGCTATTTCAAAACATCTTTTTTTGTCTAATCTTGAATTAATGATTATACTTTTCAGTAAAGAGATTTTTCAAATGTTCTAGGAGAATATGTTGCACCGCTGTTGCTGAAGGATTGCTGCCTGCTCATTTGTATGCTACAATGCAACTGTACCATGTAAAGATGTGATGTAAGTTGGAAGCCTCAACGTTTTGCAGCAAGCTAAAAGTGCACATACAGAGGACATCACAAATTGAGGAAAGTTATTATGTGAGAAAAGATATCTATCAGAAATACATTTTCAGTATTGGAAATTGTTAATTTTCTCATAATTTCCTCATGAACCTAAAAAAACATCCAGCATTTATTTATTTGAAATTTTGTATTGAATTCAGATTTCTTTTATACAGATTTTGTTTCAGTTAAAATATCAGTCTGTTTATAACATGTAGATGGAAGACATAGAAGAACTAGAAGAACAGTGGGTAAGCACTTGAAACTATATGACATTGAGAAATATTTTTAATGATAAAAATAACAATTATTAAATGTCATTAAAATTACTACAAAACATGAGAAATCATCTTTATTACCAAGTTAGCAAACTGCAGTAATAAAAAAAGATCTTTTACTTAAAGTAGTCCATAATGTTGAAATGATATTTGAGAATTTTTATAAAGACCAATCTTTATGTTAATATCAAAGAAATACACAAATTTTACAAACTGTATCAAGATACCAATTGATTGTTTCTTTTCAATTTTAATGAAACATAAGATCAACAAAATTACAAGTTTTTGTTTGTTTTCGTAACTATCAGCCATTTTTATTCCTTAGTTGTTGGCAGTTATTTGTATCAGTCGTAGAAAAGTTCCAATTCAGTAATTTTCTTTGTTAAAGACCCACTTATTCCGTATCCACATTACAGAAATCACTGATGCCTAGGCCAGTACTTTAATTGTATTCAACTCAGTATAAACTATCAAATTCAGTACATATTTTAATTGTTAAACTGCTTTGTGTTTCAAGTGTAATCATGACAGGACACTATTTTAGTTACTTTATTTGTTTCAAACGAAGAATTAATTTTTTTTCGTTTCTTAAAAAATGTTGTTCTTGTGTTGAATTGGATTATGATTAGTGAAGATCTTGAGTGACAGATGAAACTACCTTTCAGTTTTTAACAATTATGTATGTATTTGAAGGATTTTGAATGCAAATAAACAGTATTTAGTATTTAAATTTTACCAATATTCCAGGAAAGATGTAAAATAAAAAAATTATAACAAATTTTATCAAAGATGCAGTTTTTTCTCTTGTTATGCTGTGTGTGTGTTTATATGTATATATATATATATATATATATATATATGTGTGTGTGTGTTAAATAACTAAACCAATCTAAGTTTTATGTAAAGAACAATATGAGAAAAGTAGGAGAGCAATAGCTGTAAAAAAAATGTATGAACTTTTATATATTGTTTGTTGTATATGAAACATGCTTTATAGTGATTTATAATTCTGTCACTGTTATTAATATCACACTGACAATTTTTTATAATTATTTTATTATTTTTTATGATCACATTGTAATAGTAGAGAATATTCTTACAATAGTATTAATATGCATGATGGTTACTGTTGTAGTTATTGAAATACAACTCCACAAATAACTAATACTATATACAAATTGTATATAAAAAAGAAACATTATTACTATAGATATAAGGAGTATAATGGCTGAAATGGGGCAGGAAGTAATGAAAAAAGCTAAATATTTGTATCATTAAAGTTTTTATTTGAAGTATTAGACTAATTGCATAATCACTTAAAAAATAAAGTCTACATTTTGCTCTGCATTGTTAAAATCAGAGTGTTTTCATTGTATAATATAAGTGTATAGGAAATGGTATGCATTATTCACTTGAGGCATGTTGATTTCATTTTCTGTGTTTTTGTTAAGGTTTATGATTTTATAGCCATAGACAGAAGTATAATAAAATTAGAGAAAAGCTTATTTTATTGTGTTCATGACTTTGTTCACTCTTTCTGGATATAAAACCATTTTAGTTTTTATAGGAAACAGATTAATAGTTTACAACGTTTGATAATTAAAAATCATGTGTTTTCCTACTTTGGTTTGATGTAACTTATACTTCATCAGTTGCATTTTTACAACATTTTATAGCAACCAGTTTAAAGTTAAACTAGTCAGAAAATTTAAAGTCGACTTTGTAGAATGTTTAAACAATATAGAAATATGCTATTGTATTATCTGGTTCAGAGTATTTTTGTCTGTGTAATGGTATTACAGACACAATATTCAAATTTTATTATAGTTATGTGTTATTGGTTCAAGCTGTTTATGCATTTTAATTTACTTATACAGAATTGTTTGATTATCAACTAATTAACATTTAAGAGGCTTCTATAATTTTTTTTAAACTCAATTTTATAAGAAATTGGTCCACAGGAAATGTAAGATATTTTAATGTAGGGTATTTATGTTTTGAACGTTTCTGGATTTTTGACTTTACTTTCTTGTTTAATAGCAATTTTGCAAAATAATTTTAAAAATGGAATCCATGTACCTTATTTATTATTATTATCGTTAATTAATAGATATCCTACATAATCTATAGGGCCCGGGATGGCCATGTGGTTAAGGCACTTGACTTCTAATCTGAGGGTTGCTGGTTCGAATCCCTGTCGCACCAAACATGCTTGCCCTTTCAGCTGTGGGAGCATTATAATGTGAGAGTAACTCCTACTATTTGTTGGTAAAAGAGTAGTCCAAGAGATGGCAGTGGGTGGTGATGACCAGCTGTCTTCCCTCTAGTCTTACATAGCTAAATTTGGGACAGCTGGTGCAGATAGCTCTCATGTAGCTTTGTGCGAAATTCAAATCAAATCAAAACATAATCTACAGAAGTATCACAGTTAAGGTGTTATTTTTGAGCAACTTATTTACAGTCATTACAGGGTTATAATAATTTTAGTTAATCAAATAAAAAATTCATATTTTGTTTTATTAAATAATGATTCATAGGAAGCTACTCTGTTAAACATCTGATTGAAAATTAGGATAAGTGGTTACAAAAATATATCATTTACTTTTTATGCCTTTTCTTGAAGTTATCTACCTAGTTTCTTAGCTACATTACCATTAAAGAAACTGGTCAGTTGTTCATTTGAAAGACATTAGACAGTTTGTTATTCCAATATTTTTAATGGGAAATACATGATACTTGAAAAATCATCATCCATAACTACTGATGTATAAAAGAGATTGATAAATTGTAAATAACTAATTATTAATTAAAGTGATTGATTAGATATAACCATTTTCAGCTAAGTTTCTTTCCATTTTATAAAGAAAATTAAGGTATGTGAAAAATTTGGCAAGTTTAAAAATATAAAATGAAAACAGTCAAATTTATTGCTAACCTGATTTTCACATATTTGTTTTACAAGACGTATGAATTTGTGCTTCATCGGCTTGCAATGGTTAAGTAACCCATTACATACTCCTTCCAAACTAACTTGTCAAAGATGAAGTATTAATTGAAATACTGTGATGTAAGGAGAACTAAAGTATTTTCAAAGGTTCTGTTGAATGTCCTTACATTTATCTTTTACAATTGCATCACTAATTGTTAATGACGTGGTAATATACAGTCATTATTTAATTTGAAATATTTAGAAACAATTTCAGTCCTTTGTGAAATTGCACCTCTTACAAGAAATTGCTGAATAGGTTTTGGTGAAAAGTTTGCATTTTTTTCTTACTGTTCACTGGGGTCAATATCCCATGATGTCATATCTTATGTCAGCAACTGGATTTTGTGTCATTTTTGTGCAAAGATGTTGCATAATATCAATGGTGATGGTCATCCTCTTTTCAGTCCATTATTTATTTTTGATCTTATCAAAAGATTGTGGGCATTTTCACATCAGAAATCAATAAGGGGTTTTGGTCTTTCTTTACTAGTTTGGCAGTGCAAAAAATAGCCAAGTATTTACAGAGCACACATCTATAAGAGAAAAGAAAATTCTAATGTAATGTCATTTAGATTTCAAACTCACACAATCATGTTAAATCATCATAGCATGTGGTATTATTATAGGGAAACTGTGACATTAGTACATTAAAACTATGAGACTCCTTTAGAAAAACTGTGACAATGGAATAGAGAGTTTGACATTGCTGCAAAGACACTATGACTTTACTATAGTGACTGGGATGTTACAGAAATAGCAATGTTACTATAGAGAAATAACTGTAAAAAGATTGTGACATTACTATAGCTAGACTATGACATTAGTGGTGTTGGAAGGAATTGCAAAGTGGGAGTGTTTGGCTTGACAGCAGGTTTTACAATAAGAAATTTAGACTGAAAGTATAAGGAGCTGCTAAAAGAAGCTCCCATGCTGCCAAATGTAGTTCAATCTAGGGAAGTCTGGAGGCATAGCTCCTCCACTAAAAAATTAATTTAGTAATATAATAATATAATTTACAGTTGCTATACAAGTCAAGTATGTAGAGTGTAGCACTCCCAGCACTGATGCATCTGGACATTATGATACAGAAACTGAGATAACCACTAAGATGCTATGACTTTACTATAGAGACAGGAACCTAACTATATAGAGAAATTGTAATGTTACTACATACAGACAAAGACATTACTACACAGAGACTATGAGATTGCTAGAGATTGTGTGACATTACTGCTGATAGACTAATTTTATTGCAGAGAAACCATGCATTATTACTGAGAATGTATAATTTTATCACAAAGAATCTGTGCCATCACTATATGAAGAGTATGACTTCATTACAGAGAGTGTGGTTACTACTGTAGAAATATTGTGACATTACAACTGAGAAGCTGTGACTTCACTGAAGAGAAACTTTATCATATGACTTTACTATAGAGCTGCTGTGGCATTACTTCTGAAAAACAGTGATTTTACTAAAGAAAAACATAACTTTGCCATAGAGAGAGTGTGACATTACTGTAGAGAGAGACTGTGACTGTGCTACTGTAGAAAGACTGCAGTATTCATACAGAGAGTCTAACTACAACTGTAGACAGACTGTGACATCACCACAGAGAAACTGTTATGTCACTCTATGGAAACTCTAACATTACTATAGAGAGACTGAGAAAGTGTAGTTATGCTGTGGCATTTCAATGGAGAAACTGTAACATTGATATAGACTGACATTGCTGCAGAAAGAAAGACTGGTGTAACTGGAGACTGTAATGCTACTATAGAGACTAACTTTACTATGGATGCTATGTTCTGCACATAGAGACTGTAATGTTACTGTAGAGAGACTGTGATGTTAATATAGATAAACTGAAAGATTACTACAGCAAGATCGATACTTTGTACAGAAAGACTGACTTTTATATAAATGAACTGAGAGATTACTACGGTAAGATTGATACTTTGTACAGAGAGACTGCGACTTTTATATAAATGAACTGAGAGATTACTACAGCAAGATTGATATTTTGTATAGGGACTGACATTTCTGCAGAAAAAAACTGTGACATTACTGCAGAGAGTGTGATCTGTGATATTTATACCAAAAGAATGATGTTATTGTACAGAGGCTGATATTACTATAAAGAGATTATGAAATTTCTACAGAAAGACTGCTGTTTATTCAGATATACTGTGATGTTACTTTAGGATGACTGTGACATTTCTACAGAAAGACTGTAACATTTATATAGAGAGACTGACTTTATGATAACTGTTTTGTTCATAGCAGTTTGTGTTTGTGGAATAGCTGTGTATATGTAAGATATAAACATTGAGGTTAAGAACTTCCATAAGATGAGGATCTGTTACTTTGGAAACATTGCAGTATTTACACAATGAGAGGATATGTTTGTTTATGAATCATAAATATTTATGTATGGGCACATCACATGTGTACTTATATGTTATGTCACAAAGAAACTAAAGAAGGTGAATCCTAAAGTGTATACATATTTTTTTAACAAGAAGCACCTATGGATTTGACCAGAAATAGAGATATTTACTTATTGTGCAAGTTCAAAGCATCATGTTTATATGGTTTGTCTCATTAAAAAGAACACCCTTTATAAAAACCACTGTTTTTCTAATATTTCTTGTTAAAATATTTTAAAGCTGAAATCTGGCATGGGAACATTTTACATATACAGTATAATATTAAGGAAACTGAAGTAACGAAACTGTTGTGTTTGTAAAGGAAGTATTGTTAAAGGAACCATTTTGTTATTATAAATATCATTTTGTGTTCTAAAATTTGAGGATATATTCTTATGACCAAATTCTGAAAATTTCATTGAGAATTTGTTTGTGATAGGAACTGGACAAATCACTATATTAAATTATTCATGTTTCTTGAAGTGAATTGGAACAAATTTTGAAAATATTATTTAATGTTGTAACCCAATTTAAGTCACATTTATGAAATAGATTATTGTGTAGGTACTATAATATGATAGACATGAATGATAAAATTACCTAAAGTATAATAGTATACTTATTTTTACCCAAGGGTATATTAGTTCTATTGTCACTGTCATGTTTCCATCATATTATAAGACTTTTACTACCTTCAATTCAAAACTTGGAAAGTACCAACCAAATGATTTGTAAGGTCATTCAGAATCTAATTATTTAGTTCATTAATTAACAATATTAGAGTAAAATTTTCCAAGTACATCAGCACCTGAGCTGTAGTTCACACTGTTAAATAATGAGACTGAAACTTCTTTAGTGATGGGTTTAGAGAAATAAACCTGTGATAAATGTATAATGTCCAAACACACTTCAGCTTAATTTGATGTTAATTTGTGTTGTATTAATGTATACTCTTTCATACTTGTTGCTAGCAGTGGATTTGGCTTCGTGGTTAGTGTACTGACTGCAAATGAAAGAGATAAAGGTTTGGGCCATGTTAGGGTTAATTATGTAAACATTTTCTGAGGGTATGTTATTAAAGTGACAGTTAATTGTCATTTGATTAAAAGAGCTCTAAAAAAGCTCTTGTGGTGGTTGGTACTATTTACTGGTTTGTCTCTTTAAGTCAGCAGTTGAAAATTAAAGATAGCTAGGTCTCAACATTGTGGAGGTATTTGACCTGGCTTTTTGTTCTTATGTTGCATAAGGTGCAGTCCAGTTTGAAAATTTTCTAGTTTTGGTTAAAAGTGACCATTTGTGTGGAATAAAAATCTGTGCTTAGTGTGTAGTAGTTCTTGTGTTGACCATATGCATTATGAATCATATATTATGGTAAATTAACATTAAAATTGGTCAACATTCTTTATTATGATTGACTAATTTTATGTATAAACATAGTTTTGTTTTCTCAGTTTTTTGTTACTTTCATTAACAGTACTGGTTAGACTGTTTAATGTATCTAGTTTGTATTACTTTTAGTTTAATTTTTTATTATTATATATTTACTATAGAGATTTATTTACATTGTGTTCTTAATATGCATATTTAAGTTTAATCGAAATTGCCCAAGCTGGTTGAACCTCTTGTGGTATTATTAGAATTATGGCCAAAAATATCTTTAACTCAATTCGTAAGAAGTGCATTCTAATATTTATTTATAAGTAGCAACTAGTAGCAAGCGTTCTTAATTATCTATACTTATTACCAAACTGGTTTTTAGTTTCACCCTAAATAGGTAGCTTGACTTGATTGAAAATTAATAAACGTAAGCATCAGATATCAGCTAGGCCAACTATTTGTAAATTAACATTTAAAACATCAACTGTTTAAAATTTTAGTTATATTAATTAAACACTTTGTTAAGCCATTGTTGAGTTCGGGTATGATGATTGTAGACACTAAATAAAACTAAACTGCTTTAGAGTTACAGGAAAACTTGGACAGTTTAAACCTTTTCTACAGGTTACGCATGATTGCATGATTCTATGCGAGATCCGTGTTTATAGTACATAATTACTTATAAAGTGGCGCTACTGACAAATAACGTGGTTTGATGATCGTAAATAGTAAGGTGTATTATGTTAACCGGATACCTGTCATCCCATTAGCAGCAGTACCACATATCCGTGACTCCTGGAGGGAACCGGACCTGGATTTGTCATTGTGCGGAGGCCACTTGACCGTGAATCGGGCTCAGTTTATACAATTTAATTTCATCTCGAATAAAGTATCTGATATTCTACAACAGATGTATAAAGTATCTGATATTCTACAACAGATGTATAAACTCGTTATCTCTACACGTTACAAACACTATTCATTTCACTTGTTGTTACATGTTTTCATTTCTTAGTAATAGTTAATTAACTATCAGCATTGTTTTATAAAATCGCGTTTTGATTTTATGTATATATATATATATTTTACGTTATTTATTATTTCATTTGACCGATGAATCGCCTGTCTCTTTTAATTGTATCGGCTTTAGGTGAAAGACGAATTGTTAAGTTTGTATAGAGCTTAATTTAGTTAATTATATTACGGTTCAGTGTCATTCCAAAACGTTTTAGTGAGTAGATTGGATAATAAAAATTATATAAAAAGAAAATTCACCCACTTTCTTTTTAGAGTTGATGTATTTTATAATTTTGAGGGTATTTATTTTTGGCGGTTTGTCAAGTGTGTCATTTTAACTTTTGTGTTTTTATAGCTACCAATGACTTAATTTTGATGAAACGTGTGTGTGCGCGCTTCAAACGGGGGTTGGGGTGGTGAACAGCTGTGAGTACGAGCAAGACAATTGTTTTTGTAATCTCCAAACTTGGGGTAGGCCCAGGTTCAATAAAGTGCCCTTGTAAACATGCACACACACACACACACACACACGTGCTGTTATAAGGAATTTCTTTGTGTGCGAGATATAAGTACGCCTGTGGCCGAAAACAGCCATCTCCCTCTCTTGAAGTAAAATGGAACAGCCCGACCTGATAATTTCGGCGTCTCCTCAGCCGTCCCGTCAGAATAGTGTAATTGTCGTAACGGGACTTCTTGCGCCTTGCTTTATTTCGACCGTTCTAGGTCGTGTTTTTCTCTGCAAGTGTTTTTCGTTTTTCGAAACTTATGTGTTAATCCAATGCATCAGTCCGTCTTCAGCCCATCTGGTGGCATTGAGAGAACACTCAGAATGTTTCCAGCGGACGTAACTCAGCTGAATTTTCCTCCTAACCATGTGGTCCACTATCAGGTACACCTTTGGTTTGATAAAGCTACTGTTGCTCAACTGATCCATCAGTAACTATAGGATACTGTGACACAATAACAGTGTTTTGCTGCACTATATTACACATTGATCTCTAAGCAAAATGTTCAATAATTTAGCTATTTTTCAGTTGATTTTATACAGAACACATACAAAGATCTTAAAAAATGATCAAACTATAGATTTTTTCGACTTTTATTTTTTTTTACTGGTAGTCTAGCGTAGGTTTATAGTATATTAGAAAAGAAAATGAAGGTGGACCCAACCCGTTGCTTGGGTATTTTAAAATATAAGGCATAGTAAATAAATTAAAATATCTTATAGTTAAGAAGGATTGAACCAGAAAAAATAGAAACGTTTTTGATATCCAGTTTAGAAACTAGTGGTGATGGCCTTGATTCTGAATAGATCGTTAAACGTAGGAAGTTAACAAATGAAGAAAACTTGTATCCAAGCGGCCTGATGAGCCCTGGTATTAGGTGAAAGTCATCTTGTCAACACTGGATATTGCATGTAGTATTGTTGATGATAAGAAACTCTCCTACTCTTCCATTCATGGATTGTAAGAATGAACCACAACACTTTTGGAAAGTAAACCTTCCATCAGAAGTGAATTCGAATATTTTGTTCTGAGCTGCTTTTATCATGAGTATATGGGTTCTTCTTGGATCATTTTATTGGTTTTTTATGTAAAATATGTATTTGTTGGATGGAGAGTGCACAATTTAAACTCTGAAATGTAACATGGTTTTCATAAAAAGTAATGTTTCTAATCAAAATGCAAAACTAAAGATGACTACATATAAATCAAGTTTTGATAATACTGTTGTAAAGTTAAATAAACCATTAGCGAAATCCCTAAAACACTGCAACTATGATGTATAATGAAATATTATTTTTAGGTTAAATTGTTGGACACTGAGAACTTAAAGGGTTATTAGGGATTTTCAAAGCATGTGTTTACACTTATGGTGATTGTTGTGTGCTATTTATTTAAATCTTAGTCTTTATTTTAAAGGCTCATTTTTAGTTTTCTCTGTGTATGTTATATTCTTATTTCCCCACCCCTTTGGCTCAAAGATAAATTGGCTTATAACCCTAAAAGTTGAGGTTTGATACATAGTTGTTACCGCATAAATAGGACTTTGTACTTAACAATGAACAAACATGATTGTATCTTTGTTTAATTTTATACTTTCGACTATAATGATTTTATAGGTTTATGTATACAAGAGTAAAGTAACTGGTAATTTGCTTTTATTACATCTTTTAACTCTTTTTGAGGCTTTCATTTTGTACATCTTACTTTTATGGGGTTTTTTTTAAATGCTCGTTTTCTTCCATGTGGACATCTTAATAAATTGATTCTCAAGTATATTGTCAATTTTTTGGTTTGTTTAAACAATGGTAACTTCATATTTCAACCAAAGTTGGCCTGCCCAACTATTGTTGTTTCTTTTGTTTGGACATTAGAAAGATCATTTTATTCCAAATTAGTATCAAGTTGCTGAACTCTAAAGAAAAATTTGATGTAAGACTTTAAAGAATTCAAAATGATAATATAATTTATTACACCTACTTTGTTTATTTCCATGTACTTTCCTCATGAGTTTTGAGTAAAATTTTCTTGTATTTTGCTACGAGTTGCTAATGTTCATTTGTTAGCAGGTTCTACTGAATTATCTAGTCTAGTCTATATCACAATGACAAATTAGTTTATTTCCTCCTGTAACTGTTTTATAAGCCTAAACATTGCAGATGCCCCATTTAAGACTACACTCTGATTTACCTTTGGTTGGCCATATTTACTCTTTTGTGCTTACCCCTTTTTCATGGGATTTATATCTTTATTGACACATGGTCTTCAGAATAATACATCTAATATGCCATCCACTATAAGGTATGCCTTTATTTTGTTTAAACTACTGTTGCTTTTGCAGTGTGCCAGTAAATATGTGTATGATATTATGACACAATTACAATGCTTTACAAACAATAGTAACTGCAACACTAAACTGTTCATTTACCAAGTATATTCTTTTGTGAGAACCACAATAAACAGATGGGATAGCATCTTGTCTCTGGAATGGTAATTCCAGGATAGGTGATTGAGAATCTATTGGCTCTTCCATCCTTGATGAACTTCTGGAAGTATTCTCAATGAGTATTTTGGACCCTTCAGCAGGTTTATTTTCTACTAATAAGTTTCTACTAATATTATTATGGATTATCATGATTAAAGCTAAAGAGGATTCTGCATGTCCTTGCTGGTAATTGAATTGAATAAGTAAGAGCTGATTTGCTTTTTAAAGTTTAGGGAATGTGATTCACCTATTGCACTGTTTTTAGGAATAATCAGTGTGCATCACCCCACAGATTCTACAATACAAGTAGAACTAGGGAGTTCTTATCCCTCTCAGTTTTCAGTAACTAGGGTGGTGGACAAAGGCTTTCACTTCAAAGTGTTAGAGCGTGTTCCTCCATGTTTGGAGAAGAGAGCAAAGTTGGGGTCCTCCCACTTGAGTCCATGAATGTTATTCCCAGATGTTGGTAGGAGTGGCTCCAGCCTTCACAGGAAACTATGTGTGATAATGGTTCATATTTGTCATTATGCTGTATGTTTAAAGTGTGCATGGCCCTTTTCTTTAGTCAATGTCAGTTTTATATATTGTTCATAGAAGGAAGTCTTCTATCTTCTCATACTTCTGAATGCAAAGTGAATCCATCATTGGTCCTTAGTTGAGCAGTGTTCCAAATCTCAAATAATTTGAGAGGCAAGTGAAATGTTCCTTACCCATTTCATCTTGGAGACACAATGAGTTTTTATAATTCCAGACTGGATGAGTTCTGTTCCTTTGGTTAAATAAGGTATAACTGACCCTGTCATTCCAAGCCTGCGGTGTTGTCTTTTGGAATTTTTCAGGTGGAGGAGTAAGTTTGTTCATTTTGGTATTACTTACTTTCTGGTCATGATTCTGGTGGTTTGTAATGTATCACCCTACAACCACAGCTATGGATATAATAAAAAGTATATATATAAAACATTGCAGTCTGATATTCCTAACTACCGTAGTAGGATGTAAGGACCAAGACCCATTAATTCCATAAGCTGTAAATTCTGGCTATATGGTTGTTGCTGGTATATAATTATTATTATTGGTGTAATGTTCCACTGTTGATACATGAACTAAGTTCCAGGTGAAGAGCATACCTGTTCTTGATGTAGAGCAGTTCCTTTACTTATCTACCAATCTTATTTTGGTCCACCTCTGTTACATGCAGATGCTTCCTGTATGAATAATGCTTGCACTGCCCCATCCACCTTATCAGTGTGAAATTCTTGCTATTGCATCAGCAGGTGGTGAAAATTAATGTTTTCCTAAACTGAAAATGTTTTTCCAATAACACTTGCCCAGCATAGCCATGTAATTAGGGTGCTTGACTCATAGGCTGAGAGTTGTGGCTTTGAATTCCTATCTCACTAAACATGCTTGCCCTTTCAGTCATGGGGCATTGTAATGTGATGGGCGATTCCACTGTAAAATAGTAGCATAAGAGTTGGTGGTGAGTGGTAACAACTAGATGCCTTCCCTCTAGTCTTACACTGCTAAATTAGGGATGGCTATGGCAGATAGCTCTCATGCAATTTGCACAAAAATTTTAAACAAACGATTGAAGAAACCAATAATACTTACCTCCACTGTCCATCTACTACCCTTTCTCTCCACAAAGAGTCAGTGTTAGTGACTAGGATGGTGTAAGCCTTGAGAAAGTGATTACATTATCTAAGTGCTGTGCTTATTATGTACAATATCAGGACAAATTCAAGGTGGCATTTTTAGTTGTTTATCTGTAACCTTAATAGTCTAGTTCCATTACCAATGACAGTGCTATCCTTAAAGATCAAAATATAATTTGCTTCAACTGATTTTTACATCATTGTCTACTATGATATCTGTAAATTAATCATATGCTAATGAATCTTTCATTTCACAAAAATCATCCAGGTAAGATATTTGGGCAAGCCTTTCCAAATCTTATGCAAATTGGGTCAAGGTCTCTTCTTTAATCTGTATACTCTTCTGGAACTTTGTCCTAAATACCTGTTTCTAATTTAACACTTCAAACCTGTTGGATAAAGTAACTGGTCAACAATGATTTATAGTTGTTATGGCTATCAGTTAGAAAGTTACATAATCTCAAAACTGATCCTTCTAAATGGGCAACAAGATGAATAATTTGTTGTTCACTATTTCACCTTTTCATTTTGGGAATAATTTTAAACTGACATGGTACTTTCCAGTCCATAGGTTTCTCATTTAGCTGATAATGAACTGGCCAACTAAATTCTGAATGTAGATTTGCCAGTATCATAACTGCAGTAGTTCAGAAAGGTCTTTCTGTAGTAGACAACACAGCTGTAGTAGTAACAGGGGAAGAACTAATTGGTTATATTACATTGTTTGTAGTAGGTGATGTTTTAAGTTGGAGCTCTTGAGTAAGTGCACTGATATACTTTTATACCTCAATTATATCTTTCCTTACTTCACTTGATTTTGTTGATGTTCTTTTGTACTTCTTCAGCCCTGTCATCATTGCCGGTATGTGACTCTTCAGTATTATTGTTGTAGTCTCTCTGTACATCACCAATAGCTTCAACATTCCCATCTTCCATTACATTTGTTGTTATTTTTAATTCACTTTTACATAATATGCTTCTTTCTTTTAAAATTTTTCATTTTCACTGAAATAGTCTCACTTTTGACATCTCTTATTATAATGTTATTTTTTTGTTCAGAGGTTTTTTAAAATATCTGATGAAAATAATTCAGAATATGAGAATAACAGATTAGTTTATTTCTTCTTTCAACCCCTCCGTGTGAACTCCTGTACATGATGAGGGGACCTCCCAGGGAAGGTTCTGTTCATTCAGTTTACCTCCTCTGGGATTCAAACATCCACCCACATGTTTGCTGTGTGTGGTGACTCGTGAAGGGGAGGAAAGGATCCTGGTGTTTGAGGGGTCAAACCCTAACACACCATTTTGGCCTTGAATTTCTGCAGACGGGCAGCCTTGAGGTGGTCCCCTAGGATCAATTGGCTGGTCCACTTGGGTTAGGGTCAACCAAGTACCAGTGTTGGATGTTCTCAGCAAGTGTTGTGGACATTGTATCTGATGCTGGTGTTTGGATATAGTGCTCATGAAACCCTGGCATTGCTGCAATGTCCTCGTTTGGCACTGTAGTGCACCCCTCGAAGGGCTCCATGGAGGGTGGAGTCAGTGGGAACTGAAATTTAGCTTTTTTTATGGATACCCCTCTTTCTAACAAAATACATGAAAGATTTGAAAAAAAGATCATTGGAAAACGACCACGCATGGATAACTGTTGTACAGTTTACCGTTACATCCAGATTCTACACTTTAATTTCTGATTCTTCATTCCTTATCTGAGAAATCCTTGGGGCAGATGTCTCCATTTTTCATTCAGAAGGGATTAGAGGGACTTGCTGGCTCCCCAAAGTCAGCAAATAAAGCTGTGTTCATGAGAAATTGTAGTAGAAACATCTTCACTACAACATACCAAGCTCCTCTTCAAGTGAAAAGCCATTGGAGATATGCCCATTGAGGTTACTCTCCATGCGACTTTGAATTCTTCCATAAGTGTTGTAGTTGAGAGGGATTCAAAGAACATTTCCGAGTCGGAAATCCATGCTGGTTTCTCCAGCCAAGGTGTTACTACGGTACGCCGAATTTTCACCCGTAAAGATGGAATTATGGATCCTACCAATGTTCTGATGTTAGCGTTTTCATCACCTTGTTCTCCTTCCACAGTCAAAGCAGGTTATCGGAACTGCAAGGTGCGGCCTTACATTCCTAACTCTCTCAGATGTTTCCAGAGTCAGCAGTTTGGTCACTAAAAAACATCATGTGATTCTTTGGTATGTGCTTTGTGGTGGTAAAGGTCATGAAGCTTACAAGTGCAACTTGGAACCACGCTGTGTTAATTGTAGTGGCCCACACCCCTCTTGCTCTATTTCTTGCCCTAAACGGGTAGAAAAGAAAGAGATGCAATGCTTAAAGTCTGTTAATAATGTCATCTACTCAGAGGCTCGGAAATTATTGACCCCAACTATATCTCAGACATATGCTGCTGCACTACATTCCACTATCACAGTGGGAAAGCAGAAAGATCTTTTTGTGCCTCGATCAGAGTCGTTTTCAAAACATCTTAAAAACCTTGTGCTCCCCATAGTTAAAAAAGTTGATGCATCTATGTCTACTTTCATCTCTGTCCCTACCTCTCCTTCCAGTGACTGCCCAGTTTCACTTCCTTCAGGTTCAAATGTTTCTTCAGGTCCATCCTATCCTGCAGCCCCGAAAAGTAAATCGACCATTCGTTCACGCTCTCAGTCACTGGAATCTTTGTCGACAGACAGACACCTCTCTACCCAACCCAGGGCAGGATCCATGGAGGTTGATAAATCTTCATCTAATAAAAAAAATGTGGACAGAAGATCTCCCCACTACATTCTCCTCTGCATAAATAACAATGGCCACTCTGATTCAGTGGAACTGTCGAGGCTTTCAGTCAAATTTAGATGACATTAAGACTTCAATTTATTCTTACTATCCCGTGTACCTCTTTTCACAGAAAAGTTTTCTGAAACCTGCTGATACAGTCACCCTTCGGCAATTTTCCTTGTATAGAAACGATAGGTTATGTGATGGACGAGTGTGTGGTGGGGTGGCATTGCTGGTTGATCAGCGTGTGCCCACTCTGTCCTTGTCACTTCATACACCCTTGGAGGCTGTAACCATCCGTGTTTCCTTGGGTCATACCATCACTATTTGTTCTCTCTACTTGCCTCCTGATGAGATCTATAATCAGTCAGACCTTGATGCTCTCATTTAGCAGTTACCATTCCCTTCTTACTAATGGGGATTTTAATGGATATAAAACCCTTTGGGATGATGCTAGTATTGAGGGGGAGGAGTCGTGTTATAGAGTATATGCTTTTGGACCACAACCTGCCTCTCTTTAGTACTGATTCTTATACTTCATGCACCTAGTCAGTCTTTTACTGCTGCAGATCTTTCTATCTGCTCCCCTTCACTTTTCTCTTACTTTTCTTGGGACAAAATTCGAAAGGTTAGTGGCCAGTATCCTTTGGCCTCCTTTCAATTTTGTTCTCTGATGGCCAAGAAGTTGCTGATACCCAGAGCATCGCCAGTACTCTGGGCAAATGTTTTTCTCATGCATTTAACACTTCTGCTTCATCCCCATCTTCTTAGCCATCAAAACATGAGCAGAACGATCGCCTTTTTCCTTTCAGGCTAATCGTTTTTATATTCACTCCCTTACAGTGTTGGAACTTAAACTTTCTCTTCATTGGTCTGGCAGTACAATATGATCAGTTGGACTTGATCATATTCATTCCAAGTTGGTGTGCCACCTCTCTCCTGCCTCTCTTGCTATTCTGATTGTTTTTAATTGGATCTGGAGGGATAAAATTTTTCCTGATGCTTAATGCCGTGCTATTGTACTCCTTTTTCCTAAACCTGGGAAGGATCTCAAGATTCCTTTGAACTACCGTCCAATTGCTTTGACAAGCTATCTCTGTAAGATCTTAGAGAGGATGGTTAATGGTCGTCTTGCTTGGTTCCTCGAATGAAACAACCTCCTCTCACCCACTCAGTGTGGGTTTTGAAGACAGCTCTCCACCACGGACCACCTGATTCGACTTGAAACATCAATCAGGGAAACCTTTCTCAAAAGACAACATTTTGTTTCTGTATTTTTGACCTTGAAAAAGCTTATAATACAAAGTGAAAGTATGGAATCTTGCGAGACCTCCTCTTGTATGGGTTGCATGGCAATTTACCGATTTTATTAATTTTTTTTAAGTAAATCGATAATTCAGGTCCGTGTGGGTTTGACACTTTTCCATTCTTTCCCACAGGAACTTGAAAACCCTCAGGGCTATGTTTTGAGTCTCACACTTTCCATTATAAAGATTAATGACATCAGTGGACAACTACCTCCTACAGTTGCAAACGGTCTTTTTGTCGACGACTTCCACATCTCGTGTCAGTTGTCAACTATGAGGTATACTGAGTAGCAGCTACAGACTACCTTTAATCATTTACTGACATGGACCACAGCAAACGGTTCCACCCTTTCTCCCTCCAAAACTGTTTTCATGCACTTTTGCCATCAACGGGGTATTCACCCTTATCCTAAACTCCATATTGGTGAAGCTGTGCTTTCTCTGATACCTGAGGCAAAGTTCTTAGGGCTTATATTTGACCATAAGCTCACCTTTATACAACATATCAAGCAGTCAAGTGTACAAGGGCATTGAATATACTCCGTATTTTCTCTTCCACCTCTTGTGGGTGGATGGATGTTCCATGTTAAAAAATCTATCGTCCCTTATTCAATCAAAACTAGACTATGGGTCTCTGGTCTATGGCTCTGCCAGGACTTCAGCCTTGTAAATGTTGAACCCTGTTTATCATCAGGGGTTTTGGCTCTCCACAGGGGCCTTCTGCACTTCAAAACTTCGATCTTCACCACAGAATTTCACGTGGGGTTGTGTTTTCCTTACTCAGTGGGCCACACTTTTTCATAATAAAATGTCTGCCATTTTTTTTAGCCTTCGTCTCCACGTGCAGTTCGGTGAATTGGTCTATCTTTGGATGACATAGCGGTATCCACAGATCAGCTCATCCTACCATGGCTAAGTACCATTCCAAATTGTGACCTTTTTTGAGTTATCTTAAGAAGACAGATACTCATGATTGGAAGTATCGTCTTCAATTTACCGAACATCTTTCGAACCATCCTGGTTTGAAATCATGTGGCTGTGTGGGCTCTGCTAATGTTTGCCGTAATTCGGTTGTTGAACACATAATCCCCTCTAAGTTTTTGTTCACTGCAGAATTGTATGCCATTTCTCTTGCCATGGATCACATAGAAGCTATGCAATAAACGAACTGTACCATTTATACCGATTTACTTAGCTCTGTATTAGCCCTGGAATCGCTTCACGTCAGTTTTCACCCTATTCTCGCTTATATTCAAAACCGACTGGCCCGTTTTTCTTCAACATCTATTTATATCCAGTTCTTCTGGATACCAGGCCATGTTGGTATTCGCGGGAAGGAACTCGCTGATACCGCAGCTAAGTCTGTATTCTCTGGCACTAACACTGCTATCCTGTTCCATACATGGACTATGGCCCTGTATTCAAGGCTCGGCTCCGTGCCAGTTGGCAGTGGACTTGGAGTGAGCAACGTGAAAACAAGTTCTTCCAAATAAAACCCTATATTGGACTTTGGCCGTCTTGCCCCAGTACGGATCGGGAAGAGGAAGTTGTCCTAACTAGACTACGCATTGGTCAAAGTTTTTTTAACTCATCGTTCTCTTTTATCTGGGACTGATGCACCAGTGTTTTGTCTGTGTCACACTCAGGTCACTATGAGCCACATTTTACTATCTTGCCGTTGTTACGAATCTCAACGACGGCACTATTTTAGACATGTTTTGTCCCCATGGTTTACCCTTAATGTTGGACAATGTCCAACTTACAAACGTTTTTTAAAGCCATTGACCTTTTTAACACTATGTAAGTGTTTAATTCCCAAATTAGACCTTTTTTATTATTCCTTTTTGTAGTACAACTAGTTCCATGTGAAATTAGATAATGGCCATAACATTAACATTAGAATAAACTTGTACAACTTCATGGCTAATTGATCCATTAAATGAGAAATAAAACACCGATTAATTCGCCACTAGCTGAAACACAGTTATAAATAACTTATTTTGTTGTTTCATTAAAACATTTGCAGCTTACTGCTTGAAATTACTCGAAAATCCAGTTTTAAAACCTTTTTAGAACTAAATATCACATACTATTATACTTTTTTAACATTAACATCAGGTGCCCTTCAACAAAAATCTACATTACAACAGAAATGTACCTTGTAACAATACATTTCCAATTACACTACTAACCAAAAAAAGAAAACTATGTAATGACCGAATGATTGTAATTTATTTAATCTACGATTAAAGTACTAAGTTAAGTCTTTATTAATATTTTTTAATAAAAGTAGCAACACAGAAATAACTTATGTATGTGAAAGCCTTTTAAAAAATACTGTTCCTCGGGTATCGTTTCGATAACACTGTATAACACTATGTAAAACAAATTTTGTTCCTGGATAGTATGTGTTATTTCTTAATTGCTTGTGTTGTAAAAGTACAGAAAATGGCCATTATTCCCTTCAGACTTTGCTTTTCTGATCAGGATAATGAAATTTAGAAATTCACCTATTTTCTATGTAAAATTAGGCAGTTTTTGTGCATTTTCATTTACATAAGGTCTGAATAAAACAATATATGAATCAAGATTTACATGTATTTATACTAAAGTTATACAAAAATGAAAAAAAATGTTTAGAAGTGAGTAGTTTTTCGAGATTTGGGAGTGTAATGTAAATCACTTTCACGTATTAGCCTCGAAATATGGTCTCTCATCATGTTTTCGTTATACGCTCACAGGTCACAAAAAGTTTGAAGAGAAAAATAGGTTTTTTCCATTTACTTTATGCATAAGCAATTGGGAAATAACACTTTCTGCTCAGGAACAAGAAAAAGTAAAAATTATGTTACATAGTGTAATTCGCAGAACTAGTTACTTTTGTCAGGATATGTGAGCTAACCAGATATTTGGTTATATTGTTAGTACTGCATACTTACAGTAAATATAAATCGTAGTTTATTTTTTACTTGGGTTAATCCAACAGATGGGAGCGTTATAAAATGATGGTCATTCCCACTATGTAAAAGAGCAGCCCAAGAGTTGGCGATGGGTAGTAATGATTAGCTGCCTTCCTTCTAGTCTTACACTGCTAAATTAGGGACGGCTAGCGCAGGTAGCCCTCGTGTAGCTTTGCGCAAAATTCAAAACAAACAATCAACAGGTGTATATTTCATGTATTAGTTGCGACTTCAAATTGTAACATGTTTAGTGTAGAAAAAGATGGTCTGACTCCCATTTAGCTCGTAGTTTTATACTATTAATTGTTATAGCTGTGCTGGCGTCACAAGTATCGTATAATTTATAGCCATTCACCGCAGAAATACATCTGTTCAAGGAATGGGAAGCATTTGCCCCTCGAGGGTCGAAAACCAATACAACCTTGTTGTCGGTAGATTCAACACTCCTAAACTTAATGACTTGAACTATTATTACGGAAGTAAGCTTCTTTTAAATTATCATGGTAATTCAGTTAATATTTCACTGTGTATTTCTTGTTTATGGAAGGGGAATTAACAATGTGTCATTAGAGGAGTTACCAGTATGTCACTGTGTATTTCTTGTTTATGGAAGGGGAATTAACAATGTGTCATTAGAGGAGTTACCAGTATGTCACTGTGTATTTCTTGTTTATGGTAGGGGAATTAACAATGTATCATTAGAGGAGTTACCAGTATGTCATTGTGTATTTCTTGTTTATGGTAGGGGAATTAATAATGTATCGTTAGAGGAGTTACCAGTATGTCACTGTGTATTTCTTGTTTATGGTAGGGGAATTAACAATGTATCATTAGAGGAGTTACCAGGATGTCACTGTGTATTTCTTGTTTATGGTAAAGGAATTGCCCATGTTGTTTTGTTAGGTAGATTCAAGATCTTAAATTTTATATAAAAATCTATAAAATAAATATTTTGTGTGATGTCAGTTATTCAAATTTTAGAAGAATACATATTATTCATCGCAATCTCTCGATTAGTGAATTAGAACTGCAAGTGTTTTGACTTAAAGATGAAAAACAGCTGTTTTTACGCTGTTTAACAGTATTTAACCAAAATACTTCCTCTAATTTCATATTTTTTTAACTGTAATAAGGCAGACTTTTCTTTTATGACAAAGGGATTCTTTACTAACTTGTTTTAAAGTTTGCACAAAGCTATCTTCGCTAATTCGTGCCTCATTTACAAGTGAGAAGTAGATATTCCATGTTATCAACTCTTGGCCTACTCTTTTAACAGAGGATATTTGGAACGACCATCACATCATAACTCTTCCACGATTGAAAGAGTAAATATAATTAGTAACGGGGATTCGAACCCATGATCTTTAGGTTGCGAGTCGAGCGCCTTAACCACCAAGTCATGCCAGACCACGTGGACATTTGGAGAATATGGACAATATTAGTATTATAACCTTCAGTGATTGATTAGTTAGCGTTACCAATTGTGCTGGAAAGTTATATTTCTCTCATCTTCGAGATACGTAAACTTACAAAGATTCTGCATTTTGAAAATTTATTCATATAACTTACTCGATTGATCTTGGACTTGAAATCTTTATCAATCTACCAGGCATTACACATAAGTTTGGTGTCAGTTTTCCCAGGAAGTGACATATTAGTTAAAAGGAAATATATAATTATAAGAACTCCTTAAAACAACTTTGTCGTAAACTGCCAGTAACAACACATTAGTGAGTGGCAAAAAAAAATGTAATAGTAGTGTACTGTAAAGTGCGTATATGTTTCTATTCATTTTTCTTGCTAATGTGGTATTATGTTTAATTTTGGCAGTCATTCAATTTTATTTTAATAAAATTTTCACATTTTTTGGATATTTTTGAAAGTGATGTTATTTTATAAAGAAGTGGATTTTATACAATCCATTAACGTATTTTGGTTTTTGCCCACATATATTTCATAAATTAATAGGACACAAAAATAAGTCTAAAACCCTATCTAGTATTCACTTCACTAGAAGATAGATAAATGAACATCACATGGTTTTATTTTGATACTATATATTTGTTCTTTCATATTCGAGCAAGGAGAAGTAGCCAACTATCAGTTTAAAGTACAACTTAAAACTTGAGTTTCAATACATATTTGGGTTTTCTTAAAGCGTAACATGTTTATAATAATGTGTGTGTGCATGTAATGTAAATCTGTGAAAGGGGTCATGATTTTATTGTTTTTTCTTCATATAACGCAGGCAAAGCAACCTGTATATTATAGTTGTCTGTATGTGCGCGCGCGCGTACTTGATATATATATAAAGAGAGAGAGGGGGAGTATGTTAGAGGGGATTGGGATTCAGCGCTTGCTTATGATCTCGAGATATGTTCTGGTTGGTTGAACCAGCTTAGCACCTGGCGCAGCTGCTCGACGCATGACCCTCGGAGAGATCGACGGCAACGTCAGCATGCTTTCAGCAGGTTCTGTGGTCGTTAGGTTATCAATCACATATGATATGTGTAGATGTGAGAATACACATGTAATGCTGTGAATTTTGCGCGAAATTTTTAAAATTATTCCTTTTTATATTTTCGTGTTTAAAATATATTCACTGACCAGAAGGCAATTTTTACATTCGACTCTTTGTTAAGATCATATTGTTTTTCCTTGGATTTGACATTTTTGTCTGAACGTATTTTAAATTGTATTTGTTAGAACGTTAGAAATTTCCTATATAACTCAGTTTTGTTTGATAAATGTAAAAACATCTGCGTCACCATAACATGGATGTCTTATTTGATTAATTTTTACCAAAGTTAAATTATATACAAACGCTTGATACAATACATACCTAGATACAGAAGTTTTACCAACGGTTTATTACAAATATTGAAAATCTTGTCTATAATTTATTATTTATGTTACTAACATTGTCTTTTTAGGTACTGCACATTTTGTGTGTGTGTGTATATATATATATATATATTTCAAATTCTAAGCCTTGAACAACTAAATGGTAGCTTCTAATAGAAGTAAAATAAAAAATGTCAATTTTGTTTGTTCATTTGTTATGTTAATTTGCATGCAATATTTTGGTAGATGAAAACAACACGTTGTACTCAGTACTCATCTTTCTTTATTGCATTATTAACAAAAATACTTTATTTTTTTTTTTTTTTATTTTGTACAAAAGACTTGTAATTTTTACTGGAAGCTTTCCAAATTTCGTGAAGATTCATGAATCGTATGGTATTTGACGAGTGTCACATAGTTTTACCACGGCTTCATTGTATTGTATTGTATTGTATCGTATACAATACTGAGCACCTATCAAAATTGGAGTGTATTGCATGTAGTTTGCGCTATACGTAGTATTCCTAAAGCAAGCTAGGTGTCACCGTATATTGATGTAATGTATTTTACTTGTATATAATTATAATTCACCACATTTAGCTGTTACTTATCCTGAACATTGTAATATGCTAACAGCAAAACATGCGTCTTAATTTGTAAAATTTGATAATGTAATCAGATAAACTAAGTAGATAACTTTCTATTCCAAAGTTTAGAAGTATAATTACATCAGCAAAACAAAATTAAGCTTTATTTGATAAATGATATTTACAGGGTGTTCGGTTCACGGTTTTCTTCGCTTTCTCGAATGAAGCGATGATGATAAATTATAGGCAATTTTTAAAAGTAACGTTAGAATTAACTATCTATTGAAGAGGTTGAGATACGGCCCGGCATAGCCAGGTGGTTAAGGCACTCGACTCGTAATCCGAGGGTCGCGTGTTCGAATCCCCGTCACACTAAATATGCTCACCCTTTCAGCCGTAGGGGCGTTATAAAATGACGGTCAATTCGAGTATTCGTTAGTAAAGTATTAGCTCAAGAGTTGGCGGTGGTTGGTGATCACCAGCTGCCTTCCCTCTTGTCTTTCACTGGTAGATTAGGAATGGCTAGCGCAGATAGCCCTCGAGTAGCTTTGCGCGAAATTCAAAACAAACCAAATGTTGAGATACACTCCCTACGATGCGTGACGTAAGTAAAATGTTAGGTCACTTTTAAATGCGTAGAATCGGATTTGCCCTCGAGTAGCTTTGCGCGAAATTCAAAACAAACCAAATGTTGAGATACACTCCCTACGATGCGTGACGTAAGTACGATGTTAGGTCACTTTTAAATGCGTAGAATCGGATTTGCCGTGCGTGTAACTGTTTTTTAAAAGCGAGTTTCAAATTTTAAGCTTGCCAAGTATTATATTTCAAAATCGTTTTTCGAGAGGAATTTAGAACCTAAGATTTAAATACCGGAGCAGAGGGTTTACTAATTAAGTTATAAACTGACCGATGTTTCTGTGCTTATAATTCTAAGCAACATTTTTGATTTCATAATAAAGACAAAATTTAAAAACATAAATTATTTTCATGAGGTGTGCTGTACGGTTCCCTTGTTGGTCAGTGGTAAATTTACGAACTTGCAACGTTAAAGTTAAAAGTTCAGTTACTTGCTGTGTTTGTTTGTTCAATTAATGTATACTGTTCTGTGTCTAGTTAGTTATATTGCAAGGTTCTGCTTTATTCTTTGAGTATATCATTATAGACTTATAAGCTACAAACTCCTGAAAGTTATCTTGTTCAATCCACTTTAAAACTTCAACATTTTCTTTGACTGCTATGACACAACTCTAGAAGATTGGAAGAGTGCCGTTATGTAGTGCTTTTTTGATGTTTGTTGTGTTACATATTTATCTTGAACATTAAAAAAAATGTACAGTCGTGTGTTTTTTCTATAGTAGGTGATTGGTACATAAGTATATATTTATTGTAAAGTTGGAGTATACTTTTTGTCTAATTGAAGTCATTACTATTGGACATACTATTTCATAATATAGGTTATATTTCTTACATCGTAGTATGCTTTGGCCATATTCTTCCACTTTTTAATTAGTTTGTGTAATTACGTATGATTCGTAAACAGATCTTTCCTTATATTTGTAGCACTTAAGGTTTACAGTAAATTTGTCTGAAGCGTACAATATTAATTGGTCATTTCACTAGAACCTACACATAATTTTAGTAATATTGAGTTGGAACTTTATTTGCAGCCAACGTTTTGTAGTGTAGTTGGGTCAACAGTTATTTCACTAATAATTAAACAGGATATTGATGGTGATTTTGACATTTAATCAAATCGATATCTGCTGCTTGTACTGGAAAAGGAATATGTCTGAAGATACTATATTGCTCTTATTAGTGTGAAAATTCAAATTCTGAAAGAAAAACAGGGCTTACACAACCAGATCAACATCAACAAGACTAAGTGTTTCATGTGGTTCTATCTATATTTTTTCTATCTCTTAGTACAACTTCAGAAAGATAAATGCAAATATTCAAACCACAGTAAATGATCCCAATAATTCATTATCTGCAATTTGTTTGCTGTAAGTACCACTAAAACTGGCATTCCTGTTTGAATATAAATAAGTTTTGATTGTAATGCAATTTGAATAATACATTTGGAAATAGTTGACTGCATTATAAGAGATTTGTCAACTAAGTTCCAGTTCTGACATCTTTTGTACCAAAAACACTTAGTAGTGGTCAGTAGTTGGTTGACACTTTCTATAAACATTTATGATAACAATGTTCCTATTGGTTGCATATTCCCATTTGAAAATTGACATATCTTTACTTTCATTAATTGTTTTGCAGGCTTGCATGAATAAGTATATTACCTCATTTATAAACATCATGCAATTATCTAATCCATTACTTTATTAACCTTGATTGTATATTCACATAGGTGGAATGCTTTTTGAATTTGTTGATGCATAAGATCTTAAAAAATTATTAATGATTTTAAAGGGGCCTTGTAACATAAAACTTTTACCATACATTCAGATTTTATTTTTATTTGCTTTTTGACAGAAATTTCAAGTAATCTATTTTAAAATATGAAATGTACTAGATCTCTTTTTTTACCCTTTTAGCTCAGGTTGGTAATAAAGTTAGTTGCTGAAGGTAGTTTTGATCTAAGAGTGTGTCATGATCTATGAGAAATCCTTTCCAAAGATGAAGATCATTTGCTGCTGAAGTGAAGTGTCATGTTGCTGGTCTAAATCTGAACAATAGCAGTCAAGGATTTCCTAGTCTGCTGAACTTGTTTTTACTATGAATTTGACCTTTAATACACAGGAGACATGTCTGAAGTACACAGTGGTGAACTTCTTGTAAGACCAAGTAGGACAATCTGTATAGGGCAATAAAGTTGCTGTGGACAGTGTTATTGCATCCTATTGCTTGTTGATATCACCTGTGGAAGGAAGAAGAATGGAGGTACCTCTGGTAGATAATGACTATCACTTGTACTTGTCTAATCATCAGGAGAGACAACAAACACCCAGAGAAGGAAATAATAATATGGGGTAGACATAATTCTCTCTTAGGTGAGGGACATGTTACCAAAAGCACAAAGAGATGTGCCACATCTTGGATTGTGTTATCTGGCTTTTGCATACAACTCACCACTCTGTTGATCCAGAAAAATCTTGACATTAACTGCTGTTGGTACCACTGATGTTGTAGTTGTCTTAGTTGCATGATTGCTGAGATGCAACCAGAAATGCATCGTTCAACAGCTGCAGGTCTATGCCAATGAAATAAAGCAGGTAACACCCCCACCCAAACACTCAAAAATACTGCTATGAAATTCTTGGAGTATTTTCCTAAATTATTCAGGCAGGTAACTACATAGAGTTATTAATTACTGCAATAACCAAAGCTTAGACTTAATGAAATACAGTCTTAGGTGAGGTGTACCAACTTTCCAATATAGATAAGAAATGGGCTATCTGTTATGCCAAGTTAAGACATGGAGAGAAAAGGACCAAGGAAAACTTTACATTTTTTATGGATGATTTGCAATTGCTGCTTGGGAAGATATTTCCTGCTATGTTAATTGCAAACTTATATTTGACGATAAGTTTATTTAAGGTTTTGTGAGTGAAATTCCATGGCTCCCTGTGTGTGTGTGAGGGGACACCTGCATCTTAATGGTAAAGTTTATGTGGCAACCACAATTAGTTAGTATTTTTGAATTAACTGTGGGAGAAAAAGAGGCACACAGCATCTCAACCTTAAACAGAGCAAGCTCCACCTCCAATGAGGCCCAGCATGGCCAGGTGGGTTAAGGCGTTCGACTTGTACTCTGAGGGTGGCAGGTTTGAATTCCCGTTGCACCAAACATGCTCGCCCTTTCAGCCGTGGGGGCATTATAATGTGAATGTCAATTGCACTATTCGTTAGTAAAAGAGTAGCCCAAGAGTTGGAGGTGGGTGGTGATGACTAGCTGCCTTCCCTTTAGTCTTATACTGCTAAATTAGGGACAGCTAGTGCAGATAGCCTTTATGTAGCTTTGTGCAAAATTAAAAAAATGAAACAAAAAACCAAAACAACTGCAGTGAAGCCTCTATTGAAGAAAGCTTGAATATAGTTCTGTATTCTCTGTTGCAGACATCTCTCATTGCCATAACACAGCTAAACAAAATTCTAGATGCCATTCTTTGATGGGGGAAGTGGTTATGGTTAGGTTTTTATGAGACATTTCAAATAAAATTGCCAATCAGATGATCCCAGACAAGATAAATGGGATGTATCTTTCTATTCAATTCCATAATAGATGCAGAAAAGGCATAAACAAGCTGTTTCTGCAACAATCCCTGCTACATTAAATTAGTGGAGTCTTATGGCCATCACTCTGGAGGAAGGGCGACACAGTACTTAGCTTGTCTCCAAGTGTGGGACTTGGCATGCTCCAGTAAAGATTCCCAGATTTGAGTTCAAGTTTGTGGTTAATACAGGAACCACTTAATCTTTAGTGGATCTTGGAACTTCTGGTGTATGAGGCATCCTAAATGAAGACATCTCTCTGGTCAATTGACAGATACATTGTTCTGATTAACAATGTTGGGTTAGATGTAACCGGAGAGGTGTGTGTCTGATTTTACTTGATTATCTCATGTAACCATTTTTTCTTGTTAGAAACATTTATCTTGTCAAAGAAATTGTTAATTAGCTTCACTTGTGCATCAAATAAACTGAAGAATTATTAAAAAAAACATTAAATGCTGATAAAATTGTGCTTGAGAACAAAGGACTGCAGAAGCATAGGCTAGGATGGAAGTCACAGTATGTCTGAGTGTATAAACACTATTCCATTTTGTATTTTCAGTTAACTCTGCTGGAGAAGTAGAAACAGTGTTTTCATTTTATTAAACAGGCTGCACTTGCTTGAATATCTGGCTATGTGTCCAAGTGATGGTAAAGTCCCATTGTTGATATGTGACAACAGATATTTGGCTATTCAACTTCTCAGTTAATAGAGCAGAACTGGGTAGTACTAGCAGCATAAGTGATGATGCTTCACTTAATGTTGATGAAATCTGAGAGTAAATATATGGCAGCCAAACACATGACATGATTAGTGATTCTGTAAGTGGTTTGGATTGAACACAGTGACAAGAACTTCCATACAAAGTTTGTAAAGGTCAGAGACTGACCTAAGTCCATGAGAGAATGAGAGACTTAATTTCTAAGATTTTATATCAAATTATTGATGTTTTATAGACAATCTTTCCAAGATACATGCACTATAACTCAACTCTCAGAAAAGTTGGAGTATATTTTAGGTGCATTTCAGACTGTTGCTGAGTGTTAAAGTTGTGTAAGCATACTTTAGTTGAAGTTCAGTGTTTACTTTTCTAAGTGTGTATAATATTTTGATCCCAGATACTTATACCAGTGGTAGTGGAATATGAGGAGTGGTGTTTCATTTGTGTGGTGAAGTAGATAGAGGAATGTAAAGTACATGCATACATCCTGTATATATGGCATTTGTACAATTAATTATGAGTGGATGAAATGTGCTGTAACATTATTGTAAACTAAAAGAGATGGTTTTCAACCTGTTATTCATTTTGTGATCCAACAGTGTTATTAGGAGAGAAATAATTTGCATAATTCAGAAACTGATGACTAACAGGGTATTTCTCACATATGTGATACAATGTAAAAGCAATTTCCATTGACGTATTTAGTGATGATGCATATGCTGAATATGTATATACTGGCCAATACAGGGTAAACTCTGACTGTAAATCGTAGCCTCTTCATTGTACAGAAGAACCTTGAATACTGTTGTCTCCTAGAGCCTGATGAGGAAATTAATATATATTTGTATAATAGTACTGTCTGTTGCATGTCCAAGTAACTACTTTGCAGGGTGTTGATGGAACTTCTCCAAAACTGGTATGGAGGTTCAATGGGTCTGTGGGGGATACATACAAATTTTCAGTTTTACATTTTGCAGTTTTTATGGGCCTTTATGCATATTGTTTTACCACTTCTTCACCCCTGTTGATGGATTTTCACCAAACTTAGCAAGAAAGTTTATTGGGTCCATAGGGAGATATTGGGTTGAGGAATAATTCATGAGCGTTTTTTCAAGTTAAAAAAATATATTCATAAATGAAACGCTTTCTCAAAATATTTCATGTCATTTGGTAGATAATTTCTTGCTCTAATAGATGGTGTGTTTGATTTTCATATGTCTTTAATTTTTGCTTTCATTTTCAGCTCATTAAATGGAATGTCAAGTGGACAAAATCGAGCATTTTTGACACCATCTGCTTTTCGCATTTAATTTCTTGCAATTTCGTTTAAAACAATGCATACTATATACCTAGGTATTACATTAAATAAAGTATCATAATAAATGTTTTGGGTGTAATGTGTTCATGCATTGAAGTATTGTATAGTCTTGCATGTAATGCTTGAATGAAATTATTTAAAAACGCTCACAAATTATTCCTCAACCTAATACATACAAATTTTCAGTTTTGTGGTTCTTATGAAGGTTTGTGTGTGTTGGCATTTTTTTACCACTACTTGTCACCCTGTTGATGGTTCTTCATACAAATTTTCAATATTGTGGTTTTATGGGTGTTTTTGCAATTTTTACACTACCTTGCCTCTTATTGATGGATCTCCATCAGATTTTGGTATGGAGGTTCATTGTATCCATGGGGGGCACTTGAAAATTTTTAATTTTGTGTTTTATGGTTTTCATGAATGTGTTTGCATTTTCATATATTTTTTCACCACTACTTGTCCTCTGTTGATAGATATTTACCAAATTTGGCATAAGGGTTTATTGGGTACTCCAGCTACAGCTAGTGTATGTGTATGATGGTTTTTATTTATTTTTCACCACCTGGAATAAATTATTCACTGCTTGATACATTGGCATATTCCTTCACAGATTTGTTGAAAAAAGTGTGGATAACATAAAGGGATTCACAAACATCAAGGTTGTTACTGTTTATTAAGCACAAAGCCATGCAAAAGACTACCTGTGCTCTGCTCACCTTGGGTATCAAAGCGTGGTTTCTAGCAGTATAAGTCTGCAGACTTACCACTATGCTACTTGGGGACCAAAGATCAAGGAGGTAATTTCAAAAGGCAGTTACCTGCAAGGGATATGTAAAATGTTGGTTTTAGTTAGACAAACACTTTGCCTTATCACTGTAATCTGGTGATTTAACAGAATCGGTAGTAAAGCCTGTCATGCTCATGCATTGGAAGGTTTTTAATCTTAACAGGGAAGAATGTTTGATGTACATTTTAATGGTATATCATGCAATTAGTGCAGAGGCCAACTGATGGTTTCTAAACTTAAAATGTTTGGCTGAAATTAAAGCTCCCTATATATGAGATGTATGATATACCTCTGAAACAAATGTGCCAGAGTGTACACAAGAATGTGTGAAATGGTTCAGGTTTATGTCAATTGATTAATACATGAGTTTACACATCAGCAACTGCATGAGGCACTGAAACAGCATTTCTGAGAATCAAATCTGAGAAGGAATAAAGATTTGAGCTTGGAGCCTGTCACTGAAAAAGTGTGACAGCTCTGATGATCATCCAAGAAAGCTGATTTTACCTTTATATTTATTTACCCTCATCTTTGATTTAATTTTATCATAAAATTTAACAGTATTTTTATATTTATTTGCTTCACTGAGTTGATATGGTATATAATTGTGAAATCAATGTATTGTAGAAATGCTCTTATCATAAAATAATTTTACATGTATCTACTATTAAAAGTACCTTTTGTAAAACTAAAATGTTTTCCTTGACTATTGTGAAATAGTTACAAGACACATTTCATCCTTTCTATTGTATAGTAATATTTTGTTTTGTTTTAGAAGTAGCAAGAAATATTTTACTTAGGTTTTCCTTTTTAAATGAGAACTTACAGAAGTTTTAACCATGAAAATTAGCTTATAATCATGAACCCAACATTGTTTCAGTGTTTTATTCTGCAGAGCTAACAGTCACACAGTGTAATAAAGTATTTTGTGTAAAGTGTGTTAACAGTGCATAACTTAAGGAAGTTTTAGCTATTTTGTGACTTGTAAATGACATAACTGTAAGGGTTGGGATGTTTGAATCACATTTCCCTTTTCAGCTGTGAGGCCATTATTACATGATGATCAATCCCACTATTCATTGGTAAAAAAGAGTTGTCCAAGAGTTGGCAGTGATGGTGAGCTGCCTTCCTCCCTCTAGTCTTTCACTGCTAAGTTAGAGACAGCTAGCGTAAATAGCCTTCTTGTAGCTTTGTGCAAAATTCAAACAAAAAACAAAAACAAAATTGACTTGCTTAATCTGGTTTGTATTGTAACAGCTGTTTGTGAAAATTGATTATACATATTTAGTCGAGATCACAGCTGTGTCTGTTGTATCCCTGCTGTTTATAATAGAACTTATCATGATATGGTAGATTGTGTAAGCATAATATTAATGATAAATGCAGAGGATGACATTTAAAAAGTCGTTTGTCCTTAGGTCTTTGAAACGTAGTCCTCTTGGAAAATGAGTATTAATTGTGAATCACATTATATGACTTGTATAACATATAGAATTTGTATATTTGTTTTAGTGCTGTCCTGGCATGGCCAAGCGTGTAAGGCGTGCGACTCGTAATCCGAGGGTCGCGGGTTCGTGCCCGCGTCGCGCTAAACATGCTCGCCCTCCCAATCGTGGGGGCGTTATAATGTGACGGTCAATCCCACTATTCATTGGTAAAAGAGTAGCCCAAGAGTTGGCGGTGGGTGGTGATGACTAGCTGCCTTCCCTCTAGTCTTACACTGCTAAATTAGGGACGGCTAGCACAGATAGCCCTCGAGTAGCTTTGTGCGAAATTCCAAAACAAACAAACAAAAATGTTTTAGTGCAAACCCTCATCATCTATGCTCTGTCCACTGCAGGGAATCACACTCCGGATTTTAGCTTTGTTAGCCCTTAAAGTTACCGCAAACACCTAATCAGAGAACGTCTTATTGAAATATACATTATAGTTTAATCCTAGTTTTATCAATGCATTTTTACACACATTTTCTAAACTATATGTGTACCAAATTGACTCATGATTTTGTTGGGTGCAGGGATCCTGATAACATGAGGACCACAGAATAATTTTCAACATAAATAGTTTCAAAACTGAAATGAATCCCACTAACTTGTTTCCTGTCTATTTCACATAGAAAACGTGAGATTTCCCACACACACACTTTTTCTTTATAGTCGTGTACGTTGCATGTTGTGACAGTCAAAACAAAGTCACTGAACGTGGTGCTATATTTGTGTGTCCCACTATTAATTAACAGCTTAAAAACGTGGTAATTTGGGGTTTTAAGAAAGAAAACAAGTGTAAACAAAATACGTTACAAAGCGTCGGAAAATATTGATATGGTAAGGCATAATAAAAGTACTTGTAGTATATGTTGAACAGAAGCTATTTTTGGCGTATCAAATTGGTGATATTATTAAATGTCGTGTGTGACTGTTATATGTTTACAACGTTATAATTTAAAGATCTATCTGCTATGTCCAATGTAAGTATTGTTCCCTGAAAGATCATTCGTAACTAAAAGTAGGTAAATCGTATTGTGTACAGTGTAGCATGTTTTAGGTCACTACCTGTATCTTTGTATAGCTTGTGACATACGGTATTTTGCACAGAGTAGGTCACGTGGTTAAGTCGCATGTTGCACCTGATGGTATCAGTGGCAGTTTTCAGCTTTCACAGAAGAAATGAGCGGTCAGTGACCACTTATGACACATCTAATTCAACAAGTGGTATGATAGAAACGACTCCAGTGGCTTGGCGCTCATATTTTAGTTCTGTAAAGCTATAATTGCAGCAGATGTTTCATACCGAAGTGTGGTCAGGTAAGTTGAGGTCGCCCGATTCCACACCAGCTGCTCCCTCTTTGGCATGCCGCCAGAGGGCAGGAAAGAATAGCGAAACAGGTTTTCTCGGGTGTCTATTACTATTGTCACAATATTATCAAGTATTGTCGGGTGTATTTTCAGCAATTATTTACCTTTTTAAATAAAATTCAGGTTACTGATTTTCTTGTGAAATATATTGTGAAATAGTTAAATGTTTAGTTTTCTTGACCACATTCGTCATAGATCGTTAACAATACTAAATGTGATACAGAGGAGGTTTTCATCAGTGAGATGATACTTGTAGGGTTTTCATCTTCACAGTTAACTGTAGAAATTCCGCATGAATTTATTTTCATAGCTGGATTTTACACTTAGTTTTTCTTAAATATGAAGCCTGACATATTCGGAATGTTTAACGTGTCACTCTACTTCGTATTTACGCTGTCTTGTAAGTTACATTGCTGTTAATTTTTACCAAACAGATAATCAAACGAGAAAGGAACAGCTTTGTTTTGATTGTTCAAGTCGATTTTAGCAGTTGGCTCACCGACATAATTGGTACCGTCGTTTTCGACCTGTTTTTAGGGATTAAGTAGTTACCAGAAGATACATATAAATGATATGTAATGTACTCAGTGTTGTGTTCTTAATTTTAACTAAATCTCCTAATCTGTTTTGATTTAAAATAAAATAAAAATTAGGTAGAGGTCTAATATTTGCACAGGCCCAGCATGGCCAGGTGGTTAGGGCGATCTACTCGTAATCTGAGGATTCGAATCTATGTCACACCAAACATGCTCGCCCTTTCAGCCGTGGAGGCGTTATAATGTTACGTTTAATACCATTATTCGTTTGTAAAAGAGTAGCTCAGGAGTTGGCAGTGTATGATGAAGACTAGCTGCATTTCCTCTAGTCTTACACTTCTAAATTAAGGACGGCTAGCTTAGATAGCCCTCGTGTAACTTTGCCCGAAATTCATATACAAACAGTGTATACACACTTAGTCTCTCGAGTAGCTACCTTGAGTGCTTTGAAGATTGATAGCATGCTAGTTTCAGTAACTTTTAATAATACTAAACGTTTCGACAACATGTAAGTCACCTTATTATTTTATCTAAATATTAAATATTTCTCTCAAACTATACAGCATCTGCAGACTGATCCGACAAACAGTTTATAATTACATGAAAATAATGAAGAAAAGATAATTAAGCCTTGGTTTTGTGAAAATAATTGTGATCACGTTATTATAAGACCCGTGAAAGAAAAGAGAATTGGTTAAGCTAACCACATTACATCTGTCATATCAAGCGGTGACTCATCAGGCATCCTTGAATAAGATAGACATAGTAATGGCTCTAAATAATAAATATGTACATACGATAAACATAGTAATGGCTCTAATAAGGTATTGAATACATACATACGATAGACATAGTAATGGCTGAATATATCATTACTTTTCATGAACTACTCTCATGGTGTCAGTCAGATAAAGCAGTAAGTTGTAATAATTATAATTTGACAGTGTTTGTCAAAATTATGCCATGAACATAAAATCAGCTATGGAACATAGATTGTGGTATATAGATTCAGATTAGTGTAAGTTGTTAGAAAGGCTTAAAACAACAACAACGAATTCACGAGTAATCTAGGCATCTTATACATATTAATTATCAAACTTGTTTAACGTTACGTATTTCCAAAATGGAAACTGCACGGATAAGTACAATAATTTCAGAGATACATTGGCTGTCACAAAAAAATAGAAGGTTATTCCTACACGTGCTGTACGAGGCTCTGTGGTTAGTGTGACCAACCTGTGGATTCATTGTTTGCGTTCCAGGACTCTGAAGCAATGGGTACGCTTTAAAAAATGGCTCTCAGATTCCACTGTATTATTATACAAGAGAAGTCTAAGAGTTGTTGTTGGACGTTTTAGTGTGTTTGTAATACAGTGTTTAATTAAAAACCTACTTCATACATGGATATTGACTTTGTTTGAATGTTTAGTCTTCTTTTTTAATCTAGATATTTAACTTGAAGGAATTTTGTCCTAATCTGTAACCTAAATGTCTGAAACTTCCTCAAAAATTTAGGAAGCAGCTTAAGACATATCCAAATAAATGTGTTAGGTTAGAATTAGGTATTGAATCTTTTAGAGTAAATTATTCAGTTGGAGATTTGTTAGTCGGTTAGTTCAGTTCTGTGTTTGGATGTCGCTTTTTGTGGAGTTAAGGCTATTGATTAATGCTGCATATGTTAACCGTGAAACTTGGAGAAATAAAACAATTTCATTAAGGGGAACGGATTTTGCTTTGCTTGTTTGTATGTAATTAAGCACAAAGCTACACAATGGGCTATCTGTACTCTATATATGCAAAAACGGCTCGTTTGGGTTGAGAAAATATTTTACATAGAAGAGCGAACAACGTTTCGACCTTCTTCGGTCATCGTCAGGTTCACAAAGAAAGAGGTAACTGACCGGAAGCTGACCACATATTTGAAAGGGGTTGTGTAACTGAGTGTCGGAATGTAGAGGGCGGTGTTACTGTTTGAATATATAATAATAAAATAAATAA
Source organism: Tachypleus tridentatus (assembly GCF_004210375.1). NCBI lineage: Eukaryota > Metazoa > Arthropoda > Merostomata > Xiphosura > Limulidae > Tachypleus > Tachypleus tridentatus. The sequence continues at coordinate 58,538,009 of NC_134828.1, forward strand.
ATAAATAAAATTATATATTCAAACATTAACACCGCCCTCTACATTCCGACACTCAGTTACACAAAATAAGTTGAAAACCAATAAGTTAATTTGAATAAAAGATGTAGGTAATCCGTTAAATACATTATTTCCGAGAGCTTTAATACAAATATAAGGGTAACTTAGAAATTTAGGCATTCGGCTATGTTAAAGGATATCTTGATTGTTTCTCGCTGACGTGACCTTGTAAGGTAGATGGTTATGTGTATGTGTTTATTTTTTTTAAATATACTCTTCAAAAAAAGAAACGCAAAAGGGATATTTTTGTTATTTTAAAAAGAAATATATGTAATAACGTTACAAGCTCAGAGTATGTGATGTTACACGTGTTAAGGCACTGATTGTCAAACCAAAATGACAATAAAAGTTGTGCACTTTGAAAACGGAGGAAAACATCTGATTTTTCGCCAAAACATATGCGTGTCCAATAAATTTGTTTGAGAGATCTGCATGTTCTGCAAGTGCAACATGTGCAAAATCACTATAAAGGTGACGGGTTCTCGGTTTCCATAGCTCAGTGTTAAGCCACCGACACGCAATACAGTTACGCCAAGACTGACTGAAGCACGACGCAACAACGCCATTGGTCTCTTGGAAGCAGGCGAATCTCGAACAGATGTTGCCAGAGCTGTGGAAGTCCACTCAAGCACCATCACAAGGCTATGGAATCGTCACCAACAACAGGGATCAACTCGTGACCGTCCACGATCTGGCAGACCTCGTGTGAACACGCCCGCACAAGGTCGCTTCCTCCGGTTACGTCACCTTCGGGATAGGACCACCACTGCGACGTCTACTGCCTTAACAGACCTTTTGCACGTTCGAGGGAATCTTACGACTCAACGATACGTCGACGAGATTCTTAGGCCCCATGTGGAACCCATCATGGTGAACGTCAACGACGTTTTTCAACATGACAACGCCCGTCCTCACACAGCCCGACTCACCACTGTCTTCTTGAGACACCACAACATCAACGTTCTTCCCTGGCCTTCCAGATTACCAGATTTAAACCCCATCAAACATCTTTGGGACGAGTTGGACCGACGTCTGCGACGGCGACAACCTCAACCGCAGACTCTACCTCAGCTTGCAGCAGCTTTACAGGCTGAGTGGACAGCCATTCCACAGGATGTGATTCGTCATCCCATCGCTTCCATGGGCAGGAGATGCCAAGCAGTTATTGATGCTTACAGGGGGCATACTCGTTATTGACGTTGAGTGAAGTTAAACTTCAATTAGTGAGCGTGGACTTCGCCTTTGCAGACTTTGGATGTTCAGCAGTGAATGTGCAAAGTTTCACACATGTCATACAGAACTACCGGAATAAACTTGTTAACAATTTGTCTCATATTTTGTCTTTTGCGTTTCTTTTTTTGAAGAGTATAGTTTTGTGTTATTTATGTATACAGAAAATAATACTTTTATTTTGACCCCTAAAATTATTTACCTGTTGTGATTGACTATGAGTGCATTACTTGGTATTAAACATTATAAATGCCTTGAATATCTGTTCAACAAATCTCGTTAATGTTTCCCACTGTAAATAAAGGTCATTGTAATTTATGAATGTGTTACAGCAGAACTTTTCAGGCGACAGTTTTTGTAGTGGAAAAACGTTGATTCATTTAGGTGTATGTAATTACAAACAATTTGCTCAAAATTGTAAAATTTTATAAGGACACATGGTGTAAAGTTTCAGTTGTCCACAGTTGAAGAGTTGCAAAGTCCTGTAGACACCAGAATTTGCAATGTCCTGGTGGTTAAGGCGCTCGACTCGTAATCCAGGGGTCGTGGGTTCAAATCTCTATCATATCAAATATGCTCACCCTTTCAGCCATTGAGGTGTTATAATGTTACGGTCAATCCCACTATTCGTTAGTAAAAGAGTAGCCCAGGAGTTAGTGGTGGGTGGTGATTACTAGCTGCCTTCCCTCTAGTCTTACACTGCTAAATTATGGACGGCTAGCGCAGATAGCCCTTGTGTAGCTTTGCGCGAAATTCAAAACAAACCAAACAATTTTTTTGTAGCATAGTGAAAACACGCTGATTTATTTAGGCCTAGTTTACAAACACCGACGATAGCCTAGGCAGCATTTTAAGTACATTTTGTGCTGAAATTAATCTGTTTTATACGTTTATTGGGTAACGTATTTACTGTTAAACACTTATTTCAATACTTACGTTTGTTTCGGTTTGATGCACGTGACGTATATTATTGGATATGTATCTCGCAATTCCCGCCTGTTCTCTAAATTTGTAGAAGATTCTCGAATGCAACAATCAGTAATAGAAGTTTTACGAAAACACTAGAGTGTCTTCGAATATTGTTGAACATTCGAGAATCTTGCCTTGTTGATATAAAAGCTACCTGAGAGACAGTTTAAAATACTGTTGGTTAGCTACAGTCAGTATATCATAAGCCTCGGAAGCTACAATTGTAGTTAACACATGTTAATCGAAAAACTACAGAATTTGACCAGGAACGTTTTTATGTTTCGAATATTAAAAAGCATTCAACTTCAGTTCAACTCTGGACGGTAGTATTTCTACAAGGTCATTAAATACCTTCGTCGGAAAAAGTCAGTTTGCAAGCGGTGTGAGGCTAGCCAAGAAAAGATAGGGCTAGCTTAAGCAAGGTGTAACAATATCAATTCATAATTAATTTGCTCTTCCTGTACCTGGACCGGTGATAAAATATTCAGTTCCAGACAAGGTAGAAGATTCAGTATAGTTTATAATTTTGTAAAACTATTCTGTATTAACCAATATTTTAAATAACTATTTATAATAACCATTCTTATAAATTGTATTGTTGTTTGTATATGAAAATATATTTGTCTCAAGAAAGGAAATTTTGTGCATCAACCTTGTGGGTAAATATTGACATTCATTTAACTTCTAAAATAAAATTTTCTGTTATTTGAAATAGTAATACGTAACGTACGTGACATAATAAATCGAAGACTTGTCCGAGATAAATTATGATACATAACAATTGTTATGATCACGTGATGGGCTATTATATTTTGAAAACTGAACGATTTATAAATCTCGTTGATTTATTTGTGATTCACAAAATGAGGTCAAAATCTTCAGCGAAATGTTAAACTTTAATATTTATATGGAAGCCTATGGTTTTAGGTTAACTATTCTATAATGCAGCACTAATGTTGTAAGGCTAAAAGCGGAAGATGGGGGATGGGTGTAATAAAATAATTACTGGCTGGCGATTTCAGGCATCACATTTATTGCTTGCTTCCATAAGCAATAAATATTTTTTCATTATAAAACATAAATATCTTAGGACTCAGTTTACAGCGAATTAAATACTGAGAAAATGAAGAAATGTCAGTAGCTGGTTTTAGAAATCGCATATAGAAATATAACACAGCCATATAGTGTAGATTTGTCCATCTTGTTGTAGAGATTAAACATAGAACTTTGGTGGACTGTTTGTATTCAATTACAAAGCTACACAAAGGGCTATCTCTCCTTTGTCCATTGGCCCGCCATGGCCAAGTGGGTTAAGGCGCTCGACTCGTAATCTGAGGGTCGCGGGTTCAAATATCCGTTGCACCAAATATGCTCACCCCTTTTAGCCGTGAGGGCGTTATAATGTGAAGGTCAATCCCACTATTCGTTGGTAAAAGAGTAGCCCAACAGTTGGCGGTGGTTGGTAATGACTAGCTGCCTCCCCTCTAGTCTTATGATGCTAAGTTAGGGATGGCTAGTGCAGATATCCTTTGAGTAACTTTGCGCGAAATTAAAAACAAACAATTCTCCATCCAGCACGACTGTCGAAATTCGGTGTCTAGCGTAGCGTCGTAAGACCGCAGACGTACTGCTGTGCTACTGGAGGGCAAATTTCTTGGAGTAAAGTAGTTCTGTGTATTGCATGTTGTATTTTATCTAATATATTTTAAATTACATTACTGTAAAAGGCGTGCCTTTTTTGTGTAATCTGATGTAATGTATGTTAGAGAACACATTTTTTGTACGCAACACAAAAAGACTACGAACTTTCTAGACAGCTTGGTGCCATGGTGACTAGCCTCAAATGTTACTATCAGTTTCGTGTGTTGTTAGCTTGAAAGAAATCCCATCACAGTTTTATCCAAATAGAGGAAGTTATGCTCATCACTTTCAATCAAGAGTTTGCTTTGTATAATAGACAAAAATATCAAAACAATAAGATTCCCATCTGGCAAGCGAAAAAACTTTTAAATGATCCCGTAGACCTACTAACGAGGCTAGGTCAGATTCCCTAATCCCTTCGTCATGCATGGTTCGTATGCGCGTGGAATGTCGTTAACGTCCCACACCCAAGGCCAGCATGTCGTATCAGAGCAAGATTGAGTAAAGAAACAGTTTACTCAAGGTTTTAGAAGCTTGGCCTTGGCTGCATGCTGTTTAAAATAGGCACTGAAGTTATGAATTGGGTGTTTTAACATGCAAAACTGGCACTAACATAAATTGCCCTTTCAGCACTGCGGTAGCTATACAGCTTTACAATAAGTTTGAAGGTCATAGGGTAATCTTACGTTTTTTAAGTGCTTAGTTGGTAACGGTTATACAGTATAATTGTGTAGAAATTATTTAATTAGCTTGCAAAGCTTCACCGTGTTGAACAGTCCTTACACAGTTCTTACACTTAAAGATTGTGTAACTAATTTAACACTACGGTGACCTCTTCAGTGCCAAGGAAATAATTTTTTACATGTTACGAATATTACACTTATAAGATCATCCCGCTCCTCAGGTTTTTCTTCTTTTTTTTAATCTGTAAACAAATACTGAGCTGGAATATCTGTTTCAGTGACTCAGATTTAATAATTGCGAAATTTGAAAGCCTGCATACTATATATAACAGACATTATATGTATTTACATGATTTAAAATCGCATTTGTTGTGAATGAATTGTTAATCCTATACATCTGTATAAAATTCGTGTATTTGTATAACTTTACTTATGTGTTTATTTCAATTCCCGGAACACCGTCATTGCCTTGAAAATGAATTAAAATTATGTTTTGTAATTAAAACTTTGTTTCTGAGATAAGCAGATACTAAAATCATGAAGTTTTTCTTCGTTATTGTAGTAAAAGATACACTTTAAGGGTCACGGAAGTTAAAGTGGGCAATAATGTGGTTCTATGAAGATGTCGTTAGTACGCGATATTTCTACTGAGCATAAACTTTAGTTCTTGCGTGTATTATAAAGAATGTAATTAGAACGATTATTTTTTCAGTATAATTATAAATAGTTCTTGAATTGCGACATGAAGGAAGTTAAAGTTTATTTGATTATCTCGATATTTTGATCGGTGCTGGGATTAATGTTTCAGAGCAGTGATATACGTGTCTATTCGTTAGGGATGACATAATTTCAGTTTGATATTTGCAAGTGCACGGGCTTCACAAACGTGTACGTATTTCTGCTTGTAATAACGAATTGAAACCAATCCTTGATGAACTTTGGTTTTGACGTCAAAGGTTCGCTATTTGATACTTTACATAAAGAGTTAATTATGTTTTCTTAACTATGTACAAGAACCCTTGATCCTGTTTGCTTCAGGACTTTCTGAGTAGACGGCGTGGTGCCAAGATCCTATTTATATTTGTACATATGATTTTTCTTGTATGATTGTAAACGTGTATAAGAACATACCAACCAGTTAAATACAAACACGACTCTATCAAATATATACATATCAAATACGTAAAACAGTTTCAACAGCACTAAAACTTTTCAAGAACAAGCAGAACAACAAAGATACATATAGAAAAGTTTCATCACATTTTGCCCCCAACATTAAAGCGATGTAGTTTCTAATTCTTCATCGTGGCAGTTAGGTTTTTATCTTGAAGTCGTATATTCTCGTAGTTTTACTTGCCTCTACATTGCTTGTAGTTTTACAGGCCTTCTACACAGTTTACAGTCTAATTTACTGTAATATTGTATTGATTGATTAATAGTAGGTTTACTCACTTCACTGTTTGTAGTTCATCATAGTGGATACTGTACTGATTAATCTTGTAGTTTCACTTACATTTTACACTTTTTTGTAGCTTATATTGTACTGACTAATTTTGTTTTTTTTACTTACATTGTACTTTGTTTATAGTTTAGTTCATACAATACTATTTAGTTCACACTTAACTAATATTTTTTTACTTGCCTTCTACAATTTTAATAGTTTACTTTGTATTGTTCTGCACAATTTATAATTCTACTTGCATTTAACAGTTTATAATTTGGTTTTGTTCACATTGTAGGGATTAAACTTGTTTTTTTACTTCTTTCTACACTACTTATTGTTTATAATTTGTATTATATTGAGTAATCAGTGGTTTTACTTGCATTATACAGTTTGTAATTTATTATACTTTATGTTTCATTGATTTATTCTCATTTTTTGTATTGTACTTTCATTATCAGTGGCTATCTTCAAAACTTAAAATATTGTTTCATAATTTTATTTCATAGTTAAAGGGTTATTACTATTAATTACAAAATTATTTGTGATATGTGTGTCTTTTTTGCCCTTAACATGTAAAGAACACACACACACACATGTACACATTATATTATGCAAATAATCTGTGGAAAATGACGTTTTTAGTGTTTATAACAAAATGGTTTTATTTCTGAGATAATGTATATCTACGTTTCCATGATTGCCAGCTTTTAATTTTTTTTTTTTTCTGAAGGTGTAGTATTGGCTTTGCTTGTTGTTATTCAGACCAAAGTTTTTATTTCAACATGTACTAACTTTTTACATTTGTGTAACATTTTTCCTGTTTCACTTTCTGAAAGTAATTTACCAAATTCAAGGTTTGCTTTATAAAACACAAAGACACTAAGAGATAAACAATGACTAAGATGTTTTATGAAAGTGTTTTTTTTGTATAATTATTAGTTCTTAGTCATAGCCTGAAAAAGTACTTTAGTATAATTTACTAATTATTTATAGAATAAAATATTGCTGTCAGAGGGAATACTAGATATTTAATGCTGTTTATTTTTTGACATATAAAAATGGTATTTTTATTCTTAGTTATTCATTTATAGAATTTTTTTACTTCATGCCAGTTTCTAAAGTTGTTAATTGTACCATGTTAATATACACTAAACTCATCCACTTAGGAAAATTGTATTCTTATTTTTCAAGCACAAATACTACTTTATAAAACATGTCTTTTTTTCAAGGGTATTTTAATATTTTTTATTAAAATATTTAAACAACGAAAATCAATGTACACTTAACAGTTGACTGTTTTAGCATTTCAAGATGATTTGGCATATCAGTATTTTGCTGAAATGCAGCCCTCAAGCAAAGCTTGGGTTGGTATGAGGTCAGGAAACTCAGTATAGCTGTAGGCTATACAGTAATTCACAGTTACATACAAATTACTTTAATCTATTAGTGCAAGTAGTCATAAAAGTAGGTGATTTGAACTTGGTCAAAAACAGAACACTTAATAACTTTGAGTTAGAAGGAAGAAATATTTTGCGAGTATGACTTTTGTAGTGAAAAATAAATTAATATGTTTAACTAGCTATTTTTTGTTATTGTGTTGAATTGCAGTTCTGATCTATGCAGTTGTCTTGCTTTATCCTTGATGCTGCTTTTGTTATCTCATCTATGGTGTTTAATTGTCATAATTCTCGTGTGTGGTCATTAACAATGTATGATTCTTTATTTTGCTCTAAAGCATAGGTTGAAGGAATGAAAATAGTTTCATAATTTGTTTTGTTTACAATTTTTATAAATTAAAAATTGAAAGACTTGTATAAAAAACAAAGCAAGTTTACTCTTGAAGTCTGAAAACTTGTTTGTCCATGACCAGTAACAAACTAAATCAGAACTTTGTGAGAAAAGTACTACTGACTGCAAATTTTGTTGTTGTTATGTTACAAGAGGAGTGCAGTTAATCTGTATTGTATTACAAATTTTAGGTCTGTTGGTTTCTAATGATTTGCCTTCTTAAATTATCTAAACTGACTTTTAAGTAAGAATAAATTTTGGGTATTCAAAGACATTGTAATGACAAGAAAGCACTAATAAAAACTCAAACATAAACTGTTGGGACTGTAGAAAAAATGATATTTTTATAAGATGCTTTTTTTTTTTTTTTTAGAAAAAGAAATATCAAATGGGAAAATGAAAATAAAATAAATTTACTGTTAGTATAGTGTGCATCTTGGAGTTTAAGAGATATATGTAAATCAAGTGAGATTATCAGTGCCTGAGTACTGGTGGCAAAGTTTGTAATGTAACTGTAATATTCAGTGACTTATTTATGATTGTGAATGAGATGTAATATATAGAAGACATTAACTTGTTAAAGCCTGTTGTGTAAGTTAATTAGGAAGCAGTATCATTTCTCTATCTTTAATCCTATAGGGTCTTAATTACCACTTAATGTAATAACAAGGTATTTTCATGTATCTTACATAGATTTACGGGGTAAAAGCTAAAGGTATTAAAATGTAATTGTTAATTTTCATTTAAAATATTTTGGCCATTGAACACTCTCGCACATTTTTATGATTCTGCCTCTTTCTTCTACCGTGGTGCATGATACTCCTGTTTTAAACCAAGAGATCTTTGTATATGATTTATCGTAGGTTATTCATGTAGCTGAACTTGTAGATTTGATAAGCTCAAAGCTCAAAAAAGTATTCTAATGTACAAGAATTTTAAACTGAACTCTGCAATCTAATTGAGCAAGATAAAGAAGAGCACAAGATAAGTTTTAACTTTTGCCTGGACATTATTGTTACTGCAGTCATTAAACCTGAAAACTAATGTAATATATATTTTCCATTTTTAGAATTTTCCCACAGATGGGTTTAATCAGCAAGTTGGTCGATATACAACACCAAAATCAGGCCTCTGTGGAGACTCTTATTTTGTGGGTATGTAAAACTGCAATATTCATAGAAAAACACTAACCATAATAGCAGTAGATATTAATGAATAATACTCTGAAATCTGCACTTTTATTGTAAATAATGTAAACAAAAAGAAATATAGTTCAATATTTACATACACCAATTTTTTGTAACACAGTTTGGATTATAGAAGAAGCTGATTGCTTTGGAGACTCCTTTTTTGTCATGATGATATTGTTTTTTCTCTTGTAGATTGCTATTTAACTTATTTTTGTATTTATATTACTACATGTAATTGTGTCTATATGTAAGTTTTAAATAATTTGATATAGAATGTTTATGACACTGTTAAAAGCTAAACATGGAAAAAGGCAGTGTTGAGAATATTTAAAAAAAACTGCTTTTTTGTAATTTCAACAATTTAGAAAAGAATGTTTTTATAAATTTGCAGGAGAATAGTCATTATTATGCAGTAATTTGGAAATATAAAGTGCCTTCCTTGGCAATAATGCAACAACATATATTAAAATCTCATAGGGTGAAGTGATAATTATATTTTGGTTGCACTAGGATTTTACTTTTACATTGTGATTTTTAAAATAGTTTTTATTACATCTGAGTTGTATAATTTTTTGACATTGTGTACTCTAATGTGAAATAAGTTTAAAGTTGCCTTATAAGTAAGGACTGCATAAAATTATGTTATTATTTGTGTTCATGGAATACCAAAATATCTTAACTACAAGAGCATGAAGATACAAGAGTATTTTGACTGTGTATTAGAGTAGTTCTAGTTATTTAAACAAAACACTTCTTCTGTCAGTAACACTCAGGAATATATTTAGATTTTTTCCCCCTTCTGAGCATTTCTTTCTTTATATATGTATACATATATAATAATAATTAAACAACTTAACAATAAACTTAAACATTCTTTTTCATCTTCACATAGAATGTTTCATATTTGTTGTAAAGCTGAACTACTAAATTATCAGGTTGCTAAATTTCATTCAGTTGTCTCTGTTGAAGAATGGTCCACCTTTTTAAAGTGCTTGAGTTAAAGGGATTCATATTTTTGTCTTTCAAATGCTTCATTGAATATTGTATTTTATGTTACATTTTGCAAACCATTCTGCAATCTTAATGTTTATTTAATATATTAAACAGGTATTTTAAATTTTATTTCAAAAAATATAGAAATACTACATGGAATGAGTTAGAATAACTAGCAACTGATTCAAATTTTATTCAAAATCACTAGTTACAATGTCAAACATTAGAGGGAGAAGTATGTATGAAACATTGATGTTGAAAAGAAAACCAAACACTGTATTCTTGTTGTAAATCTGTTTGGTTTTTTTAATCTATTTGTCCACTTTTTATAGTGTCAGTGTGATAAATAAATGGAACATTAATGCTGTTTAATGTATACATTGTGATACTTTAAGATACTATACTAGGTAAGGCAGACTAAATTGTTAAGGACATCTTTTTTGTTGCATTCATTTCTGTGGTTAATTTCTGTCAGCTGGAACCTGTTTTGTACTTTTTTAAATGTAAAGATAGAAATACTATAATTAAGTTTAAGATTGTTGTGAATTAATATTTGATTAAAGTGGTCAGCTACATTACTCCCCACCAGCTCCATCTGAAACAGTAACCTCCTTAATGGTTTGACTAGTATTTTTTCAAACCTCAAAATACCATCTACCTATAATAGGACAACATCTGTTTTGCAGTCAGTATCCAGGTGTCACCTTTATTTTACTTAGACACTCAAGTATAATTTTCTTTTTAATCACTTTAATTCATTTAAAACAAAATATCTCTGACATCTTTTTACATTATGCTCTTGTGGCCTGTCATATTGTACCAGAAATGAGACACACTTATAATAGTGCATGGAAAAAATATACTAAACATTTCCTGGAAAACTATATGACCTTCATGACTTTATATATCATTCCTTCGATTACACCACCATTCCTACTTTGCCCTCGAAGAAGAAAGGTCCATTTTTTGAATGTCTTCAAGTTATAGAGTTTTGATCATTTTGTATCAAGACGTCTTGAGCTACTTATGTTTTGACATTATGAACATAAGAGAATTCTGTACGTTTTTTCTTTTAAGATGGTAATGTAACAAATCCCTATGCTTACATTGTTTGAAAGTAGTTTGAAGAGGGTAACGGTAGCTTAATTTATTTTCCTTGGCCAGCATAATCACCAGATTTCAATCCAACTGAGCATCTTTATGATTTAGGTAAATATACAGTTGTCACATTACCTTTCTGAAGATATATCTCTTTCATCATCTTGTGCAATCTTTGCTATGGTGACTGAGTTTAGGCTATTTTCATGGTAATAGTGAGTATAATACATTAATCATTGCAAGCTCTAATAAAGTGACCAGTAAAGGTACCTCATTTTTGTTAACCCCTCAGTGTTGATTCCTGTACGTGGTGAAGGGTCCTCCCAGGGAAGGTTCTGTTCTTTCAGTTTATCTCCTCTGGGGTCTAAACATCCACCCACATGTTTGCCGTGCATGGCGACCTGTGAAGAGGATGAGAGTATCCTGGTGGGTGAGGGGTCCAACCATAACACACCACTTTGGCTTTGAATTCCTGTAGACGGGCAGCCTTTTGGTGGCCCCCTTTGGGTCAATCGGCTGATCCACTTTGGCTAGGGTCAACCAAGTACCAGTGTTGGAAGTTCTCAAAGGTGTTGTGGACATTGTGTCTGATGCTGGTGTTTGGGTATAGTGCTCATGAAACCCTGGCATTGCTGAAGTGTCTTTGGTTGACATTGTAGTGCGTCCTTTCATAGAGCTCCATGGTGGGTGGGGTCAGTGGGCACTAAAATTTTTCTTTATTATGGATACTCCAACTAAAAATCTTAATAAAATAGTGAAAAAAAAAACAGTCTATAGGTAAATTACCACGTTTTGAAGATTCTGGGCAGCAATTCTCACCATCTGTACCTCATTTTCTTATATTGCATTGACTTTCAGACAAACCTTTATGGCATATGTCTCCATTTTTCATTCAGAAGGGGCTAGAGGGACTTGCTGGCTCTCAAAGGTTATAAAAGAATCTTTAATCTGGTGATATATTGGTGAAAACATCCACATCTCAACACAGTGATCTCCTCTTGAATTCAAAGGGATACACCTATTGAGGTGACACCTCATGATACTTTGAATTCATCACGAGGAATTATTGTGAACAGGGATTTGAAGAACACCCCCGAGTCAGAGATTCTCGCTGGTTTCTCCACTCAAGAAGTTTCTACAGTGAGGCGTATATCCACTTGCAAAGATGGAATTATGGTGCCGACCAACGTCCCCATTCTCACATTTACGTCTACACGTCTGCCTGCTGCCATCAAGGCAGGTAATCTTAATTGCAGTGTACAGCCATGCATTCCAAACCCCCTCTGATGTTTCAAGTGTCAGCAGTTTGGTCACTCTAAGACGTCATTTCATGGTTCCTTGATGTGTGCTCATTGCAGTGGCAAGGACCATGGTGCCTATAAGTGTGAAACAGACCCTCATTACATCAATTGCAATGGCTCTCACCCGTTTTACTTTCGTTCTTGCCCTAAATGGTTGGAAGGAAAAGAGGTGCAGCATTTGAAATGATTCATAACGTAACTTATCCTGATGCTAGAAAATTGCTATCCATCACCTCATCTCAGATATGTGCTGCTGCACTTTGTTCCACAACTACAGTAGGAGTGCAGACAGGTCTCTCTGTGCCTTTAAAAGAATCATTCTCCAAACAAATGAAAAGTCTTTTGACCTCCATGGTTAAAAAGTCTGAATCAACTTCAACATCTATCTCTGTCCCTTACATACATTCCAACAAACTTTAAGATCCACATCCCTTTGGTTCCAGGTACAGGCATTTCCTCGGATACATCTTCTTCTCTCACCCCAAGATGCAAAACAATCATTCATTCATGTCCTCAGTCACTGGAATCCCCTTCCAACAATTGACCCAGGACAGGATATATGTAGGTTGATAGACCTCCCTCAAATAAGGACAGTAAGGAAGAAAGATGTGGTCGTAAACAGAAGGGTTCTCCACCCAATTCACCTACACACAAATAAAAATGGCTACCTTGATACAATGGAACTGTCGAGGTTTACATTATAATCTGGATGACATCAAAACACTGATTGCCTCTTACCATCCTGTATGTCTTTCCTTACAGGAAACATTTCTGAAACCTGCCAATACAGTCACCTTTCAGAGGTTTTCTTTCTACAGAAATGACAGGCTGTGTGATGGACGAGTGCATGGAGGGGTGGCACTGTTGGTTGATCAGCATGTGCCCACCGTGTCTTTGCCATTTGACACACCCTTGAAGGCTGTAGCCATACGTGTTTCCTTGGGTTATACCATCACTGTTTGTTCTCTCTACCTGTCACCTGGAAAGACATATGATCAATCAGACCTTGATGCTCTCTTTGAACAGTTGCTGTCTCCCTTTTTCATATTGGGGGACTTTAATGGACATCATTCCCTCTGGGAAAGTGCTGATATTGATAGGAGGGGTCACTCTGTAGAGCGTATGCTCTCTTATCACAACCTTTCTCTTTTCAATACTGGTTCTTCCACTTATTTCCATGCACCTAGTCAGCCCTTTACTGCTATTGATCTCTCAATTTGCTCCCCTTCATAATTTTCCCATTTTCCATGGCAGGTTGAACATAATCCATGAGGCAGTGATCATTTTTTCTATAATCTTGAGAGAGACTGCTCATGGTTGATGCCACTTGACCTGCATGCCCCTGTGGATGCTGTATCAGGCAAAATGACCCTTTTTTGCTACTCTCACAGAAATTGATCCTGCCATTGTCTGTAAGTCATCAGTAGACGACTGTGTGACAGAGGTAACAGACTGTATTATACAAGCAGCTGCTCAGTGTATTCCTAAAACCTCGACACATTTTCCACTATATCCTTGTCCATGGTGGAATTCTGCCTGCCATATGGCATGGAAGGCTCAAAAACCGCCCTGGCATACTTTCCGTAGATATCCCACACTCTTGAACCACATCGCTTTCCAGTGGGCCTGTGTACATGATCGGTGGGTAAGACATCAAAGCCAGAAGGAATCTTGGATTAAGATCACAATTGGCATATCTTCTACTATCAGTTCCAAAGTCATATGGGACAAGATTTGAAAGGTCAGTGAGCAATATAATTCTGTCCCCCTTTCAATCTTGATTTCTGATGGTAAGGAAGTAGCTGATACCCGGATCATTGCCCATAATCTAGGTAAAAGCTTTTGCCAGGTATCTAGTGCTTCTGCTTCATCTTTCACTTTCTTAGCCATCAAGACTTGGGCAGAGGAATTACCTCTTTCCTTTCGAGCTGATTGTCTCTGTGACTATAATCGTCCCTTTACACTGGTGGAACTCAAACTGGCCCTTCATTTGTCTGGTGGTACATTGGTAGGACCTGATAATATATACTATGACATGCATGCCATTTATCTCCTGCTTCTCTTGATATTTTTCTGATTGTTTTTAACTGGATCTGGCAGGAGAATGTTTTTCTGATGCCTGGTACCGGGCTATTGTCCTACCTTTCTTTAGGTCTGGGAAGGATCCCAAGATTCCTTCAAACTACCATCCAATTGCTTTTATGAGCTGTCTCTGTAAGACCTTAGACTTAGAGATTACAGTTAATGCTCATCTTGTTTGGTTGTTTGAATCAAACAACCTCCTCTCGCCCACCCAGTGTAGGTTCCGATGACAACACTCTACTGTGGACTACCTAATTCGACTTGAAACGTCCATCAGAGAAGCTCTTCTCAAATGATAACATTTTGTATCAATATTCTTTGTCATTGAGAAGGCTTATGATACAACATGGAGGTATGGCATTTTGCGAGACCTCCATATATATATATATATATATGGGTTACATGGCCATTTGCCCATTTTTATTAAAAATCTTTTAATGGACAGGAGATTCCAAGTTCATGTAGGTTTGACACTTTCTGTTCTTTTTTACAGGAACTTGGAGTTCCTCAGGGCTGTGTTCTGAGTGTCACACTTTTCAGTATAAAAATTAAAGCCATCACTGAACAAATCTTTCTCACTGTTGCAAATGGGCTCCATGTCAACGACTTTCACATCTCTTGTTAATTGTCGAACATGCTAGCAGCATGTAGCAGCAGCTACAGACTGCCCTCAATCGTTTATTGAAGTGGACCACAGCAAATAGTTTTAACTTCTCTCTCTCTAAAACCATTTGCGTGCACTTTTGCCGCTGACGGGGGAATTCACCCTGATCCTGAACTCTGTATCGGTGAAGTTGAGCATTCTGTGGTCCCCGAGACAAAGTTCTTGGGGCTTAACTTTGACCATAAGCTAACCTTTATACCACACATCAAGCAGCTATGGGTCAAATGTACAAGAGCACTGAACATCCTCTGTGTCCTCTCTTCTACCACTTGGGGAGTGGATTGACGTTCTGTGCTAAAGATATATCGTGCTCTTATTCAATTGAAACTCAACTATGGATCACTGGTCTATAACTCTGCCAGACCATTGGCCTTAAAGATGCTAGACCCTATTCATCATCAAGGACTTCAGCTCTGCACTGGGGCTTTCTACACTTTCCCAGTTCAGAGCTCATACATGAGTCTCATGTACCTTGTTTGCATCTCTGCCGTTTGTAACTGTTTTTATTGTATGCTTCAAAACTTCATTCCTTACCAAAGCATCCCACCTGGGTTTATGTTTTCCTTCCTCGGTGGGCCATGCTTTTTCAGAACAGACAGTCTGCCATTGCTCCTTTTTGCCTTTGTATCCAAGCGCAGTTGGATGAATTGGGTGTGTCCTTGGATAACATTGCTGTATCCACTAGTCAGCCCATCTCACCATGGCTTCTTACAGTTTTCAGTTGTGACCTATCTTTGAGTCATCAGAGAAAAGCAGACATTCCTATTTATACAGATGGTTTAAAATCAGGTGACTGTGTGGGTTCTGCCATGGTTTGTTGTGGTTTGGTAGTTGCAAACAGAATCCCCACTACAGCTTCTGTTTTCACTGCTGAACTATATGCCATTTCTCTTGCCCTGGATCATGTAGAAGCTAAGGAGTATTCAAACTGCCCTATTTATACTGACTTGCTTAGTTCTCTACTGGTCCTGGAATCGCTTCACGTTGGTTCACATCCTGTTCTTGCTGATATTCAAAACTGACTGGCCCATATCCCTTTAACATCTACTTCTATTCAGTTTCTCTGGATACCGGACCACTTTGGTATTCACAGGAACAAGCTCGCTGACACCGTAGCTAAGTCTATCTGCTCTGGCACTATCACCGCTGTGCCTATCCCATACGTGGACTATGATCCTGTATTAAAGACTCAGTTCCATGCCACCTCGCAGTCGACTTGAAGTGAGAAACAAGAAAACAAGCTTTTCCAAATAAAACCCTATATTGGACTTTGGCTGTCTTGCTTCCATAAGGATCAGAAAGAGGAAGTTGTTAACTAGACTACACATTGGTCACAGTTTTTTAACTTGTTTTCTTTTATCTGGAACTGATGCAATAGTGTGTAGTTTGTGTAACACTCAGATCACAGTAAACCACATTTTACTTTCTTACTGTCATTACAACTTTCAATGACAGCACTATTTGAAACATGTTCTGTCCCAAGGTTTGCCCATAACATTAGACAGTGTTATTGGTGATGGTGAAACTATCCACCTTGGTAATGTTTTTAGTTTTTTAAAGGCTTTTAATCTCTTTAATGCCATTTAAGTTTTTTTAATTTTATACATTACACCTTTTTAATGTGGCTCCCTTTTAAAAAGCACAGTTCAACAATTTCAATTTGAAATTAAATAACTCAAAACCAGGACTGGAAAGGCCAACTTCAGGTGGCTGATGGTGGTTTCTGTACTTACCTCTTAGTCTTCCTGGCAAGTTATGATAATTACAGTTACGCTACAGAAAGTCCTTTACAGCTTGAATTACTGTAGTTTTTCTCTTAATGTTGTAGACTAGATGTAAACATTGGTTTTATGCTATTTATGGTTTTTTTAAGCTTTGTTTTGTTTTACCTTAATTTCCTTTTATGAATTTTACTAAATTTACTTTTAACTTTTTACTGTTAACTTTTAACTGTTTGGTGCAGATAGTCTAGCTGCTTTGTGCCAAAAACACTAAATCAACCAACCAACCATTTTTGTTAAAAATTTTAGAATCCAGGCTCATTATATCAAGATGCAAGAAACTATACTCTGCAAGAAAGCTATAATGTTTATTAGATATATAAACTTTTGTACTGTTTGGAGAAATATCTTTGCTTGCTTTGTTTTATTTCACCTTTAAAGGAACAGTTATATGAAATCTTTGGAAATATTTGAAATTAAGTTTTCAGAACCTCAGATTATGTACTGTTGTGTTTTTTATCCCAACAGGAACTTACAACAAAAAATTAATAAATCATAAAAATTCAAAGTAAAAAATATAACTGTGTAGTGAACTGACCATTGTAGTTTGTAATTATTAGAATCCATGTAATATAAGCAGATTAAGACATTCATAATGGAACTTGAAATATAATGTATATTAATGTATTACAAATTGGAAACAGAACTTTATATATTACATCATACAGGTAGTAAAAATGTGTCACAACTGTATTGCTTCTAGGAACTCTCTTTTCACAAGGCAGCCACAACCCCTGGTATTGTCACCCAGTGCTCAATTCAACTACAACCTCTATAACTGGTCTTTGATCAGTTTTTTCATAATTATTATAAATTGTGTCATACATTCACCCACGTTTTGGACTGCATACTTTACTACAAATTGAACAAGCTGCATATTGGAGAAAGTTCACACAAACTAGGTGATTGATTCTATAAACATTTAAGATAAATAAAAAAAACAGTAACCCTGACTTGTTTATATTAAAACATGCATCACCAAACAGTATGGAAAGGAAATAAATTGAACACAAGTAAATAATTTATGGAGTAAATTAGTTATCTTGATTTCTGGGCAAAATAGCTTTCTTGTTTTTAATATATATGTTCTTTCTTTCAAGGGCCCTGGCATGGACAGGTGGTTAAGGCATTTGACTTGTAATCTGAGGGTCATGGGTTTGAATCTCCATTACGTCAAATATGACTGCATTTTCAGCCATGAGGGCATCATAATGTGATGGTCAATTTCACTATTCATTGGTGTAAGGACAACTAGCGCAGATAGTCCTCATGTAGCTTTGTGCGAAATTCAAAACAAACCAAACTTTCTTTCAAATTGTGAGCGTAGTTAATTATATAATTTTTTCAACTTAAAACAAGCTTTGCATTAGTTGTATGTTTTAAATAATTCACTGCTTAATGAATTTGCAACTAATTTGTTTAAAGAAAAATATTATTTTAATATTCAATAATATAAATAAGTGAACTGCTTTGCATGAATCTTATAACCTATTAATACTATTAGATATCACAGTTTGTTGTTTCATCTCATGTTGTTTATATCCTATTTTTTATTAACCAGTCATATTACTGGTGCATGTGTTCTTTTGAACTTATCAGTAGCATGTTTTGGGACAATATGGGACCAATTGTTCCATCCTCTCAACTCAACTAAAAGTATTAATAAAGCTATTTTTTATAAGTTATAAAGCTATTTTTTTAATCTACTTGGATTCACTGACTCCACAACATTTAAAGTCAATTTATTCCAAAGGCCAACCACTGTCTTAAAGAAATAAAACTCCTTTTCTCTGAAGATGACTCCTAACTTGCCAAAATTTATATTTATGTCACCTATTCCTATTATTTTCAGTGTTAAGTGAGAAAAAAGCATAACGTGTCAACACTATCAAATCCCTTTACAATCTTAAACACCTCAGCAAGATCACCCTGACCTTTTTTTTTTTCAAGAGAAAACAATTTGAGAAATTTCAGTCTCTCCTTATATGACAACCTCTTGATCCCAGACACCATTCTAGTAACTTTTATGAACTTTTTCCAACAATGCAATGTCTTTCCTCAGGTAAGGAGCCCATAACTGAACACAGCATTGCAAATGTAACCTAAACAGTGAAATTATAACCACTTTAGACTTGTATTCAGAATTTCTGTAGACATGACCTAAAATTCAATTTGCCCTGCTTGGATGGCTTTTGACTGATCAACTAAAATATAATGATTAAATTTTCTTTTCAAAATTACATCTAAATAAATGTTTAATTAACATCTTTTCTAAAAGTTAATTATAATCTTGTAATTTATGTATGAAGACCTATGCAATGAAATTATAATCTCTTTTGACTTGTATTCAGAATTCAATATGTTTTTAAGTTATGCTCAAATGTTCTTCTTGATAAATCCTTATAAATTGAAACATGCAAAACGTTTTTTTTTTGTTAAAGACATATTTCTACTCCATCAGTTGTATGCTCCTGTGTAAATGATTAATTATGATGATAAATGCAGGGAATTTTATGATGAATTTTGAGGTCTGCTCTTTAGCTCAGTATGCTAACAAAGCCAAAACCAGGACGTTGTCAAAATTGAAATGTGTTGTAGGCAAAGTGTCTGAGATATTATAGAATTATAGCCAAGAGCTCTGATTGGACAAATTTTGATGATGTTGCTCTTGAGTCTCCTTGACAACCAAGCAAATGTAATGCTTGGTTCATGCTAGTGATCATGATATTTTATGAGCCAGCAATACAGAGTGTGGGACTTGCAGTTACTCAATTCAGGTTTATTACTCATCACAATCTATACCAACCTACTTTTAAATCTAATTATATGCCCAGTGTACTGCATCTTCAATTTTATATCCCCTCGGTGTCAACGCCTGTACATGGTGAGGGCACCTCCCAGAGAAGATTCTGTTTACCTCCTCTGGAATCTGTATGTCTGTCAACATGTTTACCACGTGTGGTGACACGTGAAAGGGGGGAGAGGATCCTGAGGATTGAGAAGGCCCAACCTCATCATACTAATTTAGAATTTCATTCCTGTAGATGAGCAGCTTTGGAGTGCTCCCCACCCCCCAGGGTCAGTTTGCTGTTCCTGTTTGGATAGGAGAAACTGAGTACCAGTATTGGCTGTTCTCAGTGGGTGTTGTAGACATCGTATCTGATACTGATGCTCAGGTATATTGCTTACAAAACCATGACATTGCTGCAGTGTCCTTGATTGGCATGGTAGTGTATCCCCTTGTAGGGCTCCATGATGGATGGGGTCAGTGGGCACTGAATTTTCTCTTTTGATGAATCCCCCAAATTCCAATAAAAATAAAATTGGTAAACAATCACATCTTGAAGAATCTTAAACACTTTCTCCAAGTCATTCTGCACCTGTACTTTATTTTCTCCTACTCCATTTTTGTTTAACAAACCTTTAGGCCAGAAGGGGTTGCAGGGCCTTTTGGTTCTATCAAGTCTATCAAGAAACTACATTTTGGAGACATCTTGGTGGAAACATCTGTACCAAAACACACTGAACTCCTCTTCTGTTTGAAGGCAGTTGGAGATATACCCATTGAAGTTGCTTCCCATGCTACATTGAATTCCTCACAAGGAGTAATTGTTGAGAAGGATGTTATGAACATCCCCAACTCAGAAATCCTTGCTAGTTTCTTTGGCCAAAGTGTTTCTGCTGTGTGCTGTATCTCCATTTGCAAGGACAGAATTATGCCAGCAACCAGTGTCTTAAGTTTGTCATCTACATTGCCACATCCACCTGCCTCTGTCAAGGCAGATTATTTAAACTGTAAAGTACAGCCACACATTCCCCACCCTTTCTGATGTTTCTAGTGTGAATGGTTTAGACGTTCAAAGGTATCATGTCATGGTTCTTTGATGTGTGTTCATTATAGTGACAAAGACTGCAGTGCCTACAAGTGCAAACAGCAACTTCATTCCATTAACTGTAGTGGTTTCCACTCCTCTTTCTTTTGTTCTTGCTTTAAGTGGGTGAAGGAGAAAGAGGTACAGGATTTAAAAAATATTAACATTTCTTACCCCAAGGCTTGGGAGTTATTATCCCTAACTCCATCTTTGACATATTCTGCTACACAACTCCTGTGTCTGTCCCCACCATTCCCTCCAGTGACTGCCTGGGTTCACTTCTTTAGCCCCAGCTTCTGGTACCTGCTTGGGTCCACCTTCTTCAGCCCCGAGACATAGAACAATTATTCATTCACTCCCTCAGTCTGTGGGATATATGTCCACAGACAGAGTTCTGTCAACTTGAACAAGGGAGAGATCCACAGAGGTCAACAGATCTCCTTCTAATAAAGAAGAATGACATGGTCATAATTTGAAGGGTTCTCTACCCAGTTCTCCTCCACCTAAGTAAAAGTGGCCACTATGATACAGTGAAACTGTCAAGATTTGTATTCTAATCTGGATGACATTAAGGTCCTAATTGATTCTTACCATGCTGTGTGTCTTTCCTTACAGGAAACATATGTGAAACCTGCTGATTTAGTCAACTTTTGGCAGTTTTATTTATACTGTAATTACAGGTTGTATGATGGATGAATGCATGAAGGGGTGGCACTGCTGGTCAGTCATCTTATGCCCACTCTGCCTTTGCCACTCAATACATTCTTGAAGATTGTAGCCATCTGTTTCCTTGTGTCATACCATCACTGTTAGTTCTTTCTGTGTCATGGATGTATTTATGATCAATCAGGCCTTGATGCTGTTGTTGAACAGTTGCTCTCTCCCTCTTTAATACTGAGAGACTTTAATGGACATAATCTCCTCCAGGATGATGCTGATATTGATGAGAGGGGTTGTTCGGTAGAGCATGTATATGCTTTGATCACAACCTTTCTCTCTTCATTAGTGGTTCTTATACTTATTTTCATGCACCTAATTAATGTTCTGTTGTCATTGATCAATCTACCTGTCAAATCTCCAAGAAAAGTGATAATTTTCCTATTATTTTGAGGAAAATTGGTCATGGTTGATGCCACCCGACCTGTATGTCTTAGTGGAAGGTGGTCCAGACCAGCTGGCCATTTTTCACTGCTTTCTAGGAACTTGATCCTGTATTTTTTCTATCTGTTATCAATAGGTGACTGCATTGTAGTGGTGAATAAATATATCATCCAGGCAGCTGATTAGTGTATTCCTAAGATCTCAACACATTTTCTACAGTATCCTCATCCTTGATGGAGTCCTGCTTGCCAGGAGGCATGGAAAGCTCAGAAACAGTCCTGGAATATCTTCCAGTGGTATCCTCTTTCTAATAACGTGTTTTATTAGTGGGTCTGTGCCTACACTTGGCAGATTAGGTGTCAGAGCCGAAGGGAATCTTGGAGTAAGTTCACAACAAGCATCTCTTTTATCACTAGTTCCCAAAATCATCTGGACAATACTTGGAAGTTCAGTGGGAGGTATACCTCTATCCCCTTTTTGTCTTGGCCAGGAAGTTGCTTATGTGCAGAACACGTTGCTGATACTCTCAGTAAGAGCTTTTGTCATGCATCCAGGAATTCTGTTTCTTTCCCCACTTTCTTGACCATCAAAATGGGTGTGTCATTGAACGATGTTGCTAACCGTGACTTACTACCATCCCCACTTTCTTTGAGCCAGCTGGGGAAGGTGGATACTTCCTATTGGAGGTACTGTCTTCTCTTTGCTGAACACCTTTCGAATCATTCTTCCATTCCTGTTTATATGGATGGTTCAATATCAGGTAATTCTGTGGTATCTGCCATGGTTTATTGTGGCTCAGTGATTGCTCACAGGGTTCTTTCCAGAGTTTCTGTCTTCACTGCCAAGTTGTATGCTATTTATCTTACCATGGATTACGTAAAAGCTATACAGCACACAAATTGTACTATTTATTACAATTAACAATCTATTAGCTATGTACTGACACTGAAATCACTTGGTGTTACTTTTCACCCTGTTGTTATTGATATTCAACAAAGTTTGGGTCATGTTTTTATCTTCTATTTATGTCCAGTTTTCCTGGATACCTGGCTATGCTGCTTGGTATTTGGGAATGAGCTCATTGACACCACAGCTAAGTTGGTCTGCTCTGGTGTCATCATAGCAATGTCTATCTTGTATATGAATTATGGTCCTGTATTGAAAGTTTAGCTTTGCACCAGTTGGCAGTTGACTTGGAATGAGCAACATCATAACAGACTTTTCCACATCAAACCTTCTGTTGTTTTTTGGCCTTCTTGTTTCTACAAGGATCAGAAGGAGGAAGTTTTTCTGACTTGACTACTTATTGGTAACAGTTTTAAACTCATTGTTTTCTTTTATTTGAGACTGATCCACCAGTGTGTGGCATTTATGACTCTCAAGTCACAATATCTCAGTTGGAACACTTTCCAACTTCCTTGTGTTGTTAACTTTTTAGGAGCCACTTGATCTTTTAATTGTATTTGAATCTTTTATCTGAATTCTGGACATTGTTTCATTTTAACTGTATTTATTTTTACTTTTTTTTTATTGGTTGTTTTGTGGAAATAGCCTAGTTGCTTTGAGACACTAAATGACAAGCAACTACTTTGTATACATGTGTGTGTGTGTGTGTGTGTGTGTGTGTGGAAGAAATGTAAACACAGACAAACGTGCTTTGCATGGCAGAAAAGCTTTGTCTAAGTGGTAACTCGATCTGTATCACAACTACTGAGGTATTGGCATGACAGATGGATAGATATTTTACTTTATGTGTTATTAAAGTGTATTGAAGGGATGTTGGTTTAAACATTGCCAAAATAAATCTATTTTTATGTTAATTAAACAATGTTTTTGTGGTTAACATACATTGAAGTCTATCATTGACAACTATCAGTAACTTAGCTACCCAGTTTACAACAGTCAGTTCTTGCCACATCCATTCAAAATTTGCTTTTGTGTAGTTTCTAACAAAAATATCAATATTTATATTTCCCTATGTAGCAAAACATTGAATCTAATAATAGAACAGTGATTACTTGCACTCAGATGTTCCCCAGTGTCCATTTTCTTGATAATTTGTGCATTTGAAGTTAAAATTAAATCTAAAACAGCATTGTTTCTAGTAGGCTTCTTGACTTATTGGTGAAGACTGTCATCCTGAACAGTTTTTTCCAAAGATCATTTTTCATCCTGGTTTGACTCTTAGTATTTACCAATAAATATGCTTAAAACCAAAAACATCCATAGTTATGACTTCATCAACAGCTAAAATCTTAATCTAAAGTTTCTTACTAATGTTATCAATGCCATTTTGTGGCATATAAAAGATTCCCATTTAAAGCCTTTTTCCATTATATACACTAGTATAATGGTCTCCTTGCTTTTGTCTTTAATATCCTAAATTTTAACAGGGTGTAATCAGAATTTACATATAAAGCCACTTCTGCTCTCTCTTTAATTCTCTAACCCTATCAAATAGTTTGTAACGCTGTATTTCAAAGATACGCCTATCATCAGAATCATCTACATTTAACCATGTTTCATTTACTCTCGTTATATCAAAATCCTCCATTCCTGCCATTGCTCTAAAGTCACTTGTTTTATTTCTTATACTTCAGTATTACAGTAGTAAAAATTAACAAAGGTTTTGTGTCTTATAGTGACTCTTCTCTCTTTTCCATCTGCCATAAGTGATATTTTTCTATTCTTTAGATGATAATAAAGTGAACATGTTATTGAATATAAATGCAGTTTTATTAGTTTGTTCATTGTTGCTTTCAATTGGCTCAGTGGTAAACTTGAGGGTTTACAAGGATAAAATTTAAAGCTTGATCCCTGTTGTGTGTACAGTGCAGATATTTCATTGTGTAGATTTATATTTAAATAAAACAAGTTGTTGTGTAGTAGAAATTGTTTTATGTATTTATAATATTTTACTGCAATATAATTAAAAAAACATTTATGACTTAAATCAGTACTTGGAAAATCAAAATTTAAAATAATTGAAGTAGCAGAAGACCTGTGAGAAAATGCATATGAAATATGTGCAAATATTACTAATACAATTCAAATAATAATCAGTGAAGGTGACATACAAACTGTACATAAAGTGTTAACAGATAAAATGAGACCTATAATAGTAAAATTTTAAGTCAAAAGTAATAAAAGTTATATTTCTAATGGCAAATAAAATATTAAAGTTATAGTATAAGAAGTAATGACACAGATTAAAAGATTGAAAGAGATACAATTTATGTGAATGAACATCTAACAACCACATTAAAACAATTATTATACAAAACAAAACTTTTTTTAAAGGTGTAAATTTTTAAATTAGTATGGGTGAAAGAAGGAAAAAATATTTTATGAGAAAGAAAGTACAAAAATATTGAGAATAGGCAATGAAGAGGGTTTAAATAAATTGTTAAAATGGAATGGAAAATCAATATGGATATGGTTCTCAAAGCAGGACTTTTCTAAGGGTGTTACAAAAGGCTGTTGAATTCTGAAAGAGAAAACAGGTGGAAAGGATATTTGTGTAAGTCATAGACAGATTTCAATTTTTTCAGTATTTTCTAAAACATCAAAAAGTATGGTGAAATGCAGATTCACAAAACTCTGAAATATGATTTTTTTGTCTAAAAATAATGTAGATTTAGAGGATTAAGTATTGAAGAGGGAGTTTTAAGTTTCACACAAAATATTTAAGAATTCTTAAATGATGAAAAATGATTGTATTTCTAGATCCAGAGAAGGCATTTAATATGGTATCACATATCAAATGTTATTGGATAAAATGGAAATTATATGAAGTACTGCATTAACTTGGTTTAAGTTTTATTTACCATAAACCCTGTGGGTTCTATATGTAGAGATGGCCAAGATACTCAATAAGCAAAATACAGATATGCATACTAATAAAAAAAAATGTCATTAGCAGTTTTACCTTGAAAGATGATTGCCAGTCACATTTATTTATTTCTCTACCCAACTATCCCAAAAACCAGACAAGAAATTATTGCTAAGGTACCCAACCAACCCACCAGATTGTTCACCTTTAACTACAATATCACTGACATCACTTTAAATCTAAATCCACTCTATGAGTTTCTTGGCAGTGTATGGTGTCATAACTTAGTCACAATAGTAAGTAGTAATTAAAAGAAAAGTAATTCTAGTATGAACAATGTTGTCATTACCCTTTTAAGTTCAGTTTTTATAGAAATCTGGTGTTTCTTTAAAAAAGGTAAATATGGGATAAAACAGGAATCATCAGCTGATAATAGGCAAACATTATGTTACTATAACAGTGCTATGTACACTATACTGCTGATGTCTTTAGGGAGCCAATCCCTATATTATGTATGAAGTAGAGGAATGAAAAAACCAATATACATAATATTAAACCTCATGATATACATTCACAGAGAACATCAACTTTCAGCCAGGAAAAAAAACATCAGAAAAAAAGCAATAAAAAACATTTTGTAAATTTAAAATAATGCAGGTATTGCAGTGCCAAAAAGAATGCAAACGACAAGTCATTGTTCATACCACATTGAAAGCACCAGGTCTCATCTGATCCTCGAAGCTAAGCAGCACCAAGCCCAGTTAGTACTTGGGAGGGTGACCATCTTGGAATACCGAGTGATGATGACATTCTTTTTGGCCCAGTATGGCCAGGTGGGTTAAGGCATTTGACTTGTAATTCTGAGGGTCGCTGGTTTGAATCCCCATTGTACCAAACATGCTCGCCATTTTAGCTGTGAGGGCTTTATAATGTTACGGTGAATCCCACTATTCATTGGTAAAAGCGTAGCCCAACAGTTGGCAGTGGGTGGTGATGACTAGCTGCTTCCCCTCTAGTATTACACTGCTAAATTAGGGATGGTTAGCTCAGATAGCCCTTGAGTAGCTTTGCACAAAATTCAAAACAAACAAGCAAACAACAGTATACATAATGATAATTTAGCTATATGTAGATCATCCATATATAACCTTCAATATCAGAATTTCATGTTACACTGTAAGATGTGTACTTGACTTTAATATTACTCCAGTTGGTAGTTACGTATTCCTGATTGTTGTATTTTACTGTAATACCATAGTGATATCAAAGAAGGCATCAATGTAGTGTAACTAAGAGCTTAGGACTTACATACAAGGAAAATCAAGTGAGTCAAAACATATCTTTATTATTACAGACTTTCTTGCTATTTTCTTTTTATGCCTTTTATGCTGTAATGTTAAATTTTGATATTGAAAGTCTTAGGGATGATCAGTATATAGCTGTATCTTTGCTATATTCTTATTTGCATTCTCTCCCGATATCAGTTTACGTTTACAAAATGTTTTGTTTGTATAATAGAAGACAAACTGTAAAAGTAAAAAATAACTTTGGTGATGTGAATATAATAAGATATGGTGTCCCACAGGGTTCTGTAAATGGACCATTTTTTATAATTTACAGATAAATGATTTATGTGAGGTAAATTTAAATTAGGAATTTACTATTATTTAGTATATAGCATTTACCTGTAGTTCTGCTGACAAAGAAAAATAAAAAATCAATTGCATACAGTGGGAAGTTGTTTTTTTTAAATAAGCTATATAAAAACCAATTCTACATATATAATTTTGATAAAATTAAAATGAGTAAATTGTATATTCATAGTAATGGATGTATAAATAATAGTAACTCTAACTGTTTTCAAATTGAAAAAGTGGATGTTATGAAATATTTAGGCATACAAGCTGTTAAAAATTTGAGCTGGAAACAGCTTATTAAAGTTTTGTCAAAATCCTAAGATTTATAGCCATTAAAATTAATTGCTTAAAAAAATTTGCAAGGTGTTGAGATGTTAAGAATTTTTTACTTTACATTTATGCAGTCAGTATTTCAGTATGTAATTCTGATATAAATAAGAAAGAATTTATCAAACTACAGTTAAAGCCAATTTTTTCATTACAAAATAATAATATGGAAATCATAATATTGTCTGATTATGAAATGAAAACAGCTTGTAATTGGTATATACTTTATTAAAAAGGTTATGTGTGAGATGTGTATAAAATATTGTTGCTAGCTAGACTTTTAATGTTGTAATTCAAATGTTAGCTAGGAGGAGGTGCAGGTCTTAATAATGACATTAAGGTCAGAAGGTGTAATAAGATAGGCCTAAAATATCTAGAAGGCTTTAAGGATGTGACATAATATGTTCTAACATGTTTGAAGCTGGATTATAAATATGATGATCCATGAAGCATTGATAGACAAGTTAGAGAGTGAGTTGAAATATAGTAAAGGAGGTAGAAAGTTATTTCCATGATAAGGAAATGAACAATGCAGTCAGTGGGTTAGCTATTGTATTTACTTTGTGCAAGGGCCCGGCATGGCCAAGTGTGTTAAGGCGTGCGACTCGTAATCCGAAGGTCGCGGGTTCGCATCCCCGTCGTGCCAAACATGCTCGCCCTTTCAGCCGTGGGGGCATTATAAAGTGACGGTCAATCCCACTATTCATTGATAAAAGAGTAGCCCAAGAGTTGGCGGTGGGTGGTGATGACTAGCTGCCTTCCCTCTAGTCTTACACTGCTAAATTAGGGACGGCTAGCACAGATAGCCCTTGAGTAGCTTTGTGCGAAATTAAAAAAAACAACAAAAAAAAATTTGTGCAAGTAAGATGATTTGTTTTACAATATACGCTTATAGCAATTTACTGCAATGTACGAGCATTCAGTAAAACACCTATTCAACTACATTACTTACCAAGAGTAACAGTTACTACTTAAAAATGATATTTATCCTAATAGTATACAGAGATTAAAATGAAAAATTCCAGTAGTTAAAAAAGGAGTATTTAAAAATAGTAAAACTAAATTTAATGTACTTAAAGTGAATCTGTTATTAAGTATAAAAAGTTAAAATTGTTTGTTAAGTTAATAAAATGAAATTATGATGTTTTTGTTTTAAATATGGTTAATGCTATTAACCCATGTCAAATTTGATTTATTACATGTATACTTAATTTAATAACAAATAATTAATATTAGTAGCATGAATGATCTAAAAGTTATTGGGTTTATTTTATCTTATATTATATTTGGACTTGTTTGTAATAAATAGTATTAATTGTAAAAAAAGTTGTGTAATTTTCACTGATTTTCATATAAAGAGTTTAAACTAGACTTCAGTATAATGTTTTTGTTTGTCATTTTAGATGAGTCTCACAACGTTGTTGACCCATGGTCATCCGTTCCCAACTTACCATCATCTTCATACTCTTATACACCTTCAGTGACGACAAATGGCAACTCTCATCTCTCTTCTCCATCTTCGTCTGCCTTTAATGGTATCCATCTTCCATCAGACAGTATGGTGAGAGAGTGTGTGTGTTTTACTGCACTTAGCATTTGTTTCAAAATACTTTTGTCTCAATTCACACAAGCAGAAACACTTTATTTTTTCTCTATTTTATTGGAAAGAATGAAATGTTACAAAACAGAAAGCTTTTTAATGTAATAGTTGCTAATTCATCCATAAACTTTAATATTTTTTTTAAAATCTGATCTCTGTTTTTTGATTGTTAGGATTTCATTAGATGACAACTATTTGAGAATAAAATTTTTGCCTAATATTTAAATATTTAACTGTATTTAGGGATATCCTAATCTTTTATCTGATGGTGATCCGTCAGTAGTTTCACAAAGTCTTCCGCCCATGTCCAGTTTTCGAGATACAACCAATCACACCCCAATAGAAACACGTTTAACAACTTATAGCCAGAATAACACTTCTTCATCAGATCCATTAGCAGCTAGAGGAGAACAGTTAT
Organism: Tachypleus tridentatus; assembly: GCF_004210375.1. NCBI lineage: Eukaryota > Metazoa > Arthropoda > Merostomata > Xiphosura > Limulidae > Tachypleus > Tachypleus tridentatus. The sequence goes on from NC_134828.1 coordinate 58,567,717, forward strand.
CAAACCAAACAGAAGATGCACTTGGAAAAGCTCTGGCTTCAGTAAGTTTACTTTTTACATTCTCACATGTACCAGGAAAAGAACTCAAATAATTAATCTAAATACTGCTTTTACTCTGAGAAATAGTGACACACATCTAGATAAGTCATAAGGGGTTTGTGCAAAATTCTAACCATTTTCTTTCTAGGAAATTCAATTTCTTACAACTTGTGGTTTGATTTAATTGCATCTTAGAATGGCTGGTATTGGAATCAACACTTTTACTAATAAAGCAGAGAACAATGTTTTGACCTTCCTGGGTCATCCATCTTTAGGTTAACAAAGAGAGAGTTTGTTAACTCAGAAGGTTGAAACGTTTTTCTCTGCTTTATTAGTAAAAGTGTTAATACTCATACCAGCCGTTCTGAGATGCATTTTTATTTCAAGTGTGTTTCTCATCATCAAGAATTTGATGTAAT